>NC_092048.1:109649077-109954170 GCF_003086295.3 Arachis hypogaea
GCTAGGAGTAAAGAGAAGACAATGGAATAAATGAAATGAACCAGGAAGCAAAAGTGGACCTAAAGTTAGCTCAAACTTTTGCACAAACTTTTGGTGAAAAGTTAGCCCCAACGTTAGCCCCTAACTTGGGCTAACGTTGGAACTTGAAAATCACTCCCTGGGTACCAAAAGTTTGCGCAACGTTAGCCCCTAACTTTGAGGCTAACGTTGGCACATGAAATCACCCCTGGGCACCAAAGTTTGCGCCAACGTTAGCCCCTAACTTTGAGGCTAACGTTGGCATGAGAAAACCTCCCTGGGCACCAAAATTTGCGCCAACGTTAGCCCCTAACTTGGGCTAACGTTGGCACATGAAATCACAAGGAGGAGCAAAAGTTTGCGCCAACGTTAGCCCTAACTTGAGGCTAACGTTGGCGCCAAAGTCACCAAGGAAGGCAACGTTGGGCAAAGTTAGACCCTAACTTTGCACCAACGTATATCAGCAAATGTGTTGGCTGATATGAAAAGTTGGACAAAAGTTAGACCCTAACTTTGCTCCAACTTTTGGTCCAACTTTTGCAAAACTCAACCCGGTTAATTGGTTCTTTGGTTCCTCCAAACTCCAAGAGCAATCAACCAAGGCCTCTTTCAACCCAATTCCACCAAGAGCAAAGGCCCAACTCAAGGCTTGAAGATCATTGGAAGAAAGTGTATAAATAGGATAGAATTCAAGTTCTTGGGAGCTTTTAGCTTTTTTTCTTTTGAATTTTCATAATAGTTTTCGGAGAGCTTTGGATATTGAGTGATCTTTAATTTTTTAGTCTTGGGAAGGAGAATTCACTTCTCTTCCTCTTAGTTTTATTGCTTTCAATTTCAATTACAATTGTCTTGGATCTTGGGTTGGAGAATTGAAGAAATTCTGTTTCAATCTCATCCTTGGATCTCTCTGTTTTATTACTGCTTGATTGAATTTAATTTCTGTTAATTGCTCTTCATCTACTTTCCTTGCAATTGTTCTTGTTGGATCTAGGAAGGCATTGAGATCTAGACTTGGTTTTCTAGTCTCTGGGTCCTGAGATCTGAACTTCTAATTTCCAATTCTCTGTTTACTATTTCATGTTCATTTACTTGTTTTGCTTCAGATCCGATTTGATCCAAATCATCTTCTCCTTCTCTGCTTGATGCAATTTACTTTTCCTTGTTTAATTTCTGCAACTCCAAGTCCCAATCCCCTTTACAATTCAAGTCATTTACATTTCTTGCACTTTAAGATTCCGCAATTTACATTTCTTGCACTCTAAGTTTCTGCCATTTAATTTCTTGTTCTTTAAGATTCAGCAATTTATTCCTGTTCTCTTTAATTTCATGTCGATTACCAATTCCCTTTACTTTCAATGCAATTTAAATTCTGCAAATCACAAATCACTCAACCAAATCTTGATTCGCTTGACTAAATTAACCACTAAGCTAAAATTGCTCAATCCTTCAATCCCTGTGGGATCGACCTCACTCCCGTGAGTTATTATTACTTGATGCGACCCGGTGCACTTGCCGGTTAGATTTGTGTTGTTTTGGGAGAGATTCGTTTCTCCAACAAAATAACTCATCAAGTTTTTGGCGCCGTTGCCGGGGATTGATTAGATTGACAATGATTAAGTGAGGTGGTAATCTAGATCAAGCACTTTTTCTTTAATCTTTGATTAACCCACTAACTGTTTGATTTTTTGTTAAACTAACTAACACTTCAATATAGCAGTAGATTGAAGTGTCACTGACTTTGTGCATTTCTCATGCTCTGCTTGTATGTCAGGCACAAGAAGAACCATACCCAATTTTCATGAACAAGACGAAAGAACTCTCAGGAGGTTAAGAAGAGCTGAAAGAGGGAAAAATATTGTTGGAGAAGAGGAATCAGACGAGGAATATCAAGAGAGGGAGGAACATTCAACCAATCCACCAGGTGGAGCAAACAACAACAATGACAACCCACCCCAGAGGAGAGTTTTGGCTTTCTATACCTTTGCAAATCCTAGACATTATGGAAGCAGCATCTTAGCTCCAAACGTCAATGCTAACAATTTTGAACTCAAGCCACAACTCATCACTTTGGTTCAGAACAATTGCTCTTTTGGTGGAGGACCACTCGAAGACCCGCACCAACACTTATCCACTTTCTGAGGATATGCAACACTGTCAAAACTAATGGTGTGCCTCCTGACAGTTACAAGCTGATGCTATTCCCATTTTCTCTCAGGACAAGGCCACTCAATGGTTGGAATCTTTCCAAGGGACAGCATCAACAACTGGGATGATTTGGTAACCAAGTTTCTTGCCAAGTTTTATCCACCTCATAGGATTATAAGGTTAAAGGCTGAGGTACAAACATTTACACAAATGGAGGCTGAACCCATCTATGAGGCATGGGAGAGGTACAAGGCTCTGATCAGGAAATGTCCCCCTGCCATGTTTAATGAGTGGGAGAAGCTGCAGAACTTCTATGAAGGCTTAACACTGAAATCCCAGGAAGCTTTGGATCATTCAGCTGGAGGTTCCTTGCAACTCATGAAAACTGCAGAGGAGGCTCAAGAACTCATTGATATGGTGTCCAACAACCAATATTTCTTTGCTCATCAAAGAGGCCGCCAACCATCACAAAGGAGAGGAGTAATAGAGCTAGAAGGAGTGGATTCAATCCTGGCTCAGAACAAGATAATGCAGCAGCAAATTCAACAACAATTTGAGCAAATGGCCAAGAGGATTGATAGTCTCCAAGTTGCAGCAGTTAACACCAGCCAACCATCAACCACATGGGGACAGAGTGAAGAAACTCAAGAAGAACAACCACAAGAGCAAGTACAGTATATGCACAACCAAGGACCAAATGAAGTTTATGGTGATACATACAATCCATCCTGGAAGAACCACCCAAACCTCAGATGGGGAGATAATCATACCCAAAATCAACAACCATGGCAGAGGAACTCAAACCAAAACAACCCAAGAAACAACCAAAACTACAACCAGCAGCAGACTAACCAAAACCCCTACAGAAAACCTCAAAACAACTACCCCAACCCAACCAATACCAATCTAATAACCAAACCACCAACCAAAATGCCTACCATCCACCACCCACATCTTATAACCCACCTCAAGTATCACCTGAAGCCCAAAGAATCACTAACTTGGAGGCCGTGATAGGCAAAATGTTGAAACACCAGGAAATGGTAACCAAGAATCAGGAAGCCTCCCTGAAGAGCCTAGAGAGACAGATGGGGCAACTCTCCAAGCAAGTATCTGTTGAGAGACCTTCAAGCTCACTGCCTAGTGACACAATCCCAAATCCCAAGGAGGAATACAAGGCAATACAATTAAGGAGTGGGAGAACATTGATAAGCAACAATGACACTACAAAGAAGCAAGCAGAGAGCATCAAAGAACCAACAGAGGATGAGAAGCAAGCAAGGACGATGAAGCTAAGGAGCAAGTTGTGATGCCAAACAAAAGCACTGAGAAACTTAAAGAGAAGGACAACCAGCCACATAGCTCAAAGGAAGTAGCTCAGGGATAGCAGCAAATAGGAAAGAGCATCACACCTCCACTACCTTATCCCCAGAGGTTCAACAAAGAGGTTAAAGACCAGCATTTTCACAAGTTCCTTGAGACCTTCAAGAAGCTGGAAATTAATATTCCCTTGGCTGAAGCACTTGAGCAAATGCCCCAATATTCCAAGTTTCTGAAGGATCTTATCAACAAGAAAAGAAGTTTGCTTGAGAGGGAAACCGTATTACTCACCGAGGAATGCAGTGCTGTGATTCAACGGGGTATTCCACCAAAACTTAAGGATCCGGGAAGCTTTGTAGTCTCATGCACTATTGGCAAGATAATTCTCAACAAGGCTGTCTGTGACTTGGGTGCCAGCATCAATTTAATGCCTCTCTCAATGATGAGAAAACTTGCCATAGAAGAGCTTAAACCCACCAGGATGTCACTAGTCATGGCTGACAGATCAATCAAGACACCCAATGGAATTGTGGAGAATCTGTTGGTGAAGGTTGGGGAGTTTATTTTCCCAGCAGATTTTGTAATTTTGGATACTGAAGAAGAAGAAAACGACTCAATCATTCTGGGAAGGCCATTTCTACACACAGCAAGGGCCATCATTGATGTAGAAAAAGGAGAAATGATCTTCAGGGTCCATAATGAACAAATGGTCATAAATGTGTTCAAATCAATGCAAAACGCTCCTGAGCAAGAGGATTACGTAAGAGTGGATATGATAGACAGTTTGGTGGAAGAAATATTGGAAGAAAATTTTCAAGAGCAAGAAGGAAATCAAGGGGCAACAGAGGAACAAGTGGCTGAGACCTCTACTGAGCAAGATGAAAGACAAGATAAGAAGGAAGATGTACGAAAACAAGAACTGAAACCTTTACCCACCCATCTCAAATATGCATTCCTTGGCACATCGGAGAGCTTCCCAGTAATCATTAATTCATCCCTGACAAAGAAGGAAGAAGGAGAACTTCTTGACGTACTCAAAGCTCACAAAGATGCTTTAGGATGAACCATTGATGACCTGAAGGGAATCAGCCCTGCAGTATGTATGCATAAGATCCTCTTGGAAGATAATTCCAAACCAGTGGTTCAACCGAAAAGAAGGCTAAATCCCACAATGAAGGAAGTTGTCCAGAAGGAAGTAATGAAGTTGTGGAATGCATGGATAATCTTCCCAATATTTGACAGCCCATGGGTAAGCCCGGTTCAAGTTGTACCAAAGAAAGGAGGAATGACAGTCATCACTAATGAGAAGAATGAGTTGATCCCTACTAGAACAGTGACTGGGTGGAGGATGTGCATAGACTATAGAAGATTGAATGATGCCACCAGGAAAGATCATTTCCCTCTCCCATTCATTGATCAGATGCTGGAAAGGTTAGCCGGCCATGCCTATTATTGCTTGTTGGACGGATATTCTGGGTATAATCAAATCGTGGTGGACCCCAAGGACCAAGAGAAAACTGCCTTTACATGTCCATTTGGAGTTTTTGCATATCGGAGGATGCCCTTTGGGCTCTGCAACGCCCCTGCCACATTTCAAAGGTGTATGCTCTCCATTTTCTCTGATATGGTCGAAAAGTTTTTAGAAGTCTTCATGGATGACTTCTCTGTTTTTGGTGATAATTTCAATGCTTGCCTAAACCATTTAACCCTTGTCTTGAAACGGTGCCAAGAAACTAATTTGGTTTTAAACTGGGAGAAATGCCATTTCATGGTACCCGAAGGGATTGTTCTTAGCCATAAAGTTTCAAAAAAAGGGATAGAGGTTGATAAGGCAAAGGTTGAGATCATAGAAAAACTCCCTCCACCAATTAATGTGAAATCTGTTAGAAGTTTCTTGGGGCATGCCAGATTTTACAGAAGGTTTATCAAGGACTTTTCAAAAATAGCCAAACCTTTGAGTAATCTGTTAATGCTTGATAACCCTTTTGTTTTTGATGAAAACTGCCAGCATGCCTTTGAAACTTTAAAAAATAGACTCACAACAGCACCAATCATCACACCTCCAGATTGGGAATTACCTTTTGAACTCATGTGTGATGCAAGTGACCTTGCAATTGGTGCTGTACTTGGGCAAAAGAAGGGAAATTTGCATCACGTCATATATTATGCAAGTAAAGTGTTGAATGAGGCCCAAAACATCACAACAGAGAAAGAATTGCTAGCTGTAGTCTATGCATTTGATAAGTTTAGATCATATCTAGTAGGATCCAAAGTTGTGGTTTACACTGATCATGCTGCACTTAAGTATTTGATGTCAAAGCAGGATGCTAAACCAAGACTCATCAGGTGGATACTGCTCCTACAAGAATTTGACATAGAGATAAGAGATAGGAAGGGCACTGAAAATCAGGTCGCTGATCATCTGTCGAGGCTACCACATGAAACAAGTCAAAAAGCATCCCAGCCCATAAATGAAAGCTTCCCAGATGAGCACCTTCTGCAGATCCAGCAAGCACCTTGGTTTGCTGACATAGCAAATTACAAAGTGGGAAGGAAGATACCGCAAGAGTTCTCTAAGCAACAAGTGAAGAAATTGATCAACGAAGCAAGGAAATTTTCATGAGATGAACCCTTCTTGTTCAAGAGATGCTCTGATGGAGTAATCAGAAGGTGTGTTCCCGAAAGTGAAATGAGGGACATCTTGTGGCATTGTCATGGTTCAGCTTATGGTGGACACTTTGGCCCAGAAAAAATAGCCGCAAAAATACTGCAGAGTGGCTTCTATTGGCCAACTATCTTCAAGGATGCCAGAGAATATGTACACCAGTGTAATGAATGCCAGAAAGCAGGAGGATTAACAAAAAGGAATGAGATGCCTCAAAACTTTATCTTAGAATTAGAATTGTTCGATCTATGGGGAATTGATTTCATGGGGCCTTTTCCTCCTTCTTATTCTTTTAGATACATCTTGGTGGCAGTGGAGTATGTCTCAAAGTGGGTGGAAGCCATAGCCACAACCACCTGTGATGCACAGATTGTCCTCCAATTCCTTAAAAAACACATTTTCACTAGGTATGGAGTGCCAAAGGGTCTTGTTAGTGATGGTGGTAGTCACTTTTGCAACAAACAGATGGAGAAACTCCTCCATAAATATGGAGTAATTCACAAAGTAGCCACACCTTACCATCCTCAGACTAACGGCCAAGCTGAACTTGCAAATAGAGAATTAAAGAAGATCCTAGAGAAAACAGTGGGAATCACAAGAAAAGATTGGGCTAGAAAGCTAGAGGATGCATTGTGGGCGTATAGGACAGCTTTTAAAACTCCTATTGGCAAGTCACCCTTTCAGCTATTGTATGGAAAATCCTGCCACCTCCCTGTAGAGCTTGAACACAGAGCTTTTTGGGCCAATAAACTCCTCAACCTTGATCCCCAAGCTGCAGGAGAAAAAAGGTTGTTACAACTAAATGAGTTGGATGAATTTAGACTAGAAGCTTATGAAAGTGCTAAGATATACAAGGAGAGAGCTAAGAAGTGGCATGACAAGAAGATCACAAAGAAGGAATTCAAGCCAGGACAGCAAGTGCTCCTGTATAATTCGAGGCTTAAAATCTTCCCTGGCAAACTGAAGTCTAAGTGGACTGGCCCATACTTGGTGACAAAGATTTTTCCCTATGGGAATATTGAACTGCTAGATGAGGCAACAAAGAATCAATTCACAGCAAATGGTCACAGAGCAAAGCTGTACTTGGGAGGACAATGGGGTAAGGAAAAAGAGGTTCAACACCTACAACCCTCTTAAAAAGAATTGAAAAATGTCAAGCTAGTGACAATAAAAGAGCGCTTGTTGGGAGGCAACCCAACCTGAGGTAGTTTTCCTTTCATAACTTTTTCAATAAGAGTGTTGGATAACTGCTATGTATTGCAAGGAGCTAAGTTTGGTGTTGCACACCAAAAACAATCTAAGGGAGAATGCAGGATGCTAAGTTTGGTGTTCCACCAAGACTTCATTTAAAATTACATTCTAACTTCCTGCACATTGCTAGTTCCAAGCAATCAAACAGATTATTCAACAACTTAACTATTTTTGTTTAGTCTCAATTTCATAACCTTTAGCAAGGACACAAAAGTTTGCCCAGAGTTAACCTGTTGAATCAGAAGAAGTAGCAAGGAATTAAGTCTGGGAGTTAACCACCAATTGAAGATACCATGCATCAAGACTCAAAAAGGGGCACAACAGAAAGAAGAACAAAAGAAATGCAAACCAATAGGTTGTATCTATACTTAACCTTTGCTGTTGAGAAATACTTTTGATTGATGTCTTGTTAAAGTGTTCATTTAGTTCAAACAGATTCAAACTTCTCTTAGAATAAGTAAACTAGTCTATGTGTGTGCTTGTGTGTTTACTTTCACTTAGCAAAAAGCGTGTTTTGTCCCCTGCATCTTTAAGTTCAATAAAAGAAATGTTTGAATGTGAAGCAAGATAGTCTCTGTTAGATAGAAGTAGAATAAAAGTAAATGGTGGTATGTGTGTGGTTGTATAATAGCTCACTTTTAGTGAATAAAGAGCTAGGATATCTCATTCTAAGTAAAGAGTGACCTACTGTCTATGAATCTCAATTAAATAAAAAATTCCTTGGTTAGAAAGAAAAACAAAAAGAAAGAAAGAAAAGAGATAGCCAAAAAGTGGCAGAACAAAAGGAAACAAAAAGAAACAAAGCTGGACACCAATAGCTTGAACTTTAAAATATATGCCTGTGGTGTCTTTGTACTAGGATCTGCTTGGATTAGTAAGCTCTTAGGAGTGCATCAACACTCGGTGACTTGGGTTAACTAATCCGGGATCATCAGCTGAAAGTCCACTATCAAGAGCAACCTAACTACAAGGCATTTAGTAACCCAAAGAGGTGCTGGGCATCAATGTTTTAAGAAGAAATGTGAGCCAAGTGTCTATGGTGAATAATGTGTCAAGTATAAAGAAAAGGAAATGAACTTGCTACACATGACACTCAAATAAAGCTTATAAACAAAGTAATAGCCAAGGATAAAGGAATAATGAGAGGTCATAGCAGTATGTTACTTGAAGCTTGAAGGAGACTTTCTAGGCCTAGGAGTCAATAAGAAGTGAGTATTTATATATCCACACAAAATCCCATGAACTATCAATAATACTCTGCTAGCATGAACATCCTCTTCCATTTCATTCTTTCTTCTCAATAAAATCTTTTTTTTGCTTGGGGACAAGCAAGCTTTAAGTTTGGTGTTGTGATGACAAGTCATCTTAGCCTATTTTAACTAGTCTTTTTCTTTTGTTTTCATTAGAATTATGCACTTTCTTGAGCTCTAAGCAAGCCAATTTGGTAGATTTTTATGTTTCCTTTGATTTAATCAACCATGTATGAATTCATGCTATTTCATGAGGTTTTATACTATAATTGTCACATATTATGAAAGAATGAATATCTCATGATTTTAAGCATAGCTTTGATGTGTTTGGTTGATTAATGATAGGTGAAGAAAGCTTGGAGAAAGGTTGAAGCAAGAAAGAATAGCTAGGAGTAAAGAGAAGACAATGGAATAAGTGAAATTGAACCAGGAAGCAAAAAGCTGGACCTAAAGTTAGCCTCAAACTTTTGCACAAACTTTTGGGTGAAAAGTTAGCCCCAACGTTAGCCCCTAACTTTTGGGCTAACGTTGGAACTTGAAAATCACTCCCTGGGTACCAAAAGTTTGCGCCAACGTTAGCCCCTAACTTTGAGGCTAACGTTGGCACATGAAAATCACCCCTGGGCACCAAAAGTTTGCGCCAACGTTAGCCCCTAACTTTGAGGCTAACGTTGGCATGAGAAAAACACTCCCTGGGCACCAAAAGTTTGCGCCAACGTTAGCCCCTAACTTTGAGGCTAACGTTGGCACATGAAATCTACAAGGGGAGGAGCAAAAGTTTGCGCCAACGTTAGCCCCTAACTTTGAGGCTAACATTGGCGCCATAAGTGCACCAAGGAAGGCTAACGTTGGTGCAAAAGTTAGACCCTAACTTTTGCACCAACGTGAGTATCATCAAATTGTGTTGGCTGATATGAAAAGTTGGACCAAAAGTTAGACCCTAACTTTTGCTCCAACTTTTGGTCCAACTTTTGCAAAACTCCAACCCGGTTCAATTGGTTCGTTTTGGTTCCTCTTCAAACTCCAAGAGCAATCAACCAAGGCCTCTTTCAACCCAATTCCACCAAGAGCAAAGGCCCAACTCAAGGCTTGAAGATCATTGGAAGAAAGTGTAAAAATAGGATAGAATTCAAGTTCTTTGGAGAGCTTTTTTTTTTTAGAGCTTTCTTTTAGAGCTTTCTCTTTGAATTTTCATAATAGTTTTCGGAGAGCTTTGGATATTGAGTGATCTTTAATTTTTTAGTCTTGGGGAAGGAGAATTCACTTCTCTTCCTCTTAGTTTTATTGCTTTCAATTTCAATTACAATTGTCTTGGATCTTGGGTTGGAGAATTGAAGAAATTCTGTTTCAATCTCATCCTTGGATCTCTCTGTTTTATTTACTGCTTGATTGAATTTAATTTCTGTTAATTGCTCTTCATCTACTTTCCTTGCAATTTACAATTCCCTTGCAATTGTTCTTGTTGGATCTAGGAAGGCATTGAGATCTAGACTTGGTTTTCTAGTCTCTGGGTCCTGAGATCTGAACTTCTAATTTCCAATTCTCTGTTTACTGTTTTCATGTTCATTTACTTGTTTTGCTTCAGATCCGATTTGATCCAAATCATCTTCTCCTTCTCTGCTTGATGCAAATTTACTTTTCCTTGTTTAATTTCTGCAACTCCAAGTCCCAATCCCCTTTACAATTCAAGTCATTTACATTTCTTGCACTTTAAGATTCCGCAATTTACATTTCTTGCACTCTAAGTTTCTGCCATTTAATTTCTTGTTCTTTAAGATTCAGCAATTTATTTCCTATTCTCTTTAATTTCATGTCGATTACCAATTCCCTTTACTTTCAATGCAATTTAAATTCTGCAATCACAATCACTCAACCAAATCTTGATTCGCTTGACTAAATTAACCACTAAGCTAAAATTGCTCAATCCTTCAATCCCTGTGGGATCGACCTCACTCCCGTGAGTTATTATTACTTGATGCGACCCGGTGCACTTGCCGGTTAGATTTGTGTTGTCTTGGGAGAGATTCGTTTCTCCAACAAAATAACTCATCAAAACTCTTGGCAAAGTATAAGAACTGGAAGTCCTATCCTTATCAATTGTGATGAGAATTGGATTTTAATCCCACTTGGTCAGCCTTTACTAAACAAAGGAAAGTTAAGTGGGCTGATTGGCTTGATTCTCAAATCCTAATTAACTCATGTGGAGAGACTAGCTTTAGAGCAATCCTAGTTCAATCAGAATCTGCCAATTTCAACCACTGTTTTATTTGACAGCTCAAGCGTCACCAATTACCTTAACCAAAGCCAAGAATGTAGAAAGCTAAATTAAAATCATAAATATCCAGAATACCTCAAATAAAATACATTCAAAGTAGTAAAATCTAACATGGAAAAGTTCATAAGCCAATTGGAAAAATAAATAAAAAAAAAGAACCTAGGATTGAGAGTTACTCCTAAAACTAAGAGAAGTCCTAAATCCTAATCCTAAGAGAGAGGAGAGAACCTCTCTCTCTAAAACTACATCTACTCCTAAAATTATGAATGTGAGAGCCTCCTTATGAATGGATGTATTCCCCCACTTTATAGCCTCTAATATGTGTTTTCTGAGCCGCAAAACGGGTCAGAAACAGCCCAGAAATCGCTGGAGAAGAATTCAAACACGCTGATTTTCATCACTGCGATGCGGCCGCATGGATCACGCGGTCACGTCACCTAGCGTCAGGGAAACTATAGCATATTATATATCAAATCGAAGCACCGGACGTTAGCTTTCCAACGCAACTGAAACCGCGTCATTTGGACCTTTGTAGCTAAAGTTATAGCCGTTTGAGTGCGAAAAGGTCAGGTTGGACAGCTTAGCAATTTCTCCAACTTCTTGTATTTCTTCCACTTTTCCATGCTTCCTTTCCATCCTCCAAGCCATTCCTGCCTTATAATATCTGAAAATACTTAAGACACATATCAAGGCATCTAATGGTAATAAGAGAGGATTTATATAAAACCATGCAAATATAAGATCAAATAAGCATGTTTTCAATCAAAACACATAATTAGGAAGGAAATATAAAACCATGCAAATAGTATGAATAAGTGGGTAAAGAGTTAATAAAAACCACTCAATTGAGTACAAGATAAACCATAAAATAGTGGTTTATCAACCTCCCCACACTTAAATATTAGCATGTCCTCATGCTAAGCTCAAGAGAAGCTATAAAGATGAAGAGGAATGGTATGAAATGCAACCTATGAATGCAACTACATGCTAAATGCTTTTACTTACTTGGTTAAGAGTAAATAAGTTCTCCAAGACAAATACAAACCAATTTTCACTAATTCAAATCAGACAATAAAAAGCAAGTGAACTTGTATGAAGACAGCTCATGAAAGCAGGGAACATAGAATTTAAGCGTTGAACCCTCACTGGAAGTGTATATCACTCTAATCTCTCAAGTGTATAGGGTTATTCACTCTACTCTTCTCTAGTCATGCTTTCTAAACCTTGTTCTTGATCTAACCAGTCAACAAAAATTTAATGTACCAATGCAAACATCATGAGGTTTTTTCAAGGTTGTAATGGGGCTAAGGTAAGGGTGAGGGTGTATATATATAAGGCTAAGTGAGCTAACAAAGTGAATCCTTGATTAGTCTAAGATCTCACCTAACATATACATACTTTATATAATTTAAAAATACTTTACCTAGCTACCCAAAATTTTCCCACTTTTGTATTACATGCTCATATATCAAACTTATTTTTGAATTTTGTCCCATGTGCATTGATTCTTTTTATTTTGCATTTGGGGCAATATATATTTTTTTCATTTCTCTCTCTCTTTTTTTTTGTATCCTCTTATTTAATTACTTAATATATTTTTCTTCAATGCACATGGTAATTTAATTATTTTGATTTCACATGAGCATGCTTCCCAAATTTTCAAATGACTTATTCAATTTAATTCCCTACTTTTTCATATCATCCCATGTTCCCATAAAATTCCCCACACTTAAATTTTACACAATATCTATCTTAAGCTAACCAAGGATTCAACTTGGGATTCTTATTTTGTTTTTCTGCTTAAGGCTAGTAATGTGGTTATAAAACAGAAGGGATTTAAAAGCTCAAGGGGGCTAACAAGGGTGATGTAAAAGGTAGGCTAATTTTGGGATAAGTGAGCTAAAATCAAACAATGGCCTCAATCATATGCAAACATGTAAATATACTAAATATTAGACATATAGATTGGAACAAAATATAGATTACAATCATAGAGAAGAAAATACACAAGAATAAAATATTTATGGTTAAATAATGTAACCATATAAATAAGCTCAAATCTCACAGGTTGTGTGCTCTTTAGCTCAAAAACCATGTTCCAAATACAACTTCAAACAAGTTTTAACATAAAAATTTTTCAATTTAAATTAGTGAAATTTTCAAAGAGAGGGTCTTAAAAGAATTTTATTACTTTAACCAAGTAGTAACTAAATGCACAAAATCAAATAAATATGCAATCAAATATGCAATTGCAAAAATGAACAAACAAATAAAATAAAAAATTTGGTGTTGAGTCAAGAAATAACTAACCCATGGAGATCGGTATCGACCTCCCCACATTTAAAGATTGCACCGTCCTCGGTGCATACTAAGATTTGCAAGTGGACGGGTTGTTTCAACTATTGCTTTTCTCTAAGAATTGTGCAGATGGACTTGCCTGTCTCCCCATGTAAACGTCTTCCGGTTCTCTTCCGGGTGGCCATCCTGAAAGAAAAAGGGAAGAAGAGTTACTGATGAGCGGATAATTTATATGCTTTTTGACATTGTTTTTAGTATGTTTTTAGTAGGATCTAGTTACTTTTAGGGATGTTTTTAATAGATTTTGTGTTAAATTCACATTTCTGGACTTTACTATGAGTTTGTGTGTTTTTCTGTGATTTCAGGTATTTTCTGGCTAAAATTGAGGGACTTGAGCAGAAATCAGATTCAGAGGTTGAAAAAGGACTGCTGATGCTGTTGGATTCTGACCTCCCTGCACTCAAAGTGGATTTTCTGGAGCTACAGAACTCGAAATGGCGCGCTTCCAATTGTGTTGGAAAGTAGACATCCAGGGCTTTCCAGAAATATATAATAGTCCATACTTTGGCCAATAATTGACGACGTAAACTGGCGTTCAACGCCAGCTTTCTACCCAAATCTGGCGTCCAGCGCCAGAAAAGGATCCAAAACCAGAGTTGAACGCCCAAACTGGCACAAAAACTGGCGTTCAACTCCACAAATGGCCTCTGCACGTGCAACACTTAAGCTCAGCCCAAACACACACCAAGTGGGCCCCGGAAGTGGATTTATACATCAAATACTTACTCATGTAAACCCTAGTAGCTAGTTTATTATAAATAGGACCTCTTACTATTGTATTAGGCATCCTGGATTGTATTTTGATCCTGTGATCACGTTTTGGGGGCTGGCCATCTCGGCCATGCCTGGACCTTTCACTTATGTATTTTCAACGGTAGAGTTTCTACACTCCATAGATTAAGGTGTGGAGCTCTGCTGTTCCTCAAAGATTAATGCAAAGTACTACTGTTTTCTATTCAATTCTTCTTATTTCGCTTCTAAGATATCCATTCGCACCCAAGAACGTGATGAAGGTGATGATTATGTGTGACGCTCATCATCCTTCTCCCTTATGAACGCGTGCCTGACAAACACTTCTGTTCTACATGAATTAAGCTAGAATGAGTATCTCTTAGATCTCCTAACCAGAATCTTCGTGGCGTAAGCTAGAATGATGGCGGCATTCAAGAGAATCCGGAAAGTCTAAACCTTGTCTGTGGTATTCCGAGTAGGATTCAATGATTGAATGACTGTGACGAGCTCCTAACTCGCGATTGCAGGGCGTTAGTGACAGACGCAAAAGGATAGTAAATCCTATTCCAGCATGATCGAGAACCGACAGATGAATAGCCGTGCCGTGACAGGGTGCGTGAGCATATTATTCACTGAGAGGATAAGATGAAGCCATTGACAAGGGTGATGCCTCCAGATGATTAGCCGTGCCGTGACAGGGCATTGGATCATTTTCCCGAGAGATGACCGAAAGTAGCCATTGACAGTGGTGATGTATCACATAAAGCCAGCCATGGAAAGGAGTAAGACTGATTGGATGAAGATAGCAGGAAAGCAGAGGTTCAGAGGAACGAAAAGCATCTCCATTCGCTTATCTGAAATCCCTGCCAATGAATCTACATAAGTATCTCTATCCCTTTTATTGTTTATTTTAATCTAATAAAGTATCATGTTTAAATCCGCCTGACTGAGATTTACAAGGTGACCATAGCTTGCTTCAAGCCAACAATCTCTGTGGGATCGACCCTTACTCGCGTAAGGTTTATTACTTGGACGACCCAGTACACTTGCTGGTTAGTTGAACGGAGTTGTGTCCACACATAGTAAAGAGCCATAATAATGATTCCATACAATAACAAAGAGTACTACATTAATGTGATCACAATTTCGTCCACCAAGTTTTTGGCGCCGTTGCCGGGGATTGTTCGAGTTTGGACAACTGACGGTTCATCTTGTTGCTCAGATTAGGTAATTTTCTTTTTGTTTTGTTTTCAAAAATTTTTCAAAAATCTTTCAAAATTTTCTCCTTTGTTTTCGAAAAAAAAAATTAATTAAAAATGTTTTCAAAAATAAATTATTCTATGGTTTCATAATTTTTAAGAATGAATTCTAGCGTTTCATGAAGCATGTTGAAGCCTGGCTGGCTGTAAAGCCATGTCTCAATCCTTATACCCAAGAGAAGAGCTTCTTTATCTTTCTTAGCCAATTGGCTGTTGAATGTAAGGAATGTCAGGCGTGTCATGTCTGAGTTACATACTAAAGCTTGGCTGGCTATTGAGCCATGCCTGACCCTTTGATTGGAGCTTTAGAGCATAAGATTCCTGGAATTCATATTGAAAATTTTGGAATCCTTATTTTTCTTTTCCAAAATAGTTTTTCGAAAATATAAACTAAAAATCCAAAAAAAATTAGAAAATTATAAAAATCAAAAATATTTTTCTGTTTCTTGTTTAAGTCTTGAGTCTTGAGTCATGTTATAAGTTTGGTGTCAATTGCATATGCATCTTGCATTTTTTTCGAAAATTTCATGCATTCATAGTGTTCTTCATGATCTTTAAGTTGTTCTTGGTAAGTCTTCTTGTTTGATCTTGATGATTTTTTGTTTTGTGTCTTATCATGTTTATCATATGCATTCTTGAATTCTTAGTGCCTAAGCATTAAAGAATTCTAAGTTTGGTGTCTTACATGTTTTCTTTGCATCAAAAATTTTTCAAAAATATGTTCTTGATGTTCATCTTGACATTCAAAGTGTTCTTGATGTTCATCTTGACACTCATATCATTCATGCATGCATTCATTGTTTTGATCTAAAAATTTCATGCATTGCATCATTTTTCTTGTTTTTCCCTTGCATCATAAAAATTCAAAAATCAAAAAAAATATCTTTCCCTTTTTTCTCTCATCAAATTCAAAAATTTGGATTGACTTTTTCAAAAATTTTTAAAATCAAATTGTTTCTCATGAGTCAAATCAAATTTTCAATTTGAAAATCTTATCTTTTTCAAAATCTTTTTCAAAAATCAAATCTTTTTCAAAATTCTTAGTTATTTTTGAAAATTCCAAAAATATTTTTCAAAAATCTTTTTCTTATTTTTAGACCAAATTTTCGAAAATAACATAATCAATTAATGTTTTGATTCAAAAATTTGAAGTTTGTTACTTGCTTGTTAAGAAAGATTCAAACTTTAAGTTCTAGAATCATATCTTGTGATTTCTTATGAATCAAGTCATTAATTGTGATTTTAAAAATCAAATCTTTTTCAAAAACTAATTTCTATCATATCTTTTCAAAAAAAAAATATCTTCTTATCTTATCTTTTTCAAAATTTGATTTCAAAATATCTTCTCTAACTTCCCAACTTCTTATCTTTTCAAATTTGTTTCAACTAACTAACTAACTTTTTGTTTGTTTCTTAACTTTTTCAAAACTACCTAACTAACTCTCTCTCTCTAATTTTTGAAAATATCTTCCCTCTTTTTCAAAAATTTCTTTTTTATTAACTAATTATTTTTATTTTTTTTATTTAAAAAAAAAATTTCGAAAAAAAATACTAACCTTTTTCAAAAACTATTTTCAAAAATTACTAACTCTTTTTCAAAAATTGTTTTCGAAAATTCACTTCCCCCTCTCATCTTCTTCTATTTGTTTATTGATATACTAACATCTTTCCTTCAACTCTCCAAAAATCCGAACCCCCTCTCTCTCTGAGTTCAGATTTTCTTCCCTTCTTTTCTTCTACTAACACAAGGATCCCTATACTGTGGTATAAAGGATCTACATTATTATTACTATTTTTTCTGTGCCATCTTCTTTGTCATATGAGCAGGAGCAAGGACAAGAACATTCTTGTTAAAGCAGATCCAGAACCTGAAAGGACTCCGAAGAAAAAATTAAGAGAAGCTAAAATACAACAATCCAGAGATAACCTTTCAGAAATTTTCAAACAGGAAAAGGAGATGGCAGCCAAAAATAATAATAATATAAGGAAGATGCTTGGTGACTTCACTGCACCTAATTCCAATTTACATGGAAGAAGCATCTCCATTCCTGCCATTGGAGCAAACAACTTTGAGCTGAAATCTCAATTAGTTTCTCTGATGCAGTAGAACTGCAAGTTTCATGGACTTCCATCTGAAGATCCCTTTCAGTTCTTAACTGAATTCTTGCAGATATGTGATACTGTTAAGACTAATGGAGTAGATCCTGAAGTCTACAGGCTCATGCTTTTCCCTTTTGCTGTAAGAGACAAAGCTAGATTATGGTTGGATTCTCAACCCAAAGACAGCCTGAACTCTTGGGATAAGCTGGTCATGGCTTTCTTAGCCAAGTACTTTCCTCCTCAAAAGCTGAGCAAGCTTAGAGCTGATGTTCAAACCTTCAGGCAGAAAGAAGGTGAATCCCTCTATGAAGCTTGGGAAAGATACAAACAGTTGACGAAAAAGTGTCCTTCTGACATGCTTTCAGAATGGACCATCCTGGATATATTCTATGATGGTTTATCTGAGCTATCAAAGATGTCACTGGACACTTCTGCAGGTGGATCCATTCACCTAAAGAAAACGCCTGCAGAAGCCCAAGAACTCATTGACATGGTTGCTAATAACCAGTTCATGTACACTTCTGAAAGGAATCCTGTGAGCAATGGGACGCCTATGAAGAAGGGAGTTCTTGAAGTTGATACTCTGAATGCCATATTGGCTCAAAATAAAATATTGACTCAGCAAGTCAATATGATCTCTCAGAGTCTGCATGGAATGCAAGCTACATCCAACAGTACTCAAGAGGCTTCTCCTGAAGAAGAAGCCTATGATCCTGAGAACCCTGCAATAGCAGAGGTAAATTACTTAGGTGAACCTTATGGAAACACCTATAACTCAACATGGAGAAATCATCCAAATTTCTCATGGAAGGATCAAAAGCCTCAACAAGGCTTTAATAATGGTGGAAGAAACAGGTTTAGCAATGGCAAACCTTTTCCATCATCAACTTAGCAACAGACAGAGAACTCTGAACAAAATGCTTCTAATTTAGCAAATCTAGTCTCTGATCTATCTAAGGCCACTGTAAGTTTCATGAATGAAACAAGGTCTTCCATTAGAAATCTGGAAGCACAAGTGGGCCAGCTGAGTAAAAGGATCACTGAAATCCCTCCTAGTACTCTCCCAAGCAATACAGAAGAGAATCCAAAAGGAGAGTGCAAGGCCATTGACATAAGCGCCATGGCCGAACCTGTGAGGAGAGGAGAGGACGTGAATCCCAAGGAGGAAGACCTCCTGGGACGTCTAGTGATCAATAAGGAGCTTCCCTCTGAGGAACCAAAGGAATCTGAGACTCATCTAGAGACCATAGAGATTCCATTAACCCTCCTTATGACCTTCATGAGCTCTGATGAGTATTCCTCTTCTGAAGAGAATGAGGATGTTACTAAAGAGCAAACTGCCAAGTTTCTTGGTGCAATCATGAAGCTGAATGCCAAATTGTTTGGCATTGATGCTTGGGAAGTTGAACCTCCCTTGTTCATCAATGAACTAAGTGATCTGGATCAACTGACATTGCCTCAGAAGAGACAGGATCCTGGAAAGTTCATAATACCCTGTACCATAGGCACCATGATCTTTAAGGCTCTGTGTGACCTTGGTTCAGGAATAAACCTCATGCCCCTCTCTGTAATAGAGAAACTGGAAATCTATGGGGTGCAAGCTGCTAAAATCTCATTAGAGATGGCAGACAGCTCTAGAAAACAGGCTTATGGACAAGTAGAGGACGTGTTAGTAAATGTTGAAGGCCTTTACATCCCTGCTGATTTCATAGTCCTGGATACTGGAAAGGAAGAGGATGAATCCATCATCCTAGGAAGACCTTTCCTGGCCACAGCAAGAGCTGTGATTGATGTTGACAGAGGTGAAATATTCCTTCAATGGAATGAGAACTCCCTTGTGTTTAAAACTCAAGGATCTCCCTCTACAACCATGGAGAGGAAGCAGAAAAAGCTTCTCTCCAAGCAGAGTCAACCAGAGCCCCCACAGTCAAACTCTAAGTTTGGTGTTGGGAGGCCACAACCAAACTCTAAGTTTGGTGTTGAACTCCCATATCCAAACTCTAAGTTTGGTGTTGGAGAGTCTCAACAAAGCTCTGCACATCTGTGAGGCTCCATGAGAGCCCACTGTCAAGCTATTGACATTAAAGAAGCACTTGTTGGGAGGCAACCCAATGTTTATCTAATTCTTATTTTTATTGTTTTTCATGTTTTCTTAGGTTCATGATCATGTGGAGTCACAAAATAAACAAAAAAAAAATCAAAAACGGAATCAAAAACAGCAGAAGAAAAATCACACCCTGGAGGAGCATCTGTCTGGCGTTCAAACGCCAGAACAGAGCATAGTTCTGGCGCTGAACGCCCAGAATGGGAGCATCCTGGCGCTGAACGCCCAGAACAAGCATGGTTCTGGCGTTCAACGCCAGAAATGGCAGCAAAGGGGCATTGAACGCCCAAAATGGGCACCAACCTGGCGCTGAACGCCCAGAGTTGTGTGCAAGGGCATTTTGCATGCCTAAATTGGTGCAGGGATGTAAATGCCTTGACACCTCAAGATCTGTGGACCCCACAGGATCCCCACCTACCTTCACTCACTCTCTTCTCTCTTCTCAATCATCCTCTATTCCCAATAAACACTCATCCCTTCTGTCTTCCATTTACCACTCACACCCATACACCTACTTACCTTCAAAAATTCAACATCTCTTCCCCACCCAATCCCACCCATATGGCCGAATACACACAGCCATCCATCTCCTCCATATCCTCTTCTTCTTCTATTCTTTCTTCTTTTGCTCGAGGGCGAGCAACATTCTAAGTTTGGTGTGGTAAAAGCATAGCTTTTTTGTTTTTTCCATAACCATTGATGGCACCTAAGGCCAGAGAAACCTCTAGAAAGAGGAAAGGGAAGACAAAAGCTTCCATCAAGGGTCTATAGCTCAGTGGTAGAACATTTGACTGCAAATCAAGAGATCCCTGAGATACCTCAGGGGATACATTTTCTTCCACACAATTATTGGAAGCAACTAAGGGTGGAACATCAAGAGCACTCCATCATCCTTCATGAAATCAGAGAAGATCTAAAAGCAATGAAGGAGGAGCAACAAAGACAAGGAAGAGACATAGAAGAGCTCAAGGACATCATTGGTTCCTCAAGAAGGAAACGCCACCATTACTAAGGTGGATTCATTCCTTGTTCTTATTTCTTCTGTTTTTTGTTTTCTATGTTATGTGCTTATCTGTGTTTGTGTCTTCATTACATGATCATTAGTAGTTAGTAACTATGTCTTAAAGTTATAAATGTCCTATGAATCCATCACCTCTCTTAAATGAAAAATGTTTTAATTCAAAAGAACAAGAAGTACATGAGTTTCGAATTTATCCTTGAACTTAGTTTAATTATATTGATGTGGTGACAATGCTTCTTGTTTTCTGAATGTATGCTTGAACAGTGCATATGTCTTTTGAAGTTGTTGTTTAATAATGTTAAATATGTTGGCTCTTGAAAGAATGATGACTAGGAGACATGTTATTTGATAATCTGAAAAATCATAAAAATGATTCTTGAAGCAAGAAAAAGCAGCAAAGAACAAAGCTTGCAAAAAAAAAAAAATAGAATAGGCGAAAAAAAAATAGAAAGAAAAAGAAAAAGCAAGCAGAAAAAGCCAAAGCTCTTAAAACCAAGAGGCAAAAGCAAAAAGCCAATAACCCTTAAAACCAAAAGGCAAGGAAAATAAAAAGGATCCCAAGGCTTTGAGCATCAGTGGATAGGAGGGCCTAAAGGAATAAAATCCTGGTCTAAGCGGCTAAACCAAGCTGTCCCTAACCATGTGCTTGTGGCGTGTAGGTGTCAAGTGAAAACTTGAGACTGAGCGGTTAAAGTCAAGGTCCAAAGCAAAAAAAAAAAAAAAAGAGTGTGCTTAAGAACCCTGGACACCTCTAATTGGGGACTTTAGCAAAGCTGAGTCACAATCTAAAAGGGTTCACCCAATTATGTGTCTGTGGCATTTATGTATCCGGTGGTAATACTGGAAAACAAAGTGCTTAGGGCCACGGCCAAGACTCATAAAGAAGCTGTGTTCAAGAATCATCATACTGAACTAAGAGAGTCAATAACACTATTCGAAATCTGAAGTTCCTATAGATGCCAATCATTCTGAACCTCAATGGATAAAGTGAGATGCCAAAACTATTCAAGAGGCAAAAAGCTATAAGTCCCGCTCATATGATTGAAGCTCTGTTTCATTGATAGTTTGGAATTTATAGTATATTTTATTCTTTTTATCCTATTTTGATTTTCAGTTGCTTGGGGACAAGCAACAATTTAAGTTTGGTGTTGTGATGAGCGGATAATTTATACGCTTTTTGACATTGTTTTTAGTATGTTTTTAGTAGGATCTAGTTACTTTTAGGGATGTTTTTAATAGATTTTGTGTTAAATTCACATTTCTGGACTTTACTATGAGTTTGTGTGTTTTTCTGTGATTTCAGGTATTTTCTGGCTGAAATTGAGGGACTTGAGCAGAAATCAGATTCAGAGGTTGAAAAAGGACTGCTGATGCTGTTGGATTCTGACCTCCCTGCACTCAAAGTGGATTTTCTGGAGCTACAGAACTCGAAATGGCGCGCTTCCAATTGTGTTGGAAAGTAGACATCCAGGGCTTTCCAGAAATATATAATAGTCCATACTTTGGCCAATAATTGATGACATAAACTGGCGTTCAACGCCAGCTTTCTACCCAAATCTGGCGTCCAGCGCCAGAAAAGGATCCAAAACCAGAGTTGAACGCCCAAACTGGCACAAAAACTGGTGTTCAACTCCACAAATGGCCTCTGCACGTGCAACACTTAAGCTCAGCCCAAACACACACCAAGTGGGCCCCGGAAGTGGATTTATACATCAAATACTTACTCATGTAAACCCTAGTAGCTAGTTTATTATAAATAGGACCTCTTACTATTGTATTAGGCATCCTGGATTGTATTTTGATCCTGTGATCACGTTTTGGGGGCTGGCCATCTCGGCCATGCCTGGACCTTTCACTTATGTATTTTCAACGGTAGAGTTTCTACACTCCATAGATTAAGGTGTGGAGCTCTGCTGTTCCTCAAAGATTAATGCAAAGTACTACTGTTTTCTATTCAATTCTTCTTATTTCGCTTCTAAGATATCCATTCGCACCCAAGAACGTGATGAAGGTGATGATTATGTGTGACGCTCATCATCCTTCTCCCTTATGAACGCGTGCCTGACAAACACTTCTGTTCTACATGAATTAAGCTAGAATGAGTATCTCTTAGATCTCCTAACCAGAATCTTCGTGGCGTAAGCTAGAATGATGGCGGCATTCAAGAGATCCGAAAAGTCTAAACCTTGTCTGTGGTATTCCGAGTAGGATTCAATGATTGAATGACTGTGACGAGCTCCTAACTCGCGATTGCAGGGCGTTAGTGACAGACGCAAAAGGATAGTAAATCCTATTCCAGCATGATCGAGAACCGACAGATGAATAGCCGTGCCATGACAGGATGCGTGAGCATATTACTCACTGAGAGGATAAGATGAAGCCATTGACAAGGGTGATGCCTCCAGACGATTAGCCGTGCCGTGACAGGGCATTGGATCATTTTCCCGAGAGATGACCGAAAGTAGCCATTGACAGTGGTGATGTATCACATAAAGCCAGCCATGGAAAGGAGTAAGACTGATTGGATGAAGATAGCAGGAAAGCAGAGGTTCAGAGGAACGAAAAGCATCTCCATTCGCTTATCTAAAATCCCTGCCAATGAATCTACATAAGTATCTCTATCCCTTTTATTGTTTATTTTAATCTAATAAAGTATCATGTTTAAATCCGCCTAACTGAGATTTACAAGGTGACCATAGCTTGCTTCAAGCCAACAATCTCTGTGGGATCGACCCTTACTCGCGTAAGGTTTATTACTTGGACGACCCAGTACACTTGCTGGTTAGTTGAACGGAGTTGTGTCCACACATAGTAAAGAGCCATAATAATGATTCCATACAATAACAAAGAGTACTACATTAATGTGATCACAATTTCGTCCACCAGTTACCCAGAAATAAAGATAGGAAAATAAATACAGTATGGGTGGGTTAATGCCAAATAATAAGGGTCTCAATTACATGGTAGCTACAACATGCAAGTGAGAAAAGAATAGAAGACATGGCATGCCAGTTGTACAAAATGTACAATAATGGGAAGAGAGTGGGGAAGGAGAGATAATATAAATTCATGTCAATGCAAAAGTAATACAGATATAAAAGATTGGCATTGATTTAGATAATATTACTCAATAAGAATGAAACAAGTCACTAAGCACCAAGAAAATACCAGAAAAGATGTAACAGTTGAATAAGAACATTTGAACACCAATAATAATTTTAGAAAAATAAAAATATACAATGAATGAAAGTATGCAAATAAATTAAATAAAATAGAATGGAAGTGAGAGAAAATAAGAAAGGAAGAAGAAAGAAATAAGAAAAGATAAGAAGAATAAGGATTTGGAGAAGAAAAGATAAGAAAATTGGCACTAATCTGGATAGGTTGTGCGACGCTGGCGACGCGGTCGCGTGGGTGACGCGGTCGCGTGGTGCACAATAAGGTTGGGCGACGCGGACGCGTGGGGCACGCGATCGCGTGACTCGATTTGTGCTAGTGGCGGGAGTGTAGCCTCGCGGTCGCACAACTCTCTGTTTGAAACTTGGTATTGCCAAAATCTAGGGTGACGCGGTCGCGTAGGGCATGCGATCGCGTGAGTGGCCTTATTTCCAATATGACGCGGACGCGTGGGTCATGCGTTCGCTTGGGAGGGCTTGGGCTTCTAGCACGAGTCCAGCCCAACTCTAGCTCAACTTTTGACCATGCACCCTTTTTACGTTGATTTTTAGGTCACGCGGCCGCGTGGGTGACGCGGTCGCGTGGGAGGCCATTATTCTCATATGACGCGGTCGCGTCAGCGACGCGGTCGCGTGGGGTGATTTGTGCCATTGGCACACCTCCAGCGCTGCTCCTACGAAACTCTCTGTTCATATTAATATTGTCTCCCATCTCCTTGCGACGCGAACGCGTCGCTGATGCAGTCGCGTCGCGTGCTCGTTTTTTTTTTTTTTTAATCTGAAAAGATGCAGAATGCAGTGTTAATATGAATGTGATGCAAAACTCCAGGTTCAATAAAATAAAATAAAACTTGGAAATCAATAAAACTAAATAAAAATAAAGAAATGAACGATCATACCATGGTGGGTTGTCTCCCACCTAGCACTTTTAGTTAGAGTCCTTAAGTTGGACATTTGATGAGCTTCCTGTTATGGTGGCTTATGCTTGTATTCATCCAGGAATCTCCACCAATGTTTGTATCTCCAGTAACCTCCGGGGTCCCAAACTTGGCGCAGAAAACCTTCAAGTAAGTTAAAGCAAGTGACCAGGCCCCAAGAGTGGTGATTGATAGAATGGATTCCGGGGTCCCAGACCTTGCCTTTGCACTCGTCTTTTGGTTGAGCAATATTGTTCCATCCGGGTGGCAAGCAGTCTGAATTCTCACGTAAGCGGCCAAACAACTTCCTAGACCCATTCAGTTGAGCTTTACACCAACCTTTGCATTTAAACTTAAAGCTTCCAACCATGATGAACCTTGCAGGACAATTCTTACCACTGACCATCTTTCTCTTACTCTTAATGCCACAAAGAGCTCTAAGTTGATCATCTGTCTCCAGTAGCCCATATTCAAGTGGGATTAGAAAGCTAAGGGATATGAAATTTACCCACTTGAATGTTGTGAAGGATGATGGCAACTTAGGGGGAGGTATTTTCAATGAAATTGCAAGCTCCACTCCCTTGTGCTCTTCTCTGATAATTACCACCTCTTTACAAGCTTCTTCAATTTCAACCTCTTTCTCTTGGTAGCTTTCTTCCAATTCAATCTCCTCTTCATTGCTTTTCAAGGGCAAGGGAGGTTGTGCTTCTTCTTCTTGAATCTCCACCTCTTGATCAACTTCTTCCAAGTCTTCAACTGTGATTTGCCTTGGAGGTTGTACACCCTTCTCAGCATCAATTTCAAACGTCTTGGAAGGGGGTTCTATGACTGGACTTTCCCATGGAGGTTCTGCATCTCCTAAGTCTTCAACCAACTCTTCTTCTTGAATAATGACAGATTCTTCTACTTGTTCTAGTACGAATTCATTCTCTGTCTTGTCCACTGGAGTTTCTAGTATCTCCTTCATGCTACGCTCTTCGTTAGACTGTTCACATGGGGCTGTGGCTGATCCTTGTGTATTTGAGCGCCTAGAAACCCATTGAATTACTACTTGCTCCAGTTGTCGAATGGTTGCCTGAAATCGATCCACTTTTTCCTTGAAACGATCCTTTGTCTCTTGATGCACTCGGTTTTCATAAATAGGATCATAGTGCTCTTGGATTGATGGATATGGAGATGATGAATATTGAAGTGGTGGTTCTTGTGAGTAATTGGGTTGGAATTGGGGTGGTTCTATATATGGTTCATATGGCTCATAAGGTGGTTGGTATGGTGGTTGAGGGTTAAGGTCATATGGAGGTGAATGGCGGAAAGGGGCTTGTGAGTGTGGTGGTCCAAAGTTATGTTGAGGAAAGGGTTCATAGGCATATGGTGGTGGTTGTTGATAGTCCATTGGAGGTGGTTGTTGCCATGAGGGTTGATCAAATCCTTGTGGCTCCTCCCATCTTTGATTGTTCCAACCTTGATGCCTGCTCTCATTGTAATTTCTTCTTCCTGCAACATTATTGTAACCAGACTCATAGCCAAAGGGGTGAGAGTTCATGGTAGAAAATAAAAATAAAAAAAATAAAAACAAATTGAAATTAAAAGGTTATTTAAATTTTGAATTTGAAAATTAAATTTTGAAATTTGAATTTTAAATTTTTGAAATTTGAATTTTTTTGAAATTTGAAATTTGAAAATTTTTTAAATTTGAATTTTAAAAAAAAATTTTAAATTTGAATTTTGAAATTTCACTTTTGAAATAAGATAAGATAAGATAAAAGTTTTTAAAATAAAAATCAATAACCTCTTAATTTAATAAAAATAAAAATAAAAACAAATCAAAAAGTAAATATTTACAATAACCAATAATAAGGCACACGTTTGCAATTCCCCGGCAACGGCGCCATTTTGACGTTAGGATTTTTGCCAGTAAAGAAGTTCATAAAAACAGTCGCGTTGTAGATATAGTCTCTAAACCGACAGAAATCCCTTCGTACAAACGTTTTGGTTGTCACAAGTAACAAACCCCTTTTAAATTGATAACCGAGTATTTAAACCTCGGGTCGTCTTCTCAAGGAATTGCAGGGAGGTATGTTCTTATTATTGGTTATGAGTCTTGTAAATTAGGGGTTTTAGAAAGTAAGGAAGCAGTATGTTGCATAAGAAGAATAAGATAAATAAATAACTATAAAATAAACTCTTGGCAAAGTATAAGAACTGGAAGTCCTATCCTTATCAATTATGATGAGAATTGGATTTTAATCCCACTTGGTCAGCCTTTACTAAACAAAGGAAAGTTAAGTGGGCTGATTGGCTTGATTCTCAAATCCTAGTCAACTCCTGTGGAGAGACTAGCTTTAGAGCAATCCTAGTTCAATCAGAATCTGCCAATTTCAACCACTGTTTTATTTGACAGCTCAAGCGTCACCAATTACCTTAACCAAAGCCAAGAATGTAGAAAGCTAAATTAAAATCATAAATATCTGGATTACCTCAAATAAAATACATTCAAAGTAGTAAAATCTAACATGGAAAAGTTCATAAGCCAATTGGAAAAATAAATAAAAATAAAGAACTTGGGATTGAGAGTTACTCCTAAAACTAAGAGAAGTCCTAAATCCTAATCCTAAGAGAGAGGAGAGAACCTCTCTCTCTAAAAACTACATCTACTCCTAAAATTGTGAATGTGAGAGCCTCCTTATGAATTGATGTATTCTCCCACTTTATAGCCTCTAATATATGTTTTTCTGGGCCACAAACTGGGTCAAAAACAGCCCAGAAATCGCTGGAGAAGAATTCAAACACGCTGATTTCTGTCACTGCGACGCGGCCGCATGGATCACGCGGTCACATCACCTAGCGTCAGAGAAACTATAACATATTATATATCAAATCGAAGCCCCGGACGTTAGCTTTCCAACGCAACTAAAACCGCATCATTTGGACTTCTGTAGCTAAAGTTATAGCCGTTTGAGTGCGAAGAGGTCAGGCTGGACAGCTTAGCAATTTCTCCAACTTCTTGTATTCCTTCCACTTTTGCATGCTTCCTTTCCATCCTCCAAGCCATTCCTGCCTTATAATATCTGAAAACACTTAACACACATATCAAGGCATCTAATGGTAATAAGAGAGGATTAATAATAAGCAAATATAAGATCAAAGAAGCATTTTTTCAATCAAAACACATAATTAGGAAGGAAATATAAAACCATGCAAATAGTATGAATAAGTGGGTAAAGAGTTAATAAAAAGCACTCAATTGAGTACAAGATAAACCATAAAATAGTGGTTTATCAAGCACCTACAACAGACCAACTGCTCCATCAGATACTCGAAAGGTTGGATCGGCAGGAACACAAAGCTTAGATGAGAGAGCGTCGTAACAAACCCGATTCACATACCTCAAGGAGCTGATTATGGGAAAATTCAAGGACTCAGACACCCCAGATTTCACTTCCTTTACCAGCACAGGAAGCCATGATGGCCCCGACTGTGGAGATACTGCAATCAGCCCACCTTTGTTTCTGACAGATGGCACCGAGGACGGTGCAAAGCCTTAAGTGTGGGGAGGTCGGTCAGTACCTGACTTCCGGAGGTAATTTCTTTTCCCTAAACACCAATAAATTAGGATATTTAGTTAGTTTTTCTTTTGTAGAATAGGATAAATTGCATAGTAATAGATTAGTTGCATGCATGTTCTACTTGATTGAAAAGACAATAAGTTTCTTCTAAGACTCTATTTTTGGAACAAAATTTCACTAATTTTAATTAAAACTTTTATGTTAAATTTGCTTGAAGTTGTATTTGGAACATGATTTTTGAGCTAAAGAACACACAACCTGTAAGATTTGAGCCTTTATGCATGGTTACATTATTTAACCATAATTATTTTATTCTTCTGTGTTTACTTCTCTATGATTGTAATCTATATTTTGTTTCATCCTATATGTCCAATGTTTATTATATTTGTATGCTTGCATATGATTGAGGCCATTATTTGTTTAAACTCACTTATCCGAATTAAACCTACCCTTTTAATTACCTTTGTTAGCCACTTTGAGCCTTTAAATCCCATTTGTTCTATATTTTACCACATTACTAGCCTTAAGCGGAAAAACAATTATATATCCCAAACTGAATCTTTGGTTAGCTTAAGATAGAATTGTGTATGTTAATTAAGTATGAGAAATTGTGGGAACAAAAGATAATAAAGGAATGTGTCATGATAATATAATGGGAATTCGGACACCTACTCATGTGAAACTATAAGAATTGAAAATCTATGTGCATTGATAAGCTATGTTTATTTTTATGTTTATGTAAAAAAAATAAAAAAAAACAAAAATATTCAATAAATAAATAAGGGGACAAAATTACCCCAATGTTAAGTTAAGAATTCAAAGATCAATGCATGTATGATAAAATTAAGATAAAAAGTTGATACATGAGTATGGAATGTGAAAGGGAAATTCTGGGTAGCTAGGTATGAATTCTAAAGTTATATAGAATATATATATGTTATGTTAAAGCTTGGGTTAATTAAAGATTCAGTTTATAAGCTTACTTAGCCATACATGTATCCTTACCATTACCTTGGCCCCATTACAACCTTGAAAAGACCTCATGATGTTTGCATTGGTATATTAAATGTTGTTGATTGATTAGGAGAAGAACAAAAGTTAGAGAGCATGATTAGAGAAGGATAGAGTGATTACCCTATACACTAGAGGGATTAGAGCGTACATACATCATCAGTGAGGGTTCAATGCTTAAAATTTTATGTTCCCTGCTTTCATGAGCTACCTTCTTGCATTTTTATCTGTTTTTACTGTATGAGAATTGAATTAGTAGAATTTGATTTGTAATTATTTTGAAGAGCTTATTTACTATTGATCAAGTAGACAAGAATCATATAGTTGCATTCACATATATAGGTTGCATTGCATTGCATGAGTTTTACATGTTCCTACTCATTTATTTCATCTCCTTCAACTAAGCATGAGGACATGCTAATGTTTAAGTGTGGGGAGGTTGATAAACCACTATTTTATGGTTTATCATGTGCTTAATTGTGTGGTTTTATCATGATCTTTACCCACTTATTCATATGATTGACGTGCATTTATATTTCCTTCCTAAAATTATTACATGATTGAAAACTTGCTTCCTAGAGACTTTTAATTATGTATTTTAATTCTCCTTTATTCCATTCGATACCGTGATCTGTGTGTTAAGTGCTTCAGGTTTTGTAGGGCATGGATGAGTTGGAGATTGGAAAGGGAGCTTGCAAAAATGGAAGGAACACAAGAAATTGAGGAGATGACCAGCGAGAAGTGACGCGGCCGCATGGCTCATGCGACCGCGCGAAAGAGAAGAAATCGCAGTGACGCAGCCACATGGCTCACGCAACCGCGCGGATTGGAATAGCATAAGTGACGCGGAGGCGTAGACGACGCGCCCACGTGGCAAAGCAAAATGCCGAATGACGCGTCTGCATGAATGACGTGATCGCGTGACGTGCGCGATCTGCATAATCTGCAGAATTCACTGGGGGCGATTTTGGGCCCTGTTTTGACCCAGTTTTCGGCCCAGAAAAGAAGACTAGAGCTAGAGAACATGCAGAAACCAAAAACAACATTCATTCTACACAATTTTAGTTTTTTAGATCTAGTTTTACTCCTCTTCTAGGTTTTTCTCTCTACACATTCATAGTTCTTAGGATTTTATTTCTATTGCTTTTTGCATTGGGATATTGAGAAGAGTTATTACCTCATCAAGAATTCGTCATTCTAGTTTGTTTTCTTTACTTGGCTTTACTCTTCCATGTCCTTTAATTTACTCAATTTTACTATTGGATTATTTTAGAATTTATTAATACAAGAATTACTTTTATTTTTAATTGATTCACTTGAGTTTTATCTATCATGTCTTTCCTTAATTCCCTTTCCTATGTTATGAGTTCTACATTCACAATGAGCGAGTAGTTCCCTAACTTGATGGGGAGTTGATTGAAAGGAACCCTTGAGTTGGGATGCTTAAAAGAAAAATTGTAATTAGGTTTATTGTTGGGATGCTTTCTAGTCATTGACACTAATCCTTTTCAATTGAGCGGATTGGAACTTGTGAATAGAAACAGCATTCCAACTTGTTTGACTTTTTCTTACCTAGTAAGGGATAACTAAACAGAACAACCTTCAATTATCAATTAATCTTGAGAGTACTTCATCAAGAATAGGGCTTCTAACTAATCTACTCCCAGTCAAGGCTTTTATTTAAATTATTTAATTTCTCTAATTTAATTTCCTATATTTATTCAACTCAAACTCTTTTTGAAAACATCCGATTAATAAAATAGCACACCTTTCTGCAACTCGTTGGGAGACGACCTGGGATTCATACTCCCTGTATTTTAATTTTAATTTTTGTGACAACCCTTCTAAATTGATAAGCGGATTTCTGGTTGGTTGAGAACTATACTTGCAACGCATATCTTATAACAATTCTTGACTCGCCAATTTTCGCCATGTCAGTCTCCAATAACTCAACCCCTAAGCCAAGTAAGAGAAATCTACTCCATAGCTAGGGTTATCATTTTCACAAACAATTGGTAGGCAATTGTAGAAGACATGATGAAATTGAAAAAAGAGAATTGAATTAAAGCTACCTAGTCCAAGCAATCATCAACAATCAAGCAATTGAATGAAATTTCTCAATTCATTAATCAAAATTCAAAGTAACAAAGTCACAAATCTAGATCCAAGAGATAGAATTAAAAGAACACTAATTGTGAGTAGAAGAAGAGTAGATCTACAACTTGTATCAAAGTAAAAGTGAATTAGCAATGGATCTCACCAAGAAATCAAAGGAGAATTGCAATGGAGAAATGGAAATCCTAGAGAGAAGTTGGAGTTTCTCTCTCTAAAAGCAAAATGTAACTAACAACCCACAATATCTAGAATTATGACTCCTTTTTTCTAACCCGCCTAATCCTTGGTCTTCTTATGCTTTTCCCTCCAAAATTCTGCTCCAAAATAGGGCCTGGGACTACCTGAAATCGTTGGTCACGTTTTTCTCTTAAAAAATCACGTGTGCACATTGGCGCGTACGCGCACCTGGGGTTTTTCTCGACCTACGCGCAGGCGTGCAGTGCGTGCGCGCGTCAAAGGAATTATGGCCCAGCCGTATAAGCACGCCGGCTTCTCGCTTCAGCTCCATCTAGCCGGCTCTGGGGGTGCACATCCACGCGTCCGCGTACGGTGCGCGTGCGCACACATGCCCAAATTCCAAAATTCTACTTTATTCCATGCTACTTCCATTCATGCATGCTTCCTTCACTCCTCTTAGCCATTTTTTCCCTATAACTTTTGAAACCACTTAACAAACGGATCACGGCATCAGATGGTAATAGAGGAGGATTACAATATATCATTTTTTATGCGAAAGAAGCATGTTTTCATCTATGAAGCAAAGTTGGGAAAGGAACACAAAATCATGTAGTTTTTTGTGAATAAGTGTGGAAGATCATTGATAAAACCCTTAAAATATAAACATAATAAACCCTAAAAATGGGCTGGACGCGTGACAGAGCCACGTGCTGGACGTATCAGAAATTGCAGGGGGCGATTTCTGGGCTGTTTTTGGCCCAGTTTTAAGCCCGAAAAACACAGATTAGAGGCTGCATAGTGAGGGAATAACATTCATTCATTCATAAAACTTTCATTTACATAATACTTTTAGGTTTTAGATGTAGTTTTCTAGAAAGAAAGGCTCTCTCCTTTCTCTAGGTTTTAGGATTTTAGGTTTAGCTTTTCTTAATTTCAGATTTCTATCTTAGTTTAATTAGTTTCTCTTCTACTCTTATTGTTCTAGCACTTTAGTTTATCTATTTTCCTTGTTGAGTTATTTATACTCCAATTTGGTTTATGAACTCCATGTTAGATTTGATTTTCTATTTAATGCAACTTGAGGTATTTCATGTTTATTACTTCTTCCTTTATTTGTCATCATTGATGTTTGCAATTGGTAGTTTGGATCTAATATTCCTTGCTAGTTTTCTATGGTTTTATGTTGTGCCTTCCAAGTGTTTGATAGAATGCTTGATTGGACTTTAGTGTAGATTTTTCTCCTCTTGGCTTTGGTTGAGTAATTGGAGACTCTTGAGTTATCAAACTCCTTTGTTGATTGATAATTGAAAGTTGCTAGTTGATTTGGATCCCTCTAAAGCTAGTCTTTCCTTAGGAGTTGACTAGGACTTGAGGAATCAAATTGATTCATCCACTTGACTTTTCTTCATATTTAGAGGTTAACTAAGTGGGAGCAATGGATAATTCTCATCACAATTGATAAGGATAACTAGGATAGGACGTCTAGTTCTCATACCTTGCCAAAAACTTTCCTAGTTATTAATTTAATTTCTTGTTATTTTATTTCCTTATTCCTTATTTCAAAAACCCAAAAAGATATTTTTCCACAACCAATAATAACTACACCTCCCTGTAATTCCTTGAGAGACGACCCGAGGTTTAAATACTTCGGTTTAATTTTATTGGGTTTATTTTAGTGACAACCAAATTTTTGTATGAAAAGATTATTGTTGGTTTAGAAACTATACTTGCAACGGGAATTTATTGTGAAATTCTTGACCATCAAAAATCCATTCATCAAAATGGCACCGTTGCCGGGGAGTTGCAGACGTGTGCCTTATTATTGGTTATTGTGAATATTGTGAATAATTTTCTTTTTTGTTTCTTTGTTAGTTGTTTCTAGTTTTAGGAGTTTATTTTTATTAATTTTTATTTCTCTTGCTACTATGAATTCTCACTCCTTTGACTATGAGTTTGGTTACAATCATGTTGTAGGAAGAGGAGATTACAATGAGAGCTTGGATCAAGGATGGGACAATCAAAGATGGGAGGAGTCACAAGGATTTGATCAACCCTCTTGGCAACAACCACCTCCAAGGTATTATCAATAACCATTTTATTATGCTTACCAAGACAATGGTTATGGTGGACCTCTTCGTGACAATCAACACCCACTACAATATACCTATGAACCCCCTCCTCAACATAGCTTTGGACCACCATATTCACAAGCCCCTTTCCACCATTCACCTCTATATGACCTAACCTTTATCCACCACACCACCCACCATATGAACCATATGAACCATACCCAGAACCACCACCTCAGTATACACCATTTCCATGCCCTTACCAAGAAGAACCACCTTCCTACTATAAACCCTTTCTCCAAAATAATGAATCCCCCCTATCCACCCCAACCTCCACTGGATGGCAACACCCTTATTGTTATTCGCCAAGGGCAAATGAAGCTTCAAACCACACTTATCTCTAGTTTCACCGGTCTCACCTCTAATCTCCAAGCTCTTATATCTCGCATGGATCCATCCTTTACCCCCAATACTCAACCCTCAAGCTCTGGTGCACTTACTTCTCACCCATATCCATCAATCCAAGAGCAACATGATCCCAATTACACTATTGACATGGAACAAGAGAGAAGGGATCATCTTAGGGACGTAATAGATCGGGTTCACGCATACATACTTCAAGAGAAGCAAGAGGAGGCCCAAAAAGTGGAGGTAGGAGAGACCCTTAAAGATAAAGGAGTAGTTGAAGAATTAGAAAAAATTGAAGAAAGCTGTCAAAAAGTGGAGATCATCAAGGAGGAGTTGGATTTTGTACTAGAGCAAGTGGAGAAAGCCGAAATTATTGAAGAAGAGGAAGTAGTTGAAGACTTAGGAGATGCGAAACCTCCATGGAAACCTCCAGTCATAGAACCTCCCTCCAAGAGGCTTGAAATTGATGTTGAGGAGGGTGTACAACCTCCAAGGCATATCATGGTTGAGGACTTTGAGGAGGTTGATCATGAGATGGGTTCACTAATTAATGAGATTTTACCTACAATTGAACCCTCTCCCATTGAACTAGAGAAAGAGGTTAATGTTACAGACGCTTGTCAAGAGGTAGAGATCATCAAAGAGGAACCCAAGAGATTGGAGCATACATTAGCAAGGCTGCCACTGGAGATACTCTTCCCCTAGCCATTACCATCCAACACAACATTCAAATGGGTAAAATTCTTATCCTTAAACTCTACCTTCCCACTTGAATATGGTCTGCTTGAAACGGATGGACAACTTAGAGCTATCTATGGTTTAAAGAGTAAAAGGGAGATGGTTAGTGGTTGGCAACACCATCCTAGGTTCGTTATGGTTGGAAGCTCAAGGCCTAATTGCAAGGGTTGGTATAATTCTCAATTGATTAGGTCTATGAGGATGTTTGAAGGCTTACATGAGAATTCAAAGGCTAAACCACCCGGTTGGAGTGATGATGAGCCACTTATGGACGGATGTAGAAACAAGATTTGGGATCCGGGTATACAAGAGGATCAATTTTGGGAGCTCAAAGCTTGTGAAAAACTCCCTCAAGGCTTGGCAAATTCATTCGGAAATGTCGAAGTTTATTGGAAGACCAAGTGTTGGTGGAAGTTTCAAGATGAATTCAAGCACAAGCCACCATGACAAGGAGCTCACCACATGTCCAACTTAAGGACTTTAACTAAAAGTGCTAGGTGGGAGACAACCCACCATGGTATGATCGTCCCTTTTCATTCTTAGTTTTATTTTATTTTGTTTTTCTTAATATTCATTCATAATTCTGCATAATCATTTGCATTCTGCATATTAAAAAAAAAGGTGTGATCGACGCGCGCGCGTACCTGACGCGTGCGCGTCATGCGTGACTTCGCAACACCAAGGAAGTAACCCGAGAGTTACGTGGGCATGGCGCAGGAAGCGTGCCTTGCGCACAAGTAAGCCCACGCGTAAGCATACCTCACGCGTGCTCGTCGCTTGCACTTTCAGCAATCCACGCATAAGCGTCCCTGATGCGCACGCGTTGAAAGGGAAATTGGCGTAATAAGCGTGCTGACCCGAAAGTTGGGCTGCCATTGTGCTGGAAGCGTGCGAGTAGTCACGCGTACGCCTGATCGACACCCACGCATCAGTGTGCGTGTTTGGCCACCCACGCGTACGCGTGGGCGACGCTTACGCGTCGAATGGCCAACTCAGTTTTCACGCGTACGCGTAATGCATGCGCGCGCGTCACGTCTTGTTTCTCATTCCCTTCTCCCTTCTTCTCTCCTTTCTCCTTCTTTCTTCCCCCTTTCTTACTTACTTCTTCTTCCTTCCTTTAACTTCTCATCCTTATTCTCTTTTATTCTCTTTTACTTCGTTCATATCTTCATTCATTGAATTTTAATCTTGTGCATGTTTTATTTTCTTTTCTAAGTCTATTATTTTTCCATTGGTGTTAAATGTTCTTATTCAATTGTTGCATCTTCTCTTGCATTATTCTGGTGTTTCATGACTTGTTTTATTCTGATTGGGTATTATTATTCATAAGTCAATGCTAATCTTTCATGATACTTGTATTCCTTTTGCATTGACATGAACTTATATTGTCTTTCATTACCCACTATCTCTCCCCTATTGTTGCAATTTTTTCACTATTGATATGCCATTTTCTTTTACTGTTTTCTCACTTACATGTTGTAACTACCATGTACTTGAGACTCTAGTTATTTAGCATTAACCCACCCATACTTTATTCATTTTCTTATCTTTATTTCTGGGTTACGTTTCTTCCTTTTCCTCTTCTTTCAGGATGGCCACTGAAGAAGGGAAACGGAAAGCTTTTCAATGGGGCAACCGATGAGTCAATCTACACATTCTTTGGAAAAAGCGTCAGTTGGAGCCACCCGTCCACTTGCACATCTTAGCATGCACCGAGGACGGTGCAATCTTTAAGTGTGGAAAGGTCGATACCGACTTCCACGGGTTAGTTATTTCCTATTTCAACACCAATGTTTAATTTTCCTTGTTAAATTAGTTGTTGTATTTGCATGTTTGATTGCATGTTTGCTTGATTTTGTGCATGTTCTTCTACCACTACTTGGTTGGAGTGATAAATTCTTTTTCAAGACCCTTTTTATAGCATTTCACTAATTTAAACTAAATCCTTTTTGTTAAAATTGTTTGAAGATTGTAATTTGTAACATGGTTTATAGCTAAGAACACACAACCTGTGAGATTTTAAGCTTGATTATATGGTTATATTATTTCACCATGAATTTTTATTCTTGTGTGTTTTCTTCTCTATGAGTGTAATCTATGGTTTGTTCTATTCTATATGTCCATTGTTTAGTGTATTTGCATGCATACATATGATTGAGGCCATCATTTGTTATTAGCTCACTTATTCTAAATAACCTACCATTTTATTCACCTTTGATTGCCACTTTGAGCCTTTTAATCCCCATTTGTTCTTTATATTACCACATCACTAGCCTTAAGCAGGAAAATAATTAATTACCTGATTTGAATCTTTGGTTAGCTTAAGATAGAGATTGTGTGTCAACTAAGTGTGGGAAAATGTGGGAACTTGGGTTGATGAAATTGTGTAGACAAAAGTATTGGGAATTTGGATGCATACTCATGTGAGACCAGAAAAATTATGTCCATTGATAAGTTATGTTTGCTTTCATGTTTAAAAAAAAAGCAATTCTATTACAATAAAAATAAATAAATAAATAAATAAATAAATAGGGAGACAAAATTATCCCAATGTTAAGTTTAATAAAAGATCAGTGCATATGTGGTGAAATTAAGGAAAATTTGGTATATGAGTATGTGAAATATACAAAAGTGTGATTTTGGGTAGCTAGGCATGATTTTAGAATTACATAGAGAGTGTGTGTGTGTGTGTTAGGTGAGAGCTTAGGTTAGTCAAAGATTCATATTATAGCTTACTTGGCCATACACATATCCTCACTCTTACCTTAGCTCCATTACAACCTTGAAAATACCTCATGACGTTTGCATTGGTATACTAAATATTTGTTGATTAGTTAGATGAAGAAAAAAGTTTTAGAAAGCATGACTAGAGAAGAGTAGAGTAATTAACCCTAGACACTTGAGCGATTAGAGTGCATATACACTACCAGTAGGGGTTCAATGCTTGATTCTATGTTCCCTGCTTTCATGAGCTATCTTCTTACACGTTTACTTGTCTTTTATTGTGTGATTTGAATTAGTGGAATCTGATTTATATTTGTGTTGGAGAACTTGTTTACTTTTAACCAAGTAGATAGAAACATCTTAGCATATAGTTGCATTCACATACATAGGTTGCATCTCATGAGCCTTACTGTCCCCCATTCATTCCTTTTGTCTCCTTGAGCTTAGCATGAGGACATAATAATGTTTAAGTGTGAGGAGATTTGATGCACCATTATTTCGTGGTACATTTTGTACTTAATTGAGTGGATTTTATCCACTAAACTCACACTTATTCATATAATTCGCATGTTTTATATTTTCCTTCCTAATTTTGTGCTATGATTGAAAACATCCTTCTTTGGCCTTAAATTTGCTATGTTTAATCCCCTCTTATTACCATTCGATGTCGAGATATGTGTGTTAAGTGATTTTAGGGTTTACAGGGCAAGAATGGCTTAGAGGATGGAAAGGGAGCATGCAAAAGTGGAAGGAATACAAGAAATTGAAGGAACTGCTGAGCTGTCAAGCCTAACCTCTTCGTACTAAATCGACCATAACTTGAGTTACAGAGATTCAAATGAGGCGGTTTTAGTTGCGTTGGAAAGCTAACATCCCGAGCTTTGAAATGATATATAATTTGCCATAGTTGCTGATGACAAGTCATCTTAGCCTATTTTCACTATTCTTTTTCTTTTGTTTTCAATTGATTTTATGCACTTTCTTAAGCCATAAGCAAGCCAATCAGGTAGATTTCCATGTTTCCTTTGATTCAATCAACCATGGATGAATTAATGCACTTTCATGAGATTTTGTGCTATAATTGTCATATATTATGAAAGAAACACAATCTCATGATTTGGGGCATAGCTTTGATTGTTTTGATTGATTGATGATAGGTGAAAAGAGTTTGAAGAAGGTTGAAGAAAGACGGAATGGCTAGGAGCAAGAGAGAACAAAAAGCTTGAGCCAAAGTTTGCCTCAAACTTTAGCTCAAACTTTTGGAAGAGTTGAAAACACCCTAGAGGAAAAAAGCTTGAGCCAAAGTTTGCCTCAAACTTTAGCTCAAACTTTTGGAAGAGTTGAAAACACCCTGGAGGAAAAAGCTTGAGCGAACGTTTGCCTCAAACTTTTTGGCAAACGTTGGCATCACAAAACCAACACCCTGGAGGATAAAAGCTTGCGCCAACGTTTGCCTCAAGCTTTTTGGCAAACGTTGGCGCCACACATATACACAAGGGGACCAACGTTTGGCCTAAAGTTTGACCTCAAACTTTAGCCCAAACGTTGGTACCAGCAAATGAGGGCAGCTGGTATAAAAAGTTTGAGTAAAAGTTTGCCTCAAACTTTTACTCAAGCTTTTATGATTCTTGGCCCGGTTCACAATGGGTTTCTTTCCAACTCCAAGAGCAATCAACAGAGGCTTTTATCAACCCAATTCCATCAAGTTCAAAGGCCCAATTCAAGGCTTGAAGACCATTTGAAGAAAGTGTATAAATAGCTTAGGATTTAAGTTTTAGAAGAGCTTTTTCCGTTTTAGTTTTGCAAGAGTGATTTTGGGAGAGTTTTCGGTTGAGAGTATTTGGAGTTTCTGAGTTTCGGAGTAGGAGAATTGAATTCTCTTCCTCTTAGTTTTCTTGTTTTCAATTTCATTTACAATTTGTCTTGGATCTTGGGTTGGAGAATTGAAGGAATTCTGTTTCAATCTCATCCTGAGATCTCTCTGTTTTATTTACTGCATAATTGAATTTCAATTTCGGTTCATTGTCTCTTCTTCTACTCATTTTGCAAATTTACTTTTCTTTATTTCTTGCAATTGAATTCCACATTTGGATCTAGGAAGGCATTGAGATCTAGACTCGGTTATCTAGTCTCTTGGGTCCTGAGATCTGGAGTTTGCATTTTAAATTCTCTGTTTAAAGCTTTTCAAGTTCATTTACATTTCCGTTTTAGATCCGGTTCAATTCAAGTCACCTTCTACTTGTCTGATTAATGCAATTTACTTTTCCTTGTTTAAATTCTACAAATCCACTTCCCAATTCCCTTTACAATTCAAGCAATTTACATTTCTTGCACTTTAAGATTCTGTAATTTACATTTCTTGCGTTCTAAGTTTCTGCCATTTAATTTCTTGCTCTTTAAGATTCAGCATATTTACCTTCTCTGCTCTTTAATTTACTGCAATTGTCCCTCTCCCTTTTAATTTCATGCAATTTAGCTTCTGTCGAATACAAACCACTCAAATCAACTCTTGATTCGCTTGACTAAATCAACCACTAAACCAAAATTGCTCAATCCTTCAATCCCTGTGGGATCGACCTCACTCCCGTGAGTTTTGTTACTTGATGCGACCCGGTGCACTTGCCGGTGAGTTTTGTATGTTAGGAATTCGTTTTCCGAAAATACACATCAAGTTTTTGGCGCCATTGCCGGGGATTGAAATAGATTGACAATGATTAAGTGAAGTGGAGATCTAGATCTAGCACTTTTTCTTTTCTGTTTCTCTAATTTTTGACTGACATACTAACTGTTTAAAATTTTGCTTAAGCTAACTAAAACTTCATTCTAGCAATAGATTGAAGTGTTACTGGTGGTGTTTCTTTTGTTTTGTTTGTATGTCAGGTACAGGGAGATCCACTCCTGTTTTATCTGAAACTGACCAGAGAACTCTTAGAAGGTTAAGAAGAGCTGAAAGAGGGAAAAATATTGTTGGAGAGGAAGAATCTGAGGAAGAATATCACGAGATGGAAGGAGATCCATCTAATCCAGGAGGAGGGGTTAACAATAACCCACAACAGAGGAGAGTACTGGCCTCCTATACTTTTGCAAATGCTAGACATTGTGGAAGCAGCATTCTCACCCCTAATGTCAATGCAAATAACTTTGAACTAAAGCCACAACTCATCACATTGGTCCAAAACAACTGCTCTTTTGGGGGAGGACCATTGGAGGATCCAAATCAACATTTATCCACTTTCTTGAGAATTTGTGACACAGTTAAAAGCAATGGAGTGCACCCTGACATATACAAGCTGTTGTTATTCCCATTCTCTCTCAGGGACAAGGAAACTCAATGGCTAGAAACATTTCCGAAGGAAAGCATTAACACATGGGATGATTTGGTGAGCAAGTTTCTTGCCAAGTTTTACCCCCCTCAAAGGATCATCAGGTTGAAGACTGAGGTGCAGACATTCACGCAATTGGATGCTGAAAATCTGTATGAAGCATGGTAGAGATATAAGGCTCTGCTGAGGAAATGTCCACCAGAAATGTTCACTGAGTGGGACAAGCTACAGAACTTCTATGAAGGACTCACTCTAAAGGCTCAAGAAGCACTTGATCACTCAGCTGGAGGATCATTGCAACTGATGAACACTGCAGAAGAAGCTCAAAATCTTATTGACATGATGGCTAATAACCAGTATTTCTTTGCGCATCAAAGGCAACGCCAACCATCACAAAGGAGAGGAATAATGGAGTTAGAAGGAGTGGACTCAATCTTAGCTCAAAACAAAATGATGCAACAACAAATTCAACAACAGTTTGAACAAATGGCCAAAAGGATTGATAGCCTTCAAGTAGCAGCTGTGAACACAAGCCAACCATCAACTGTATGGGTGCAGAATGAAGAAAGCCAAGAAGAGCAACAATAGGAGCAAGTGCAGTACATGCATAACCAAAACTCTGGACAGAATGAAGTGTATGGTGACACATACAATCCATCCTGTAAGAACCACCCAAACCTCATGTGGGGAGATAATCACAACCAGAACCAACAACCATGGCAGAGGAACTCAAACCAAAACACTTCAAGAAACAACCAAAACCACAACCAGCAGCAAACTAACCAAAACCCTTACAGAAAACCTCAAAACAACTACCCCAACCCCAACCATTACCAATCCAATAACCAACCCACCAACCAAAATGCCTACCATCCACCATCCACATCTCACAACCCACCACAAGCATCACCTGAATCTCAAAGACTCACTAACTTGGAATCTTTGATAGACAAAATGTGGAAACACCAGGAAATGACAACCAAGAACCATGAAGCCTCCATGAAGAGCCTAGAGAGGCAGATTGGGCAAATCTCCAAGCAGATTTCTGTTGAGAGACCTTCAAGCTCACTGCCGAGTGACACAATCCCAAATCCTAAGGAAGAATGCAAGGCGATACAATTAAGGAGTGGGAGAATATTGATGAGCAACAATGACACTACAAAGAAGCAAGCAGAGAGCAGCAAAAGACCAATAGAAGATGAAAAGCAAACAAAGGCAGATGAAGCCAAGGATCAAGTTGTGATGCCAAACAAGAGCACTGAGAAACTCAAAGAGAAGAACAACCAACCACACAGTTCAAAAGAAGTGATTCAGGGACAGCAGCAAGTAGGAAAGAGCATCACACCTCCACTGCCATATCCCCAGAGGTTCAGCAAAGAGACTAAGGACCAACATTTTTATAAGTTCCTTGAGACTTTCAAAAAGCTGGAGATCAATATTCCCTTGGCTGAAGCACTTGAGCAAATGCCTCTGTATGCCAAGTTTTTGAAGGAGCTTATCAACAAGAAAAGAAGTTGGGACGAGAAAGAGACCATACTGCTTACTGAGGAATGCAGGGCTTTGATTCAAAAAGGGCTTCCTCCTAAGCTTGAAGAGCCTGGGAGCTTCTTGCTGCCTTGCACCGTTAGGGAATTAACCATCACTAAGGCAATGTGCGATCTAGGAGCAAGTATTAACTTAATTCCCTCCTCTTTGGTGAAAAAGCTGCATATAGAGGAAGTTAAACCGGTACAGATGTCTCTAGAGCTGGTAGATAAGTCAATGGTATACCCCAGGGGTGTAATTGAAAACCTTCTAGTCAAGGTAGACAAATTCATATACCCTGTAGATTTTGTGGTTCTAGATTCAGATGAGGATGAAAGTGACTCCATCATACTTGGGAGACCGTTCTTGGCCACTGCCAGGGCTATCATAGACGTAGAGCAAGGATAATTAACTCTCAGAATGCATGATAAGAGTGTCACTCTGAAAGTATTACCAGAAGCGCAGTTCAGTGATGAGAAGAAAGACTATATGGAACCGACAAGGAAGAATCACAGTTAAAGGAAGAAAGCAACAAGGTGATTCACAGCAACATCCCAAGGCAAAAGATTGTGCAGAATAATGCAGAAATTCAAGAGGATGTTGGAGTATTAGCCACCAAGAAGAGAAATCTCCAAAGTAAGCCTACGGCCAAAGAACAAAGATCAACAAAAGAAAGGAAGAAGCACAGAAACAAAACAAAAAAGGGTAGGAAGAACAGAAAATTTCCAACAGAAGGGCTTTCCAAAGGTGATAAAGTGCAATTGATTTATCAACAACTAGGAGCAAGCCAACAGACTGATGATTACTACACAGTCAGCAATATACTCTCATTAGAGCATGCTGAAATTGAACACCAAGGAACAAAGAGGAGGATCACAGTCAGGGGAGACAAGTTGAGGCACTACAATCATCAACCACCATAAAAGAAAGCCCCAGTGTCAAGCTAGTGACAATAAAAGAGCGCTCCATGGAAGGCAACCCATGATTTAAGATTTATGTCATTTTAAATTCAATAAGCTATGATCACCTGAGCATGATTTTCTTCTTTTCATGAACGTACTTAATGAATGCATGCATTTTTTTTTTGAAACATATGCTAAGACTTCTAAAGTTTGGTGTGCCTTCAAGCACACCAAACCAGTGTTACAAACATTTTCATACTATATGCTTAGTTATCCTGATGAAGCATATGACCAAACACTAAGTTTGGTGTTTTTCTTTTCATGAAAATTAAAAATCATGCACCAATAATCATACGTTGTCACTTTCTGAGACTTTACAATTGAAAAGAAATCATATTCTGTGATGGCATCAATTGTGATTAACTACTGGCATCTCACATTTACCCCTTAATAAAAGACAAGTTTGGTGTTCATCAAACCTTGATGCACTGATTAAGGGACACAATTGATCTTTCATGAAAAAAAAAGAGAAAAAAAAGAAAAATTATGATGAAAGCATTTCTTATAAACATTTAACCAAGAGTGACATTGGGATTTCAAGAACAATAGTTGGAGGAAGAAACATTTTTAAACTATATGACCAAACATTAAGTTTGGTGTCCTCCAAGAAAAGTCACGGTTAAAATGGATATAAGGAATGAGAGTTCATATAGTTGTGAATAAAGGAAGCATTCTTGCCACGGTTTGATAATGTTGATCTTTGATATCTTGTTGTGATGACTAGGTGGTCAAAGAACACTCAATGAAAAAGACAAGACAAAGGGAGAGCATATCATGAGGACAAAATCCCATCACATGTCTCAAAAAGTGAATCTGCCACTCCTTGGAATGATCACGTTAAAGACTATTGAAGAAGCAAGTTTTGTCTTCATTCACCCTCACATGCACACCTTTGATTCACATAGTATCCAATTGCATCCCAGCCTTCCATTGTTCATTTAAGTAACACACCACCTTCAAGCCATGCACATAACCGAAGAGTTGCACACTCCCTACACTCTAACCATTCAAACTCCATTCCCATCATCATTCTTCATCATATAAGCTCAGCCTCAATTACTTTTCTTGTCAAAATCTCCAACTTTCTTCACACTCCCTTTAACCCCAAGGAGATCAAACAACCAAGTAATCATGGCCTCTTCCTCAAGAACTAAACGAAGAAAAGGAAAAGATCCCATGGTGGAGGAGAGTACACCTGAATATGACCGATGGAGATTTAGATCTTGGTACCATCAATTACAACTTCAATGGATGAATGAGAAGAAGATATATCCAGAGGTTCCACTCTTGCTACCAGATGAAGGGTGCCAAGAAATGAAGGACAAGATTAGAAAGAGGAAATGGGAAGAACTCGTCTCACCTATCACTCGGGTCAATGCAAATATCATAAGAGAGTTCTATGCCAACATCCCAAGACTTAACACGGGTGAAGCCCCAACGTACAAGAGCTATGTACGGGGGATGGAAGTAGACTTTAGTTCAGATGCCATCAAGAAAGTCTTGGGACTAAAATCAGTCTGCTTTGGTGAACCGAGATACCACCAAAGGGTAAATGGAGATCCGGATTATGATAGAATTTCGAGAGATATTTGTATTGTGAACTCAGAATGGGAAGGAGATGCCAAAAATAAATACAAGTATCTGAGAAGAGGAAATCTTACCCCGGAAGCAAAGGGATGGTATGAGCTATTGAAAAGATCAATTCTGGGCACAGTAAACACCTCAGAAGTCAACAGGAAAAGAGCTGTTATGTTGCATTGCATCATGGTGGGAGGAGAGGTGAAGGTGCATGAAATCCTTGCAAAGGATATTTAAAAACTGGCAGAGAAGAACTCGGCTGGGTCTTGGTTATACTACCCAAGCACCATTTTGAGGTTGTGCGCAAGAGCTAAAGTGCCAATGGAGGAAGATAACCCAACATGGTTGAACCCGGGCATGCCTATAACCATTGAAAGAATGATGATGGTTACTGAAGCGCAGCAAAGCCGAAGACCACACGGAAGAAGGCAAAGAGAAGAACCAATGGAGGAAGAAGAGTTACAAGAGGGGGAAGAGCCACAAGAGGAAGAGGAACAGCAACACATTCCACCACATAACACTCTGGATATGACTCAGATGCAGGAAGAAATTGGAAGATTATCACAACAGTACATGAGAATTCAAGAAAGGCAAGAGGAATACCATTCACTGTACATGAAAAACCAACAAGAGCAAGAGGAACGGCAGCTAAGAATGATGAACAGACAAAGTGAGTTTGAGTCAAAATTCTTCGTGATGCAAGAGGAGCATGCCTTTCAATCTCACGAATCATTTGGAAAGTTGGCACAAATGCAAGCTGAAAATACGAGGGCTCTCAAAGAGTTCACAACCCTCCAAGATGCAAGATATGAAGTCCAAGCCGACTACAACATAAATAGTCAAATCAAAATGAACTATATTGGAAAGCATCTGCACAACATGGATCCAGCATTTCCAACTTTCGATGAATTCTTCAAAGGGAAAAGTGAGATAGAAGTAAGCAAGGCTATGAGACTTGAAGATAGAGTAGAGGAGGCGATGAATAGAGCTGGGTTCTGGCGGGGTCAACAAACAACAGACATGGACACAGAGAACACCAACAACCAAGTGTATGAAAGAAGAAAGAAAAAGCATGACAAATAAAAGGTGGACTTGCTCCTTGTTCATCACTACAAAGAAAAAAAAAACATGCATCTTATCTGTTTAAAATAGTCTTTGCATTATGTTTGTTTCCCTTAAAATAAGTAAGCTAGTCTAAGTGTGTGCTTGTGTGTTTACTTTCACTTAACAAAAAGCATGCTTTGTCCCCTGCATCTTTAATTCAATAAAAGAAATATTTGAATGTGAAGTAAGATAGTTCTCTGTTAGATAGAAGTACAATAAAAATAAGTGGTGGTATGCATGTGTGATTGTATGATAGCTCACTTTTAGTGAATAAGAGAACTAGGATGTCTCCTTCTAAGTATAAAGTGGCCTACTGTCTATGAATCTCAATCACACAAAAGTCCTTGGTTAAAAAGAAAAACAAAAAGAGAAAAGAAATAGCCAAAGAGTGGCAACAGAACAAAAGAAAATAAAAAGAAACAAAGCTAGACACCAATAGCTTGAACCTTAGAATACATGCCTGTGGTGTCTTTGTACTAGGATCTGCTTGGATTATTAAGTTCTTTGGAGTGCATCAACACTCGGTGACTTGGGTTAACTAACCCGGGATCATCAGCTGAAAGTCCACTATCAAGAGCAACCTAACTACAAGGCATTTAGTAACCCAAAGAGGTGCTGGGCATCAATGTTTTAAGAAGGAATGTGAGCCAAGTGTCTATAGTGAATAATGTGTCAAGTATAAAGAAATAAATGAACTTGTTACACATGACACTGAACTAAAGCTTATAGAAAAAAATAATAGTCAAGGACAAAGGAATAATGAGAGGTCATAGTAGTGTGTTGCTTAATGCTTGAAGGAGACTTTCTAGGCCTAAAAGTCAATAAGAAGTGAGTGTTTACATATCCACATAAAACCCCATGAACTACCAATAATACTCTGCTAGCATGAACATCCTCTTCCATTTCATTCTTTCTTCTCATTAATTCTTTTCTTGCTTGGGGACAAGCAAGCTTTAAGTTTGGTGTTGTGATGATAAGTCATCTTAGCCTATTTTCACTATTCTTTTTCTTTTGTTTTCAATTGATTTTATGCACTTTCTTAAGCCATAAGCAAGCCAATTGGGTAGATTTCCATGTTTCCTTTAATTCAATCAACCATGGATGAATTAATGCACTTTCATGAGATTTTGTGCTATAATTGTCATATATTATGAAAGAAACACAATCTCATGATTTGGGGCATAGCTTTGATTGTTTTGATTGATTGATGATAGGTGAAAAGAGTTTTGAAGAAGGTTGAAGAAAGACGGAATGGCTAGGAGCAAGAGAGAACAAAAAGCTTGAGCCAAAGTTTGCCTCAAACTTTAGCTCAAACTTTTGGAAGAGTTGAAAACACCCCAGAGGAAAAAAGCTTGAGCCAAAGTTTGCCTCAAACTTTAGCTCAAACTTTTGGAAGAGTTGAAAACACCCTGGAGGAAAAAGCTTGAGCCAACGTTTGCCTCAAACTTTTTGGCAAACGTTGGCATCACAAAACCAACACCCTGGAGGAGAAAAGCTTGCGCCAACGTTTGCCTCAAGCTTTTTGGCAAACGTTGGCGCCACACATATACACAAGGGGACCAACGTTTGGCCTAAAGTTTGACCTCAAACTTTAGCCCAAACGTTGGTACCAGCAAATGAGGGCAGCTGGTATAAAAAGTTTGAGTAAAAGTTTGCCTCAAACTTTTACTCAAGCTTTTATGATTCTTGGCCCGGTTCACAATGGGTTTCTTTCCAACTCCAAGAGCAATCAACAGAGGCTTTTATCAACCCAATTCCATCAAGTTCAAAGGCCCAATTCAAGGCTTGAAGACCATTTGAAGAAAGTGTATAAATAGCTTAGGATTTAAGTTTTAGAAGAGCTTTTTCCGTTTTAGTTTTGCAAGAGTGATTTTGGGAGAGTTTTCGGTTGAGAGTATTTGGAGTTTCTGAGTTTCGGAGTAGGAGAATTGAATTCTCTTCCTCTTAGTTTTCTTGTTTTCAATTTCATTTACAATTTGTCTTGGATCTTGGGTTGGAGAATTGAAGGAATTCTGTTTCAATCTCATCCTGAGATCTCTCTGTTTTATTTACTGCATAATTGAATTTCAATTTCGGTTCATTGTCTCTTCTTCTACTCATTTTGCAAATTTACTTTTCTTTATTTCTTGCAATTGAATTCCACATTTGGATCTAGGAAGGCATTGAGATCTAGACTCGGTTATCTAGTCTCTTGGGTCCTGAGATCTGGAGTTTGCATTTTAAATTCTCTGTTTAAAGCTTTTCAAGTTCATTTACATTTCCGTTTTAGATCCGGTTCAATTCAAGTCACCTTCTACTTGTCTGATTAATGCAATTTACTTTTCCTTGTTTAAATTCTGCAAATCCACTTCCCAATTCCCTTTACAATTCAAGCCATTTACATTTCTTGCACTTTAAGATTCTGCAATTTACATTTCTTGCGTTCTAAGTTTCTGCCATTTAATTTCTTGCTCTTTAAGATTCAGCACATTTACCTTCTCTGCTCTTTAATTTACTGCAATTGTCCCTCTTCCTTTTAATTTCATGCAATTTAGCTTCTGTCGAATACAAACCACTCAAATCAACTCTTGATTCTCTTGACTAAATTAACCACTAAACCAAAATTGCTCAATCCTTCAATCCCTGTGGGATCGACCTCACTCCCGTGAGTTTTATTACTTGATGCGACCCGGTGCACTTGCCGGTGAGTTTTGTGTGTTAGGAATTCATTTTCCGAAAATACACATCAGTTGCCATGCTGTTAGGCAACACGCACGTGTGGATCTCGTGTACGCGTGACCTTGCGAAAGTTCAATCGACGCGTAAGCGTGGCAGAGCCCCATGCTGGACGTATCAGAAATCGCTGGGGGCAATTTCTGGGCTGTTTTTGGCCCAGTTTCAGGCCCGAAAAATACAGATTAGAGACTGCAGAGTGGGGGAATAACATTCATTCATTCATACAACTTTAATTTACATAATACTTTTAGGTTTTAGATGTAGTTTTCTAGAGAGAGAGGCTCTCTCCTCTCTCGAGGTTTTAGGATTTTAGGTTTAGCTTTTCTTAATTTCAAATTTCTATATTAGTTTAATTAGTTTCTCTTCTACTCTTATTTGTTCTACCACTTTAGTTTATCTATTTTCCTTGTTGAGTTATTTATTCTCCAATTTGGTTTATGAACTCCATATTAGATTTGATTTGCTATTTAATACAATTTGAGGTATTTCATGTTTATTGCTTCATCCTTTATTTGTCATCATTGATGTTTGCAATTGGTAGTTTGGATCTAATATTCCTTGCTAGTTTTCTATGGTTTTATGTTGTGCCTTCCAAGTGTTTGATAGAATGCTTGATTGAATTTTAGTGTAGATTTTTCTCCTCTTGGCTTTGGTTGAGTAATTGGAGACTCTTGAGTTATCAAACTCCTTTGTTGATTGATAATTGAAAGTTGCTAGTTGATTTGGATCCCTCTAAAGCTAGTCTTTCCTTAGGAGTTAACTAGGACTTGAGGAATCAAATTGATTCATCCACTTGACTATCCTTCATAGTTAAAGGTTAATTAAGTGGGAGCAATGGACAATTCTCATCACAATTGATAAGGATAACTAGGATAGGACGTCTAGTTCTCATACCTTGCCATGAACTTTCCTAGTTATTAATTTAATTTCTTGCCATCTTATTTCCTTGTTCCTTATTTCAAAAATCCAAAAAGATATTTTTCCACAACCAATAATAACTACTCCTCCCTGCAATTCCTTGAGAGATGACCCGAGGTTTAAATACTTCGGTTTAATTTTATTGGGTTTGTTTTAGTGACAACCAAATTTTTGTATGAAATGATTATTTTTGGTTTAGAAACTATACTTGCAACGGGAATTTATTGTGAAATTCTAGACCGTCAAAAATTCGTTCATCAATGGTATTCTTAGGAGTTTAATATGGTCCTTCTTTTCAAGACACTATGAATGAAGTATGCCGTTGGACCAAAACACCAGAGCAAAAATCTTGCTTGAAAAGACAAACAAGAGATTCTCTCATGCCGAACTTTATTGGTGACCCTTTAGTGGTCAAGACAAAAAGTGCATCCAAGGGAAAAAAGAGAGAGGTAAATGGAGGTGCATTAAATGCAACCGTGCTGGTCATGTAAAGAAGAATTGTCCTATGAGGAATGACGGTGACGATTTGGGTGATAAGATTGGTACTGACACGCAAGTTAGCTTTGGTACAGAAGAGGTAAGTAAGATACAATATTGGCATAGTGGTAGTTATAATTGATAGCAATTTTGACTGCATGTATCATTTTTGCATAGGAGCTTCCCAAGGACCCTTTGGCTTCTCAAGGGACATCAGCAGTGCCAAGTACAGAAGTAAATGCATCTGTGCAGCTAAAGTTTGGGCTAGGTGATTAGGGATTGATTAATAACCATGGGGCTCCCATCCCATCATATGGTAGTCATCAGTGGCTATTACAGGTATGAATAATAAGAGGTTAATTATTGCATTGTTAAAATTTAGTGATTAGTAATTTTTAAATTATTTGATATCACATTATGATTCGCTAAAGTCCTTTCTTTTTCTCTCAAATTTGTTTATGCTGTGGAGAACAGGTTGTACAACAATGACAAATTCTGAAGTTCAATGGGATGCAGTAGGATATACTTTTATAGTGTGATGAGAGTATATTTTAAGATGTTATTTAAATTTTTGGATTTCAAATAGTAGTGCATTGAGGTTGATATAAAATTTTTATTATTAAATTTTTAGATATTTTCTTATCGGTAAATTTGATAAATAGACATTAGACTCTACTGAAATGTGCATAAGGATTCATTGAGCGTTGATTTATATAGTTAACCTAACTAAGTTAGAATATGCTCTATTTTTTGAAGTTCAGATAGTAAGCTGTTCAGATTTCTATTTAAAAATTTTTAATTGGAAAAGGAAAACATAATAGCCCATATTAGATTATTGTTGATTCTTATTCATTCTAACATTCAAAAGGATCTCTTGTGATGATCTGAGAAAAGATTAAAATGTTTATTTAAATTTAAAATGGAAGGTGTATTACTAGACTAATCCATCCAAATGGCCAATAATGTTTATAGGCTTTGGCAAAGCTGGTCTTTCTGTATTGAAGGACTCATTTAAATTCATGGATTTCAAGTACTAAGATTTGTTCAATTTGGTCTCCCTAGAAGATTGCTAGCAGTTGATTTTAGGTGATGTTTTATCTGGTATATATATATATATATATATATATATATATATATATATGCTGCTGTCTTATTTATTCCATATAGGTTTCTCTGACTAATATAAGTGATATCTGTTATTAATAGAATGGATGTATAGTTTTTTAGTTATCTGGAATCTGGATAATAATGTGCTTTCAAAATATAATGCACCGTGTTAAAATGGACAACTGCGAAGTGTGTAAACTATTGTGAGTATTTCCAATTCTCATGTTTGACTTTTTGCAGTGGTTATTTTGTTACTTCCAGTGCATATGAAGATCGGTTGGCTCTATTTTCTGTGTTAGGGATTGGCAATGATATTATTGATGAGGTTTGGAAATGCTTTTCTATTCATTGAAGGTGATGCTCTTTTGATGGATATGTTCTCTGCTTATTTGCAGACGACTGTGTTCTCTGCTCGGACCTATTTTGTGCTCTTGGCTTCTTTAGTTCTTGCTATTACCTAGGTTAATTTGAGGTAATTTTCTATGATGTATCAATGACTGAGTGACTGAATATTATAAATACAGTTTTAAAATTATTAATGACTTATGGCAGCAATAATGTTTATGATTTTTATACTGGTACTGGCAAAGAACTAGTCAGCCTGAGAACTTATTGCATAAATTAAATCCTTGGTCAAAATGCTGGCATTGGCTTATTTTATTGGGTAACCCCAATCTTTGAATTTATGAATATAATTATAATTTTTTCTTTTGTGGAAACTAAACCGGTCTCATTCTTCAGGTTTTTGTCCAGAAAGTGATTGAGCTGCACGACAAGTACCTTGCATATGTAAATGACTGTTTCTAGAATCATACTCTTTTCCACAAGGTACTGTTCATAGATTGATTTTACAATTGTTATGCTGGATTGATATGTGCATATAAATCTGAAAGCTTTAAAATATAGGCTCTCAAGGAGGCTTTTGAGGTCTTTTGCAATAAAGGTGTTGCTGGGAGCTCGAGCGCAGAACTGCTTGCCACATTCTGTGACAACATTCTTAAGAAAGGTGGCAGTGAAAAATTGAGTGATGAAGCAATTGAAGAAACTCTGGAAAAGGTTTGTGTCATTCTTGATGTTCCACATACTTGTATTAACCTAAGTGTGTTTGGTTTTAACATCTGTATTTATGACCTGTTTTAATCGATTTGCAGAAGCTACTTGCCTACATGAGCGACAAAGATTTGTTTGCTAAATTTTATAGGTAAAAGAAATAATTAGGAAGAAAATTAGTTGTTAATTATTAGGTCTGATGTGGCTCTTCTTCAACAATTGTTTCATTATAATTGCTTGCTTTCAGGAAGAAGCTTGCTCAAGGACTTCTTTTTGACAAGAGTGCCAACGATGATCATGAGAGAAGTATTTTGACAAAATTGAAGCAAAAATGTTGTGGACAATTTACACCAAAAATGGTAATCTGCATATTCTTCATATAAGCATCCTATATAACATGGTGCCAAGTACTTGGTACACTTGGATTAAGTAGATTTTGGTCTACAAGTAACAGCCGCCCTCTTTTAATATTTTTAGATCAGGTGCATTGAAGTTTTAAAGGAATTTTATCAAACTGAAACAAAGCACAGAAAGCTTACATGGATTTACTCCTTGGGTACCTATAATTTAAGTAGGAAATTCGAACCAAAAACTGTGGAGCTGATTGTTACAACCTACCAGGTTAATTACTTATCACATGCTTCTTATCTATAAAAGAATACCATTTTCCCCTCATGTGTTCATTGTTTTAGTTTTTGGATCTTGACAATGTAGTATTGGAATTCGTTCTCCTGATCAATGTTGGTCAAATACTAACGTATTTTTAACATTTCTGCAGGGCATTACGTAAGTGCAGCAGCTCTAATGTGGGCGAGCACATAGAATGATAAATTGAAGGATAAAATGTCAGCCGTTGTCACCGGTCTCTCTGCGTGTCAGCAAAAAATTGGAACTGGATATGTCTCTTCATTTCATCTGAGTTTTTTGACAGATTTGAAGCTATTCAGCCTGTGTGGGCTCCCTATTACACCATTCACAAGGTTCAATAGAAAAAAAACTTATTTTACTTGCAAGTGCTTTCTTTAGGCCTCAAGACATTAATGAAATTCTCTCTTTTGTTAACAAAAAAATAAATCTTTAACAGATATTGGCCAGCCAAGGCTACTGATCAAGAGTTGAATAAATAAATAAATTTTACCTTATAGTTTTCTGATATTTATCTGTTTATCTATCGATTCTTTTCTTGTTTTTTTTTTATTTCCAAACTCTGCTTGGAATTGGAATAAATTTTCATAAACAGGATGTATATATATATATATATATATATATATATATAAAACAGTGGTTTTCCTTTGGTTTTAAGTTTGACTTCTTTTTGGAAAAGGTAAAGTTCATAAATCCGAAGATTTTCTTGAAAATAAAAGGAATCTGGTACTAAATAGAGGCACGTAATTAAGTGAAACCAAGTATTGAAATAAAGTTCACCTTGCTTAGGAATAAGAACTCTAAATAGAAGATAAATATAGGTTGTGTAAAGCAAGAAGAAAAACCATATTATAAAGGGAATTTGGTATAATTTGATTATCATTATGCTAGAAAGAGGTGTGTGTTCATGTTCAAGATAGATGCGGGATGTAAAGTATCAATGAGAACTGAATAGCTTTTTGTTATGTCTTCATTCCTCATAGTCAAAAGAGGTGTGTATATGTTGTTATTGTTTAATCATTTGGAGCAAAAATATTTAAGCTTTAAAGAGCCGATAGGAGGCATGACTTTTTCACCTTATTACAGTAAAACTAAGCGTCCAATCATTTTTTTAACCAAATTCGGATTAAAGTATAACTAGCTAAGTAATAAAAATGAAACAATTGTTGCAAGGAAATTACGTGGCATCACAAAGCCACAATATCAGAAATAAAATAGCATGGCATAAGAAATAATGTATAAATCATTATGAAAAAAAATCAACATATATCTAAATATTCCAAAAAATAACGTATAAATCATTATAAATAAAAAGATCCACATATATCTAAATAGTCCAAAAGAAATAAGTGCAAAATATAAAGATAGACTGTATTTCAAAGAAAATTAAAACGGTCTAATTCAATCCATAACTACTAATAACAGGGATTATAAAATCCTAAGTCTGAAGGATAGACTGCTACATCTTTTTATTTCAGTGAATGACAGCAAGCCCCTTTATCATATCCTGCTTCGGGTTATGCTCGTCATTCACTAAATCCACAGCTAGTCGCATCCTTGAGTAATTATTGACAACCTAATAGACAATAGCAATATTAGATAATGGAATAAACATAACTTTATAAACATAACTTTATTATGCCCAAATGGCCCTTTGGTGAGCATAGAACAAACTAAGATAAGGACCTATGGAGTACAGACAATCATGGTTATGCTGCACTAATCCAAATTTGATAATTTTGCAAGTATAATAAATAAATAATGCAGAAATAATTCTTACATCACCAATTATTGGCTTGCCGGGTACAATAGTAAGAAGAGTCTTGCATGTGCCACGACAATGATCGTTTGGAACAAGTACTTTCCTAAAATCATAAAATCAAAATATTATACTATGGTAGTAGAAAAGGTTAAAAAATAATTATATGACAAATTAGCAATAAAATGAGAAATAAATTAATTTTACTCACTTTGGATCCAAATTGTTTCCAAAGATGTAAGCAACAATAGTCAGTTCTTTATAAAAAAATTTTATCTCTTTAGTTGACTGAAATAAAAGGTCTAAACACTATAAAATCAATGTCAATGTTAATTGTTTAATCAAAGTATCCACACAAAATCAGTCAGATACTTTTTTATGTATAAAAAATAAAAAATCTTTCTAATACTAGTGTTATCCTAAAATTTAAGCACTTACATCTGGCATGTCATCCCCATTCATGTTTAGAGTGTAGTTGTTGTAGTAAAGCCATGGATGACCCAGAGAAAGTTTCAATTGGGTGCTTCTCCTCATTCACTTGTTGTCTTCTATACGCATTGAGTCCACTTTGCTTACTAATTAGATACTCATTGAACATGACTTGCTCTTTGTTATGGATACTTGAGACTATACTTCTCATGTCATTTTGCATGCTTCACTTCCTCTTGCACCTCATGCCAAGTGTTATGACCCATGTCTTTATGATTAGATTGTTGCAATTTTTCTTTTGGGTACTACCTTTCATTTGCATGTTTTATTAAAATGACTCTTTGGGTTTAATATTTTTCTGTTTCCCTTCCTTTTTCAGGATGGCCACCAAGAAAGGTAAGGAGACCGCTTCAAGGAAACCGGCCGCAAAAAGGGCACCCCAAAGGCCTAACTCTAAGGCGCACTCTTCATTAGGAGCTAAACACCTATCTAAGAAGGCGAAGACACCCACTCCTATTGATGAGAATGAAAAGAGCAAACCGGCAAAAGATTCTTCAAGGTTCCCCAACCGCTTCTGTGAACTTATGTTCCCCTCCTTAGCTATACGGAACTATCATCCTGAGCATCTACTTGCTCCGCCAGACAAGGTTGCTCCTTATATTCTAACCCGCATTGAACGGCAAAGATGGGAGTTTCTTTTGAGGAAACCAAGGGAGATCAACCTCTCTCAGGTGGAAGAATTTTACACTAACTACTATCTTTTCTCCCTTCAATCGGTTTACATGCGCCGAAAGCAAGTCTCGGTTTCAGAAGAGGCTATTCAGTAAGTGCTTAATGTCCTACCAGTACCAAGTAACATGGATGGCTACCAAAAAGTCTTACGTCAGCGAGAGAAGTTTGGATTCGATTAGGACTCGATCCTCTGAGTCATTGCTGAACCAGAGGCATTTTGGATCCATGGTCGACTCCGGATGAGGCCCAAGAGCATTGACGCTCGCTTCCTCACTGTAGAAGGTAGAGCTTGGGCCCAGATCCTATCCCACTATGTGCTACCTAGCAACCACAAGTCGTCCTTCACGGCGGATCTCGCCTTGCTTGTTTGGTGTGTTCTCACGGAGAGGCCGATGAACATTCCGTTTCTTGTCAAGCAAGTGATGAGTCAAGTCCACGCCCGGGATAATTTGCCATTTCCAGCATTGGTATCTGATTTAGTTGTTGCTGTGGGTGTTCCTTGGGAAGCTAAGGAGATGAAGATTTTAGTTCCGGCTAAGGGCGATATGGTCCCAAGCGAAAAATACTTACATCTTCCCATGAACAACCCAAGCCTTGACATAGCCTTCCCATCTACTATTCCTTCCACCTCATCATCACCACCACGAAAAAGATCCACACTTCAAAGGATAGAAGATCTACACTGGAAGCTTGATAGATATGAGCGATGCAATCAACGCTGATACACTTACATCAAGAAGCTTCTGCATTGTGTTTCCCTTAGCATAGAGGAACCCGAAATATTCACATCCACCTCAAACCCAAGTGATGGGAGCTCTGAAGGAGAGGATAGTGACGGTTCTGGTCCCGACCGCCCTTTGCGCATTGTTCGTAGCACGGAGGACCGTGCTAAATTCTAAGTGTGGGGAGGTCGTTCGACCGATCTCCATGGGTAACAATCTCTTCCTTTCAATACCCATGGATTTATCTTTTGCTTAGTAGTTAGTACATTGTTAGTACATTACATATGTAGTTAGTTTTGCTTGTAAATACTCCTTGCATGATAGTTAGTTTCTATAGAGTTGCTTGGTCAAAACAATAACTTCTTCCACAAGAAACTGTGTTTTGGGGTACCCTACCAAATTTTGAAATTTTTTTTGCAGTAAACTTGCTTTAAGAATGTATTTTGGAACATAGTGATTGAGCTAAGAACACAAGCATATAAGTTTTGAGCCTATTGCATGGTTACATCTTCTAACCATTATTTTCCATTCTTGTGTGCATATCTCTCTCTCTATGATTGTGATCCTTTCTTTATCTGATTCTATATGTCCATTACTTTGTGTATGAATGCATTTACATGATTGAGGCCATCATTTCAATAGTCAATTTTTCCAAATGGCCTTAACCCTTTTATCTACCATTGCTAACCAATTTTGAGCCCATGATAAACCCTTTTTGTTCTTAAATAGAGCATATCAACAATCCTAAGCGAAAAACCATGATTGTTCCTAAATTTGGATCCTTGATTAGCTTAGGTAAGTTAGGATGTGTATCATTCAATTAGGAGGGTATACTTGGGAAATTTGGGTAGATATATAGGTGTGTAATTGTAGTGTAATTGAAATTCTAGGATATAGGAACATGCTCATGTATTGAATGATTGAACTATATGCATTGAAACTTTTGTACATAAAGCCCCAAGAAAAGGGGATAAAAAAAACAAAGCAATAAAAGGGGACAAAGAAACCCTAAGACAAAGTAATAAAAAAAGAATGCATATGGGATGTGAATTGAAAAGAATGCATGAGTATGCAAAAAGTGAAACTCAAGGGTGGCTAGGTAATGTATTATAGTTGTATAGGTTGTTCTATGTGTCTAGTGGGATCCTAGGTTAATCAAGGACTCAAATTTTAAGCTCACTTGGCCATATACATCCTTACCTTCACCCTAGCCCCATTACAACCCATGAATAAGACCTCATGATACTTGTAAGCATGCATTAAGTAATTGTTGATTGTTAGATGAAAGACAAATCTTGGAAATCATGATTAGGAGAGGATTGAGCAACGAACCCTATACACTTGAGCGAATAGAGCGGATCTCAAAACTAGCCAGCACCAAACCAGGGGGAAACAATAGAAGCCTCATCCAAGAAATGCTGCAGAACCCGTCAATCTCGGAAGAAAAAAAAGTCCTAGCCATAACAGGTCAGGATCAAGGATGGATGACTCCCATAATTAACTACCTCAAAATAGAGACACTCCCCACAGATAAAAAGGAGGCAAAGATGTTAAAACGGGAGGCACAATACTACACTATCATAAACAATACTCTGTACAAAAGAGAAATTTCAATACTATTGTTAAAATATGTACCGACTTCCAACACAAAGAAAGTTTTTGAAGAAGTACACAGTGGCATCTGTGGCAATCATCTCGGAGCGCAGGCACTTACCAAAAAAGTACTTCGGGCCGGATTTTATTAGCCAACTCTACAAAAGGAAGCCACAGAGTTCGTAAAGACATGTCCACCAGGTCAGAAACATTCCAACTTTCACATCGTCCTGCCAGAGGAACTCTTCAGCGTGACTTCACCTTGGCCATTCGCAAAATGGGAACTCAACCTTCTCGGACCCTTCCCTCAGGGATCGGGAAAAGTTAAATTCCTCATAGTAGGGGTAGACTATTTCACAAAATGGATCGAGGCAGAACCCCTAGCTAATGCCACGGCTCAAAGAAGTCAAAAATTCGTATATAGGAACATTGTCACAAGGTTCGGGGTTCCATACTCCATCACCACAGACAATGGCACCCAATTCACAGATGCAGGCTTCAGAAAGTTAATGGCCGACTTGAACATAAAACACCAGTTCACCTCCGTAGAACATCCCCAAACCAATGGACAAGCCGAAGCTGATAACAAAGTCATATTGACTGGGCTAAAACGGAGATTACAGGACGCAAAAGGAGCCTGGACTGAAGAGCTCCTACAAGTCCTATGGGCATATCGAACAACGCCACATTCCACCACAAAGGAATCACTCTTCCGATTAGCATACGGAATGGAGGCAATGATCCCAGTGTAGATTGAAGAAGGGTCGCCTAGAGTGATCCACTATAATGAAGAAGCCAACTCCCAACTTCAAAGGGAAGAACTCATCCTACTTTCAAAAGTCCAAAAAAGAGCTCGAATCAGGGAAGAGGTATTAAAATGTCGAATGGCTTCGAGATACAATCAAAAGGTAGTGCCGCGAGGTTTTGCTGAGAACGACCTCATCCTAATCCGAAATGACATCGGAACAACTTGACCTGGAGAAGGAAAGCTGGCAGCAAACTGGAAAGGACCCTACCGAGTCATAGAAGTACTTGGAAATGGCTACTACAGACTGTCCGAACTCGATGGGCGAGAGCTTCCTAGGTCATGGCACGCCTGCAACTTAAGAAGGTACTATAGTTAAGGGTGACAAAGGATCTCGGGACAAGCCACACTCTTTTTCCTGAAAAGATTTTTTAATGAGGTGCCAAACCAAAGATCTACAAGTTGACCGACTTAGAGAGATAAAAACCCAACATGTATACATCTGTATTTTCTCTTGAATAAAGTTTTTTAGATTTCCCACAAATTCTCAAGATGCATTAATCTGAAATACTAAAAATTCATCGCCTGATTATAAAGCTACAGATCGGCAAAAAGTGAAAATCAAATTCACTGCACGATCACGATAAAGACCAGCGAAGATGAAAACCAAATTCATCAAAGGTTAACCAAACGAGGATTAAGCTCAATCCCTACAAAATCGGCAAAGATGAAAATAGAATAATGCAAGAAGTTATCGAAAGTGATCCATAGAAAGGACCTGACGAGGTCTTAAATAAATGGATTGCTAAAAAATAACTTAAAGACTGGCCGACGTAAAAAAGTCGGATCAGTCACAAAACTAAAGTTGTAAAAGTAAATCCCTGGAAAGAGGTCTGGCCAGCCCTATAAAAGAGGATTACTATAACTTAGAAGGGCCCGACGTGATGAAGTCGGCCCAAAACATAAAAGTTATAAAAGTAATCCCTGAAAGAGACCTGAACCAGGTCCAAGAAAGAGGATTACAAAAATAACTTAGAAGGGCCCGACGTGATGAAGTCGGCCCAAAACATAAAAGTTATAAAAGTAATCCCTGAAAGAGACCTGAACAAGGTCCAAGAAAGAGGATTACAAAAATAACTTAGAAGGGTCCGACGTGATGAAGTCGGCCCAAAATATAAAAAGTTATAAAAGTAATCCCTGAAAGAGACCTGAACAAGGTCCAAGAAAGAGGATTACAAAAATAACTTAGAAGGGCCCGACGTGATGAAGTCGGCCCAAAACATAAAAGTTATAAAAGTAATCCCTGAAAGAGACCTGAACAAGATCCAAGAAAGAGGATTACAAAAATAACTTAGAAGGGCCCGACATGATGAAGTCGGCCCAAAACATAAAAGTTATAAAAGTAATCCCTGAAAGAGACCTGAACAAGGTCCAAGAAAGAGGATTACAAAAATAACTTAGAAGGGCCCGACATGATGAAGTCGGCCCAAAACATAAAAGTTATAGAAGTAATCCCTGAAAGAGACCTAAACAAGGTCCAAAAAAGAGGATTACAAACAACAACTTGGACGAAACCGACATGACGAAATCGGCCTCCCAGAAACCTTAACGTTATACAAGATAATTCCTAGTAGAGACCTGAACAAGGTCCAAACAAAGCGAATTACTAGAAATAACTTCAGGCCAAGGCTCAAAGGAATCAAGCCACAAGTATGAAATACAAAGGCAATCCAAAGAGGTCGGACAACAAAGTTCCAACACTCCCAAAACCTAGAAAGGTACCAAGATGGGTGCAGACAGATATGATATGAAAAACATAAAGTTATAATAATAACAAGCTCAAGAGGCTACCAAAACTAGCCCCAAAAGCTTGGAAACCATTTTGTTTTTCAAAATTAAGTTGCTAAACAAGCAACTAAGAAAGTATCAAGGGCCAGCAACCACCATTTACAAAATAAAGAGTTCAAAAGCCCACAAGCCGAGCTATTTACACAAACATTTAGGAAATTTATTTAAGACCCGAAGGCTTCTCGGCAGCATCAGCACGGGGTGAAGGAGGGCAAGTCTGAATAGGCACTGTATCTACTGTCCTATCGTCCTTGTTTAAGATCTGGCAATCAGGTTCCGATTCAGGATGACCAACCTCAGATGAAGGAGCTGAAAAAGTCAACACAACAGAAGCTTTGGCGGCAGGCACAGAAGGGGGCTCAACATCATCCTCATCAAGGTCGTCAGGGATGATTTGGTCGTCCTTTACAACGTTGTCCAGGCTGAAGAGAGTAAGGTCAAGCTCGGGGGCAAGAACCCAAACCTGCTCCTTCAGGTTCTCACAAGCAGTAGTTACGCTGCCTACAAGGTGACTCTGGAGCTCGGCATAATCAGTCCGAGCGGACTCCAACTCCTCCCTGAGACGCATCACTTCCCGGTAGGTCGTAACATAGCTATCCTTGTGCCTCAATGCCGTGTCTTCAGCCAACCTCACAGAAGCCGCCAAAGCAACAGAACTAGCCTTTTCGCCCTCCAACTCCTTCTCCAGCTTGGACACTTTCACTTGTAGCTCCTCCTCCAAACCCTTCATTTTGTCGAACTACTGCTTAGCCTCCTCCATAAAAGCTTTGGTAGCATGAAGGGGAAGATCTTGGGCAGTACGATACATGGCAGCTCCCATATGTGCCATCTTGATGCTGCTCCGAGTAATAAAGTCTAAATAGCGAAGAAGAGAGACATCATCAGTAGGGATGGTACCATAAGGACCGATCTGCTGATCGACAAACTCAACCGCGTCAAAGTTAGGGGCATCAAGGTTAAAAGGCTCAGTTGTCTTTTGTTTTTTCGGAGGAGGAGTGCCAGAAGTAGCAACAGAAGCTTGCGGAGGATCAACCAAATGAACCCGGGGAGTAGGGATCACCTTCCTCACCCCCGGTGAGCTCGGTACGGACGGCTTCGACTGAGCCTGAGACGACCCCTCCCCGGCCGCCTTGGCCGAGACATTTTGAGCTGCAGTAGCCTTCCTTGCCCTTTTAAAGGCCTTCATGGATTCATTATTTTTAACCATCTCTACAAACAAACATCATAGTGAGAAACCAAGTTATGAATCAGAAAAGATCTTATAAGAGATAAACTCGACAAAATAAGCAAAAAAAACAAAAGAGAAATCGACCACTACTCAGCTCAGCTCGGAGGAGAGAGGGATTTCCTAGGAATTTCTTTGTATCAAGATGGGGAGGCTGCCCCCAAATTTCTTCCAGCACAGTCAGAAAGGCTTGTTCAGCCTCATCCAACATTTCCCACATATATTTAGACACCATTACATTCTTTTGCCATTCCAAAGGAAAGGCGGGCTCATCATTCTCATCTAGAAAAAAGGGCCGAGCTCCTTCAACAGCTCGAACCCTGAAAAATTAATTTTTGAAGTCGCGAAAAGATTCATCAAGCATGGAAAAAACCTTCTTCCCTTAGGAAGCTCGGAAAGAAACCCAGGCGGCCTTCTTCTTAACCACCCCGGGCTTTGTCAAAACAAAAAGACAAAAGAAGAGGGATTGTGAAGCGGGGATACCCAGTTCATGGCACAGTAACTGAAAGATTTTTATAAAACCCCAAGAGTTGGGGTGAAGTTGGGATGGAGCTACATTACAAGACCACAAGAGGTTGGTCTCAAAAGGAGTGAAAGGAAGGGTAACATTCATCTAACTAAAAAAGAAGTCGTACGCATAGAAAAAGGGGCGTTCTCCAACAATTCGGGTAGAAAAACAAACCCTTTCCTCAGAATTGGGAGACATAAGCTCATAGTTCTTTTCATCACTATCCTTACTACAAATCCTATGAAACTGCCTAAGCTGCTGACAAAACTCAGAGTCAACCAATGAAACACACAGAAGAACCATAGAATTCACCCAATCAGCCATGCCCTCAAGGGACTTGGGAAGAGGTCTCAACAACATTTTTGCGAGAAGATATGAGGTCAACTAGTTCTACAGCAAAAAGAGAAAACAAATTACTAACCAAAACATCTCGGGCAAAGCCAAAATCAACTCATAGCAGAGCATGACTTAAAGCAAACAAACAAGAAAAAGGAAAACCCCAAGACATAGTCCAGAGGCATCCTTTGGAGGCAGTTACAGAACAAGGACTCAGGAAAACCTACAAGCCTACACCTTGATACAGGAAAATAATGACCCTTTTCAACTAAAATGATAAGCCACAGACAAAACCATCAAAATAACAACCCTCCAGACCCACAGTCTCAGTTTGATCAACAAACGAAGCAACCAAATATCAAGAAAAAGTCATCAAAGACACAACCTTTTTCAGAGAAAAAGAAAAAGCATCGCTATCTTTTACAAAATTCGTCAGCAAAGAAAAATTATTAACATGGCGAAGGACATCAAAGGAGCAATCTTTTGAGAAAGCACGCAGGTTCATACAGTTCGTAAAAGAAGAAAATAAGTGGCACGAACCCTAGAATACAGAATACCCCCACAACAGTAAACAAGCAGATGCACGGCAAAAGGTTCAAACTTTCTGAAGTCAAAGCCAGAAATAAACGCAAGCGACAAAGAAAGTAAGGAAAAACCAACCTGGAAAAGGGAGAAAACTCTGAAGAAAACTGAAAGCTGAAGTGACAAGGATCAGAACCACCCTTCGAGCAAAAAGCGTCATAGAAAAAAACAAAAATGCAAACTTCAGGCAAAATGGAAAGGAAGAGAGAAAAAAGGGGGAAGTTATAGAGAAGAGGAAACCGTTTTTTCTGAATGCCAAATTCAAAATGAAGAAGCAAGAGAAACGGGGCATTAAAAACAATTAATGAGGGCATTAAACCCTCGCGCATTCCCAAGACCAGAGCGCTAATGCAAATCGCGCGCTTTTAAGAATAAAGAAAACGTTCTACATTCAAAAGAAGACTCTACAAAGGGGAAATCGACAGATGCTCGAGTTCGGCTTTCACCAGAAAAGGATCGAAGTCCTAAAAATTAAGACTCGGCCTCAAAAAAAGAAAGACCGAGCTCGAGCAGGGGCACTGTTCTTACCCTGGGTCGAGCTGTACAACCCGTGATGTTTAGCAACAAAGCGACCAACCTCTTCAGGTCATACTATCCGACCTCTTCTCAAAGAGGTCGGCCAAATTGCCAGGAAAGCCCAATAAAGGGCCAAAATAGAGGAACACGACCCAAATCCAAAGGCCGTCCAGGCCTACAAAGAGAAGGGCGGTTCCCTTGAAGATAAGCTGACCTCACCCAAAGATAAGATAAGATAAGATAAGATAACTAACTTATCTTATCTAAAAAGGTCACTCTACACCATTATAAATACACTGGAGCACCCAGGTATAACTCATACTCTGATTCTACATAAAACCTGCTAATACCCTTGCTAACTTAAGCATCGGAGTCCCTTGCAGGTACCCCCACCCTCCGGTGACGAAGGATCAGTAGTGCAGCCAGTCCTACAAGTCGGACACAACCACTCCGGCCGCCACCCACCAGCCGGACGCATCATCTCCGACCAGTATAGAAGATCTCGTCCGAGATCGACCTACAGTTTCAGGTAACCCACGGAATAGTTGGCTAAGCCAAGGATGCACCTCTTACTCTTAAAGAGCCTAGAGGAAAATAAGCACACAGTTTATTTCGATATATAACTCAATAAATCCAACTCATAAACAAAAGGGGTACATATGCATATTTATACTAGTAGGGGAGGGAAAACTTTCATGACTCGGGCGATGTGGGACTAACTCATAACACAATATAATAATGTATGCTAAACTAAACTACTTTAATTAATGACACAAACATAAATATACATGCTTCCGCATCATTCTCCCTGGGTTGGAAAGGGCTCCTGCATTATCCTCCCTGGGTTGAAAAAGGCTCATCTTGTATTGGCAAAAGATTCCATTGGTGAGTACATTTGAAAGATGTGAAAAGGCATAGCTCAGCTTGATTCTTTTGACAATCTACATGTTGTAATGGAGTTAATACGATCTTCTTGCCATCTTTGATAAAAGAGTATGTATTTTTTAAACCATCGTGAATAGCTCGACAATCATATTGCCAAGGATGTCCTAACAGTAAATGACACGCGTCCATCGGGATGACGTCACACCATACTTTATCCTTGTATTTGCTTCCCATAGAAAATTGGACACAACATCGCTTTGTTACTTTAACTTCATTCTCCTTTTTTAACCAATGCAACTTGTAAGGATGAGAATGTAACTTGGTTGCAAGCTTCAGTTTGTCTACCATATAATTTGAAACAACATTTTCACAACTTCCGCTATCTATGAGGACCTTGCAAACCTTCTCTTCAACAGTGCATCTTGTGTGAAAGATGTTGTGGCATCGCCAACTCTCGTCTTCTATTACCCTTGCAATATTCAAGTTTCGACAAGCTACTAAAGCTTCTCCACAATCGGGTGGAACTTCTTCAATAGCATAGTCAACCTCACCTTCCTCCTCTTGCTCCTGAATTGGTTCTTCATTAACCTCTTCCTCGACAAGAGTGATAACCCTTCGGTTTGGACAATCAGTAGTAATATGCCCAAAACCTTGACATTTGAAGCATTTCCTATCTGATGATCTACGCTCCTTGTTGCCTTTAAAAAATTCTGTCTTCACTTCTTGTTGAACATCAAGGATGACTTTTTTGTCCTTCGGCGACTAAGTGTTATTCCTTTGTGTTCTTTGCTTTTCAATCTTTAATGACAGCCTAATGACATCATCCAAGGTCCAATATGGTTGCAGCTGAACGACACCATAAATTTCTGTGTTCAGTCCTCAAAGATAACGAGTAATTGTTTGTTCTTCAGGCTCTTGAATGTCACACTTCATAAGCAGCTCTTCGAAGTCCATTGTATATTCTTCCACAGATAACGACTTTTGCCTCAAATTATGAAATTTGATGAAGGTGTCTTGCCTGTAATGTTCAGGAAGGAACTTGTGCTTGAGCTCACGACGCAGTTTATCCCATGTCTTGATCTTTCTTCTTCCTTCTCTTTCTCGTTGACATTTGAGATTTTCCCACCAAACTGACGCATACTTTTTCAACTTGATTGCTACAAGCTTCATGCGCTTGCCATCTGGAATGTCTTTTAACTCGAACACTCTTTCCACTGTGCAAAGTCAGTCGATAAAATCATCTGGTTGGAATCTCCCTTCAAACTCAGGAACATCAATTTTGATTCCTAAGTCTTTAACTTTGTGAGTCATATTGTGTCGTGTTCTTCGTGTGGACAAATCTTCAGACAAAGAATAATAATGAAATGGATTTGTATTATCTTCTTCACTAGAAGAACTGTCATCACTCTACCTGCCATGATTATTTTGAGCAGCTTCATGTTTTGCAAGTTACTCTTGTAACTCCTTAACTTGACGGCGTAACTCCTCCATTTCAATCTCTTGAGTAGTTCTATGTTTTGGAGCCATCTTTTACTACTATGCAATGAGGTTGATGCTTGGTGTCGATGTTATGATGATGCACAATGATGATGGGAATGCACCAATGATGATGGGAATGAATGATAATCACCAATAGAAAAGGCACCAAAAGAAGAGAAAAGAACATATTACCTGGAACTTCGCAACAGACAATCCGTACTGACGACGACTCGTACCATCAGCGAGAGAACTGCACTAAAGACCGTACCCACGAACCAAATAAAATTTTACTGGAGCAAGTCGAGGACCGACCTTGCTCTGATACCAAACTGACACCGGGACGTCGCTTGGGTCACCAATCTTGGCGAGGTTAACAACCCTACTATGGTAAAAATAGCCAAGAACCTACCTTGGTTGGCTAAGCCAAGGATGCACCTCTTACTCTCAAAGAGGCTAGAGGAAAATAAGCACACAGCTTATTTCAATATATAACTCAATCAATCCAACTCATAAACAAAAGGGGTACATACGCATATTTATACTAGTCGGGGAGGAGGAACTTTCATGACTCGGGCGATGTAGGACTAACTTATAACACAATATAATAATATATGCTAAAGTAGACTACTTTAATTAATGACACAAACATAAAGATACATGCTCCTGCATCAATATCTTAAGCTTGAAATACTTGAAGGGTTTAGTGGGTTAATGCAAGTAATGATTCCCAGATAATTGAATTTGATTGTGGCTGTGAACCTTAACTGATTCTGAAGTGGATACAGAAAAGATTTTTGGTGTATCATTAGATTTAGGTAATAAGTGAGTACCAATTGTCTTGTTTGAGAGATAAGTATTATGATATTTGATCATGATGACCTTAGATTTAGATTGAAATGTATAATGATTAGATTTGAAAGACTAATTTGGAAAATATTAAATTAAAATACCGATGTTGTACTGAGATTGGTTTGAGAGAACCTATGAAGGATGGTAAACCCAAATTTATAAGGGAGGTTCTATCGAAATTCTGAAAGAACTTGAAGAGTTTAGAAATTTTAAGTTATGATTTCAATCGGGAGTTTTAGCTTAGAAAGTTTTATGAAGGGTGAGGTGAACTTGACATTGGTTAGTTATTGGGAGAAATCTAGAAGAAGCTAAAAGTGAGACAGATGAATATAGGTTAGGTTTAAATTTGATCAAGTTCATGACCTTGTGTATGAAGGTGAAGAACGTAATTTGGTATTGAAAATGATATTGGAGAAAGGTGGAATGAATGGTATGAGGATGGTTGAACTTGACGAAATCTATATGAAGATAGAAGAGCAAATCTTGAGGGCAAAATTTTAAATAAGGTGGGTAGGATATTGTTCGGTATATCGGGTTACCGGATGGTTTATATGTGAGGATGGGTCCTGCCTTGGTCTGAGTCCTGGGAACGGTTTGTGCTATCCGCCGGCGTTCCGCGCTCTTAATGAGTTGAGGGGGTGCCACCAGCAAGGATACTCCGACGCCCAAGTCAGTATGGAATGCAGGTGGAAAAAGAGGAAAGTTATGATGACGTACCTTTGGGGAGGGGTAGGACCCTCCCCATATATACCGTGTCAGAGGTGGGCCCCTCATGGTCAGAGACCCACCTTCCGTGAAGTTTCCTTCTGCTAGCTATCCCCAGTTGAGCTGGCTCCTACGTAATGCTCGGGTCAAGGTCTGGGTGCGGGGCGCCCCGCAGAGCAGTTGTCCGGATCCAAAGGTACGGTGATACTGGCCAGCTGGGCTGGGCCGCAATAGTGCCCCCAACGCGCCAGTTGGGACCGCGAGTGCCATAGGTGGCGCGTTCTGTTCCTCTTCACATGAGGTGTCGGTTGGCTGACTGATCGTGACAGGGGCGTTTTCTGGGCGCGTGGGCTTGTTCGTGGCAGGGGTGCGCCGCTTCTCGCCTCGTTTCTCGCACTGAGCATTAAATGCTCATAATGGGAAATTCAAAACCCTGCGCGCAATAACTGTTTTACCCCTGTCTTTCGCGCTTCTTCATGCGTCAGTTATCCCCTCAGTTTCCTTCATTCATCATTTGGTTTTCATTTTGCTACAATCGCATCCCCTCATCACTCTCCTTGTTGGTTCCAATTTTCTGCTGCAGTCTCCCTTCCTCTCTCCAGCCTCTCTAATCCATTTGACTACTTCATTCCAACACAATTATCCAAGTATGTTTCATTTCCCCTTCTTCAACTTGTTTAGTTTTGCTTTGTAATTGTGCCATTTCTATACGTGTGTGTTGTTCTTCTGGGCTGGATTGCGTAGTAGACACTGTTAGCATTAGGTAGATGCATTAGGGGGGTTACCATTCCAGGGTGTTGGTCTTTTAGGCTTTGTCTTGCATAGGCTCAGGTTTAGCTAAACTGTTAGTTTTCGATAGGTAGACTGTAGCTTTCTGGTTATGGTGCCGATCTCCCGATCTCTTAGTCTAACCGGGTGGTGCCCCACTGTAGGTATGGCCCAGCGTCATGTTGCACGGGCACCCGCTGCGAGAGTAGTTTACGACTGGTATGCCTGGGTAACTTCGGATGTGAAGGATTCTCCCAACCAAATGGACCTAGAGGAGCTCGATGAGTTCCGGCAAGCCGAGTACTTGTGTGGTGGGACTGATGAGGAGTCCCATTACGAGGTCTTTATCCCCGCCCCACAGGAGCGGATTTATCAAATAAACCTACACCACCCCCGAGTCACCGATTGGATCTGGTTTTATAAGGCAATGTTTACTCAAGTGGGAGTTCGCATCCCCTTCTCTCCCTTTCAAATGGCGCTACTCAACCGGTGTGACATGGCATCATCCCAGTTGCATCCGAACAGTTGGGCTTCGATCCGCTTCTTCGAGATGGTTTGTGAATACTTGGAGTTGCCGGTCTCCGTTGAGGTTTTCTTGTTTCTTTTTACTTTGACGAATCCCTCTAAGGAGGAGAAGGCGAAGAAAGGCTTTATGTCTTTCTGGTCTGCCCAGGGTCGGAGGATTTTTGGATTGTTTGAAGACTCCTACCATGGGTTCAAAGATAGGTATTTCAAAGTTCGCCCTTTAGAGGGTCATCACCCATTTTGGCTGACGCTGGAGGGGGTGCATCGCATCCCGACCTATTGGAGTTTCAGGGCAGGGGTGAACGCTTTTACTAAAGTCACATATAAAAGGCTATCTTTCAAGAATAAACGGGTTGCCGACGTGTTGTTGGCAGTGTTTGGGAAGAATAACGTTAACCCCCATCTTCTCATGGGTGACCAAAATGTAGCTAGGAATTATATACGTGAGTTCCCCTTCTCTCTCTCTCTTTTTTTGAGCTAACGAGCTTCCGTGTTCTTTACCAGTGTCGATGGCTGGCGAGCAAGTTGCCCTTGAAGCTTTATTTAACACTTTTCTCAATAATGACATCGAGGAGGAGATGGCTTCTGACCACCAAGCTGCAGATAATCAAGAGAATCCTCCTCAGGATACCTGATGAGATATTTTGGTGAGAAACGAATCTCTCACAAAACATCACAAAACTAACCGGCAAGTGTACCGGGTCGTATCAAGTAATAAAAACTCACGGGAGTGAGGTCGATCCCACAGGGATTGATGGATCAAGCAACTTTAGTGGGTGATTAGTTTAGTCAAGCTAACATTGAGTGATTTGAGTGACAATTGAAGCCAACAGAATGTAAATGACAAGGAAAATTAAAGTGCAGAAAGTAAATTGCATTGAAACTTAAAGAGCAAGAAATGTAAATTGCAAGAATCTTAAATTGCAAGAAATGTAAATTGCATGAAATTAAAAGGGAGTGGGTGCTGGAAATTAAAAGAAAGCAGCAGATCAAGGAAAGTTAAATTGCAAGAAGAATAAAGGAAATTAGGTACTGGGATTCATGAAATCAAACACGGAAGTGTAAATGACAATCAAACAGAGAAGTAAAAGATGCAGCAGGTTCAACAGATTTGGAAAATCACTTTAAAATCAAAACAGAGAGCAACTTGGCTCAATTGCAAAATCTAAATGAGAGGTTGAAGATCTCAGGGGTTGGATGAGACTAGAGACCAAGTCTAGATCTCAATTCCTTCCTTGATCCAACAGAGAATAATTGCAGAAGAAAATAGAGAAGAAAGCAGTAAAGCGAGTTTTGATTCAAATCACAATTCACTGAAATTATGCTGACAAGTAAACAGAGAGAATTCTCAAGGTGAGATTGAAACAGAATTTCTTCAATTCTCAACCCAAGATTCAAAAACAAAGAAAAGAAAATTTAAAGAGAGCTCTTGAATCCTCGTGCTCCCTTCTGGAGCCAGCCTCCTCACAAATATGAAAATGATGCCTTATATAGGCTTTACAAAATGGAAATGAAAATGAAATTAAAAACAAATTACAATTAAATGAAATTCCTATTTTATCTATTTCTTGTGCCTTTGAGTGATGATCATTTGGGCCCTTGCTCTTGATGGAATTGGGTTGATAAAGGCCTTGGTTGATTGCTCTTGGAGTTTGAAGAGGAACCGAATTGAACCGGGTTTGAGGTTAGCCAAAGTTGGACCTAAAGTTTGAGCCAAAGTTAGGGGTCTAACTTTGGCTCCAACTTTTCACATCAGCAAACACAATCTGCTGGTATGGACGTTGGTGCCAACGTTAGGGGTCTAACTTTGACCCTAACATTGGCAATGCCTTATGCACATTTATGGCGCCAACTTTGTCCTCTTGTCATGTTGCCAATTTTATGCCCAATATAGACTATCATATATGGTTGGAACGCTCTGAATGTCAGCTTTCTAACCCACTTGGAATCACTTCAATTGGACATCTACAAATCAAGTTATGATCATTTGAAGAGGGCATGGTCGTTGGCTTTGGTGTGCAGCGTTTGAGGTAACGTTAGCCCTCAAACGTTGGCGAAAACGCCAGTTCTGGAGGCTCAAATGTAATGTCCACCCCATACTATTATACATTGTTGGAAAGCCCTAGATGTCTACTTTCCAATGCCGTTGGGAGCACATTAATTGGAGCTCTACAGCTCGAGTTATACTCCTTTGAAGGTGCAGAGGTCAGTTGGCCTCACTGCAGGTTGCCACCATGTTCGTTTATGCACATTGTGGGGCAGTTTTCTCCCTCAATTTTAGTGTCCACCATGCAGTGCCATATATGCTTGGAAAGCTCTTGATTCCTACTTTCCAATGCTTCTTGAATCACCTAATTTGGAGCTCTGTAGCTCAAGTTATTCTTGTTGGAAGTATACCCCTTGTATGCCTTGTGGTGTGTGGCGCCAACGTTAGCCTCCAAGTTAGGGGGCTAACGTTGGCGCAAACGTTGGCCCTTCTCCCTTTGTAATTCATGTGCCAACGTTAGCCTCCAAGTTAGGGGGCTAACGTTGGCGCAAACGTTGGTGCTCAGGGGAGAAACTCTCAAGTTCCAACGTTAGCCTCCAAGTTAGGGGGCTAACGTTGGAGCTAACGTTGGCCTCTTCCTTGAATGTTCATGTGCCAACGTTAGCCTCCAAGTTAGGGGGCTAACGTTGGCTCAAACGTGGGGAGCCCAGGGAGTAATCTTCATGCCTAACGTTAGCCTCCAAGTTAGGGGGCTAACGTTGGGGCTAACTTCTTGCTTCCTGGTTCAATTTCACTTATTCCATTGTCCTCTCTTCACTCCTAGCCATTCCTCTTTGCTTCAACCTTTCTCCAAGTTTTCTTCACCTATCATTAATCAACCAAACTCATCAAAGCTATGCTCAAAATCATGAGATATTCATTCTTTCATAATATGCAACAAATATAGCATAAAACCTCATGAAATAGCATGAATTCATACATGGTTGGTTCAATCAAAGGAAACATGAAAATCTACCCAATTGGCTTGCTTATGGCTCAAGAAAGTGCATAATTCAATTGAAAACAAAAGAAAAAGGCTAGTTAAAATAGGCTAGGATGACTTGTCATCACAACACCAAACTTAAAGCTTGCTTGTCCCCAAGCAAGAAAAGAATCATGCAATAAAGATTGACAATCCAAGGCAAGAAGAGTAGCAACTCAATATTCATGGTAAGCTAGTTTTCTAAGCATACTACAATCACAAAAGAAATGTAAATGATTGATGCTTCCATCTAGCTCAATTTATGAAATCTTTCTTTTATATTTCTTCCTTGAAACAAGCTTTTGATTTTTTTATTTAGCTTCTCCTTTTGGGTGCTTTGCCCCATGAGTTGATAACAAAGCTACGACTTCTAAATGCTTTGTTTTCAAGTATTACCACTTGATACATAAGCACCACAAGCATTTGATTAGAGGACTTCATTAAGCTCATTTTTCTTTTCTTTTCTTAACTCTCTAATCATTGATGCTCAGAGCCTTGAGCTTTGAGGGAGTGCTTTTGCACTTTGAGCCTAGCCTTGACTTCTAAGTGTTTTGTTTTCAAGCATTTGGCTTGATACATAAACACCACAAGCACTTAACAAATAAATTGCCATTGGTACTCAGAGCCTTCAGCTTTCTCATTCTTTCCCTTTTTCTTTTCTCACTTTATTTTTGCATTTGCTTCTTCAAGGTTTTCATGATTTTCAAAAGATTTCACAAAATGTCCTAGATGAAAACTTCAATTAAATAAAATCTAATGCAATTAAGCAACAATCAAACATACTAGCTTCCCAATACTTTTATGCACATGCTAAAATCTTCTTTAATGCCTTGTTTGTTTATGATCATGATACCTTGTTGCTTTTGAATTCACAAAACTCAAGTTGGTAATAATAATGACATAGCACCATGTTGCAATTTAGAAATCAAACTATGCCTTTTCATACACACATGCATACAGAGAAGGTAAAGACAATCATGCAGTTTATAGTGCTTGAAACAAATGAGAGGAAAAGGAACTTTACAACCTTGCAGTTCATCTTCATTATTGTTGTCCTTTTTCCTCTATTCTTCCTCCTTCCCTTGCCAAACTCAAAATACTTGCTCATCATCAAGCAATAATTAGAACAATGGCTATGGGGCTAAGATGTATCATGAATGTCTTTCATAATGAAATGTTAGTAGCACATGTGTTTTAAGCAAGCAAAATTAAAGATAATAATCAAGGCACAAGAGACAGAGACATTGTGATTGCAAACTTAAGAAGGTGAGCATAATACTTTGCATAAAAGATAAGTGGCACACCAAACTTAGTGTGACACTTTCACTTGGAATTAATGCAAGTATCTTGTAAAGATTTGAAGCAAATTGTGTTGCATAGCAACACCAAACTTAGAATGCAATCCTATGTCCATTTATTTGAATTAAAACTAAGCAAATGAAACTGTTCTTTATTAAATACAATCACTGAGCTAAGAATCTGTCATTAATAAAGCTCTCTTGGTGATGTATTAATAAACACAGCAAATAAGCAAACTAAAATGGAAGCATTAAAAACAAAGAATTAACTAAAGTAAACAGAATAACAAAATATCAAACCAAAAGAAAATTAACACTGCAAAGACATTATGGTTATGCAGACAAGTGGTGTTGCTGAACGATTTGCATAGAAAAATAGGTGGCACACCAAACTTAGAATCTTGGTGTGTCGCTTTACATTTTTGATTTGATGCAATCATCCAAAAAGATTTGAAAATAATTTGTTGCAAGGCAACACCAAACTTAGAATGTAACCATATGCCAATTTATTGAATTTAAAACAAAACAAAGAACGAAAGAAAAGCAGAGAAGAGAATTTGTACCTACTGTTGACATGTTGTTTACTTTCTTCCTCTTCTTCCAATTTGTTAAGAGGAATGACTTCAAGAGAGGAGAAGATTCAGCTATTGCCCCCTGTCTTGGTTTCTTCTCAGCAAGCTTTTTGTTGTATATGGCTTGATTGAGCTTGCCTGCTATTGGTCCAGGGGTTGGATTGCTTGTGGTTGACCTCCTCTTGAATGTCGTCCTTGGTAGTTTGGTCACAATCCTCTTCTTGGTGCTTTTGTCAATTGCCTTCACTTCTTTGAATCCAAGTCTTAGTGGTTGTGTGATTGTTGGAGTTTTGTATTCATCTAGAGCCTTTTGTATTGGTGGTTCCATGAACTCCTCCTTTATGTACTTCTCTGCCTCACTTGAGTTTGGAATGACTTCTTCACTCTCTTGCTCCTCCACTTCCTCTTTTACACCCAACATTTGTTTCAATCGCTCTATCATGGGGGAGGTTTGTCGATCTTCCCAACATTTCTTCATCTCCTCGTCATACCTTTCAATCATGGATTCAGATGTTGAGGCATTTTGGTCCAGGGAGGTTTGTGAGAGTTGTGAGTCTTCATGTTCTCTTGTCATCTCAAGTGCAGTTTCAGGTTCAACCACCTCATTCTTCATTGAAAGTTCACTTGATGCAGTGACCTCCTTATCTTGCTCTTCCACTTCCTCACTCACAAATTGGTCTTCATCTTCACTGTTTGATGGTTCTAAGTCCCCCCTTGATTGCTCTGAGGACTCATTCATCTTCTTGAATACGAATTCTTTCCAAGATGGGGATTTTGTGTGTATTTTCACTAGTTTTCTCTGTATTTCAATGCCTTCACGGTATTCTTCCTCTGTTAATTCAAGAGATGAAGGTTGAGAGTAATTTTGGTGACGTGAATGTGTTGTGGTGAATTTGTGTTGAGGGGTGTGGAATGAGTTGTGTAATCGATGGGATGACTGGTATGGATTTTGGAGGAAACTTTGTGTTGAGGCATAATCAAGTGATGAAAAATTTTTAAATGAGAAACTGGGACGTGAGGGTGGCTGCTCTTCCATTCTTTGGCGACACTTCCATCTTCCATGAGGATAATGATATGAATCATTTTGTGGTGGTGGTTGGTATCCCATATGATTTTCTTTCTCATCTTGTGGTTCTGAAGCATGGCTCCATGAATTGGAGAGCCCAGAATTTGAAGTTTCTTGGTGATATTCCCATCCATCATTAGAGATTGGTGATGGTGGGTGATATCCCATAGAATTTGTTTGATCATAAGATGAGTTGAACTCCATTTGAGTTTTGTAAAACACACAACCAAGGAAAATTGAAATTACTCATATCAGAGATGAGAATTTCTTAGTGAGGCAAAAACTCAAACACCTTGGTTTCACTTTGAAACAGAAAACAAAAATAAAGAAAATGCTGGATCTAGACTTCTCACCCACATAATCATTGTTGATCTAATCAATCCCCGGCAACGGCGCCAAAAACTTGATGAGATATTTTGGTGAGAAACGAATCTCTCACAAAACAACACAAAACTAACCGGCAAGTGTACCGGGTCGTATCAAGTAATAAAAACTCATGGAAGTGAGGTCGATCCCACAGGGATTGATGGATCAAGCAACTTTAGTGGGTGATTAGTTTAGTCAAGCTAACATTGAGTGATTTGAGTGACAATTGAAGCCAACAGAATGTAAATGACAAGGAAAATTAAAGTGCAGAAAGTAAATTGCATTGAAACTTAAAGAGCAAGAAATGTAAATTGCAAGAATCTTAAATTGCAAGAAATGTAAATTGCATGAAATTAAAAGGGAGTGGGTGCTGGAAATTAAAAGAAAGCAGCAGATCAAGGAAAGTTAAATTGCAAGAAGAATAAAGGAAATTAGGTACTGGGATTCATGAAATCAAACACAGAAGTGTAAATGACAATCAAACAGAGAAGTAAAAGATGCAGCAGGTTCAACAGATTTGGAAAATCACTTTAAAATCAAAACAGAGAGCAACTTGGCTCAATTGCAAAATCTAAATGAGAGGTTGAAGATCTCAGGGGTTGGATGAGACTAGAGACCAAGTCTAGATCTCAATTCCTTCCTTGATCCAACAGAGAATAATTGCAGAAGAAAATAGAGAAGAAAGCAGTAAAGCGAGTTTTGATTCAAATCACAATTCACTGAAATTATGCTGACAAGTAAACAGAGAGAATTCTCAAGGTGAGATTGAAACAGAATTTCTTCAATTCTCAACCCAAGATTCAAAAACAAAGAAAAGAAAATTTAAAGAGAGCTCTTGAATCCTCGTGCTCCCTTCTGGAGCCAGCCTCCTCACAAATATGAAAATGATGCCTTATATAGGCTTTACAAAATGGAAATGAAAATGAAATTAAAAACAAATTACAATTAAATGAAATTCCTATTTTATCTATTTCTTGTGCCTTTGAGTGATGATCATTTGGGCCCTTGCTCTTGATGGAATTGGGTTGATAAAGGCCTTGGTTGATTGCTCTTGGAGTTTGAAGAGGAACCGAATTGAACCGGGTTTGAGGTTAGCCAAAGTTGGACCTAAAGTTTGAGCCAAAGTTAGGGGTCTAACTTTGGCTCCAACTTTTCACATCAGCAAACACAATCTGCTGGTATGGACGTTGGTGCCAACGTTAGGGGTCTAACTTTGACCCTAACGTTGGCAATGCCTTATGCACATTTATGGCGCCAACTTTGTCTTCTTGTCATGTTGCCAATTTTATGCCCAATATAGACTATCATATATGGTTGGAAAGCTCTGAATGTCAGCTTTCTAACCCACTTGGAATCACTTCAATTGGACATCTACAAATCAAGTTATGATCATTTGAAGAGGGCATGGTCGTTGGCTTTGGTGTGCAGCGTTTGAGGTAACGTTAGCCCTCAAACGTTGGCGAAAACGCCAGTTCTGGAGGCTCAAATGTAATGTCCACCCCATACTATTATACATTGTTGGAAAGCCCTGGATGTCTACTTTCCAATGCCGTTGGGAGCACATTAATTGGAGCTCTACAGCTCGAGTTATACTCCTTTGAAGGTGCAGAGGTCAGTTGGCCTCACTGCAGGTTGCCACCATGTTCGTTTATGCACATTGTGGGGCAGTTTTCTCCCTCAATTTTAGTGTCCACCATGCAGTGCCATATATGCTTGGAAAGCTCTTGATTCCTACTTTCCAATGCTTCTTGAATCACCTAATTTGGAGCTCTGTAGCTCAAGTTATTCTTGTTGGAAGTATACCCCTTGTATGCCTTGTGGTGTGTGGCGCCAATGTTAGCCTCCAAGTTAGGGGGCTAACGTTGGCGCAAACGTTGGCCCTTCTCCCTTTGTAATTCATGTGCCAACGTTAGCCTCCAAGTTAGGGGGCTAACGTTGGCGCAAACGTTGGTGCCCAGGGGAGAAACTCTCAAGTTCCAACGTTAGCCTCCAAGTTAGGGGGCTAACGTTGGAGCTAACGTTGGCCTCTTCCTTGAATGTTCATGTGCCAACGTTAGCCTCCAAGTTAGGGGGCTAACATTGGCTCAAACGTGGGGAGCCCAGGGAGTAATCTTCATGCCTAACGTTAGCCTCCAAGTTAGGGGGCTAACGTTGGGGCTAACTTCTTGCTTCCTGGTTCAATTTCACTTATTCCATTGTCCTCTCTTCACTCCTAGCCATTCCTCTTTGCTTCAACCTTTCTCCAAGTTTTCTTCACCTATCATTAATCAACCAAACTCATCAAAGCTATGCTCAAAATCATGAGATATTCATTCTTTCATAATATGCAACAAATATAGCATAAAACCTCATGAAATAGCATGAATTCATACATGGTTGGTTCAATCAAAGGAAACATGAAAATCTACCCAATTGGCTTGCTTATGGCTCAAGAAAGTGCATAATTCAATTGAAAACAAAAGAAAAAGGCTAGTTAAAATAGGCTAGGATGACTTGTCATCAATACCATAAGCGTCGGGGCTCAGTCCCAACCTTCTCATGGTGAGGTAATCGGGACTGGTGGTGGCCTGGAACCTCGGCCGGAGATCGAGGTCGAGAACCCAGATGTGATAATAGTGGATAATCCCAGGATAAGAAAACCGTCTTCCATCCCGGACGGAGCTCTTACCGTGATGGAGAAGAATTTTGATGCCGGAAACTTTATCGATTCCCAATTGCTCCTGGGCACAGAGGACTTCTTCCATGGTGGGGATCTTCCGGGGCAGGTGAGATGGATGTATCGCACATTGCTCCGGGGAGCCGCTATAGTGAGGAAGGCAGAGTTTGCCCTGGCGGGAACGTATTCTTTGCAGAACAGACTTGAATCTTCTGTTGAAGCAAATAACAAGTACAAGGCTGAGGTGGAATTACTTCGGGAGCAATTGGTGACTGCTCAGGAGCAGCTGGTGATGAGTCGAATTCACTCCCCACATAAAAATGGTGAATCCATTCTTTTGGCAAGCGCACCAAATTTATCGTCAAGTAATAACCCACAGTGGAGTGGGATCGTATCCACAGAGATTGGTAGATTTGAGTAATTTTAACCAATTGGTGAATTAGTCAAGCTAAGCAGAATAGATTGTGATTGTAGAATTGTAAATGTGCAGAATTATAAATGACTTAAAAGTAAAGGAAAGCAGTAAATGGCAGAATTGAAAATGGCAAGAAAGTAAAGAGTAGAAACTTAAATGACTTAATTGTAAATGGGAATGGGGAATTGCAGAATGTAAAAGAAAGCTATAAAGAAAGTGGAAGATAAGAATAGGGGAATTCATTGAGATCAGGAGATATTGTCTCTTTGGATTAAATCCAGCTCATATCCTCTTCAATCATGCAACTCATTGACCTTTTGGCAATCATGATTGATTGAGCCCCAATCCCTTGGAGACTCAATCTCTCAGATCTTGATCAATAGCCAATTCCTTGGTCTAATTGCTCATGAAGAGAGATATGCTTGGTCCCTGATTATACCACACATCATCATAGGTCTAACTAGAGGGAGAATTTTATGTCACCATATCCAAGCACCAAAATCCAGATCCTACTCAAGTGTGAGAAGGGATTTCTAGCATGGTTTCATGTTTCCTTTTCCAAGGTTCACATGAAACCCATTTTGCATTCAACCCCTTTTCCAAGGTGATTGAACACTAGCATGAAGAACAAAATTCCTTCTAGCAAATCAAAGAGAAGATGAAGATAAGAAGAAATTCACTATCATTAATCCATCAAGTACAACAGAGCTCCCTCTCTCAATGAGAGGGAATTTAGCTACTCATAGCTCAAGAAAAAAAGTAAAAGATGGAAAGAGTGAATCTAACTATGCTTCAACTAATAGCTCAACTGTTGACCCCTTCTTTAGTACTTTCAAGGGATATTTATAATACTCCTAGCACTAGCAAATAAAGAAAATACAAAAGTGAAAGGAAAATTACATTTTGGAGGGAAAAGAAACTCAATAAACATGATCTCACAGCTGGCGTGTGGTTGGCGCTTCAGTGGCGTACCACGCTTGCTATGAATCTGACTTGGCATGCCATGCCCAATCCTCAAGTGGCACGTCTCCCTTTGTTAACCACCCTGGCATGCCACGCCTTCGAGCCCAAGTGGCACGCCCAGGGTTCTTTAAAGCCTTGGATAGCCTGGCATGCCACGCCTTCGAGCCCAAGTGGCATGCCCAAGCCTTTTTAAAGACTTGGATAGCCTGGCGTGTCACGCCTTCGAGCCTAAGTGGCACGCCCAGGCCATTTTAAAGACTTAGATAGCCTGGCGTGCAACGCCTTCGAGCCCAAGTAGCACGCCTTGGCCTTCTTCCTGCTCTTCTTAGCTTCTGGAAAGTTGAACTGGCATGGCACGCCCTGGGTTTGGCATGTCATGCCCATTTTGTGTGCTTGGACTTCCTCTCTGGAAAGTTGAACTGTCGTGGCACACCCAGGGTCTGGCGTGCCACGCCCATCATGTGCTTGGCTCCTTTGCTTGGCGTGCCATGCCCAGAACTTCAAGTGGCAAGCCCAGCTCTTCCCTTGGTTGATTGGTGATGATGGCGTGCCACGCCTGGGACTCAAGTGGCACGTGAAGAACTGAAGATTGATGGTTTAGAGGTTATAAAAGCTCTTGTTGTAAGTATAGTTACTAAACCAAGCAATCAACCTTTCTTACAAACATTTTGGGTGTCACGAGTAACAAACCCCTAAATAAATTGTTAACCAAAGTATTCAAACCTCGGGTCGTCTTCTCAAGGAACTGCAGGGAAGTATGTTCTTATTATTGGTTATGGAGGTTGTAAAATCGGGGTTGAGAGTGAAGAGTAGATATGACAAATAATTTAAATGGCAATTAAAATAAATAAATACTGTAAAGCAAACTTTTGGCAAGGTAAGAGAAATTGGAAGTCCAACTTAGTTATTCCTCTCAACAATAGTGAAAGTTGAATCTTAATTCCACTTAGTTAACCTTTACTAAAGTAAAGGAAAGTCAAGGGACTAATTAGTTTGACCTTCGAATCCTATTTATTTCCTAAGAAAAAGTTGGGATTATTGAAGTTCAGTTCAATTAGCAAGATAACGATTATCAATTATGCTGAGTTTGACAACTGTTGAGTTACTGATTTCTTAACCAAGACCAAAGAGGGAAAAAGTAAATTGCTGGAATAGAATGTCTTCAGATCGGAAACAATGATAACATAAATTAAAAAGAGCAATCATAAACTGAAAATACCTCGAATATCATTAATTCATATAATAATCTATAACATGGAATAATTCATAAGCCAATTGGGCAACATCTGTAGATACGAATAAAAGCATTAAAGTAAAAGTAGCATAGAAACATGAATTAAAGTAAATATCAAACCTGGATCGAGAGTCACTCTTAAAAACTAAGAGAAGTCCTAAATCCTAATCCTAAGAGAGAGAGGAGGGAACCTCTCTCAAACTAAATCTAAATCATGGAAAGTAATAAAAATGCGAGCTCCCTTTGAATGGATGCATTCCCCCACTTTATAGCCTTTAGTCTGTGTGTTCTGCACCTGGATCTGGGCCAAAAGGGCTTCAGAAATCGCTGGGGGCATATTCTGTAAATTCTGATACGTGGCCTCTGTCACGCGTCCGCGTGGGTCACGCGGTCGCGTCATCTGGAGTTTTCCTTGTGGTGCGGTCGCGTCGGTCACGCGTCTGCATCGAATGCGCTATGCTAAGTCGCGCGGCCGCATCAGTCATGCGGCCGCGTCGCTGCTTCTTCGCTCCTGGCATGCAATCGCGTCGTCCATGCAATCGCGTGGATGCCAGTTTCTTCAAAACTCCATTTCGCACTTTCCTTCCATTTTTGTACGTTTCCTTTTCCATCCTTTAAGTCATTCTGCCTTAGAAAATCTGAAACTACTCAACACACTAATCACGGCATTGAATGGAAGTAAAGGTAATTAAAATAATTAATTTTAAAGCTTAGGAAACATGTTTTTCACATACATCACATAATAAGGAAGGGAAAGTAAAACCATGCAATTAATATGAATAAGTGGGTGAAGGATTGAATAAATCACTCAAACTAAGCACAAAATAACTCATGAAATATGGGTTTATCAACCTCCCCACACTTAAACAATAGCATGTCCTCATGCTAAATCCAAGGTAAAGAATAAGCTAAGGTTAAAGTGGTGAAATGTTATGCAATGCAACCTATTCTTAATACGTCTACCTAAATGAGTCATGCAATTCCAATTTATCCACTCATATATAAAGCTTACATGTAGTTAAATTAATTCACATTCTTAAGGAGTCATATATATATATATATATATATATATATATATATATATATATACCCTTAAATAATAAAGCATTTTAGCAAATGAGATGGGAAATAAAAATATTGTACAAACTTGCAAAACAATTAGTAAATTAAGCACAGATATATGTTGATGAGTTATTGAACCCTCACTGGATTTTGTGTTTACCCTCTAGTCACTCAGTGTTTATTGGGTTTATTCACTCTACTTTTCTTTTTATTCTTACTTTCTATAACTTTGTTCTTCATCTAACCAATCAACAATTATAGAGCACAGTCATACCCAAAGTCATGAGGTCTTTAATTAAGGTTGTAATGGGGCCAAGGTAAAGGTAAGGATATATGTATAAGGCTAAGTGAGCTAATAAGTGAATCCTTAATTAGACTAAGATCTCACCTAACATACATATTTAGTAGAATAAAACTTCTTTAACCAATTTTCCCATATTATCCCACTTGTTGTTACATGCTCATGTTTCAATTTTATTTTTATCCCATGTGCATTGCTTTTATTTTGCATTGAGGAATTCTTTTGTATCCCCTTTTATTGAATGCTAAAAAATAACTTTTTTTTTAATGCACATGGTAATTGAATCACTTTGATTTCTCATGAGCATGCTTCCCAAATTTTATTTTATTTCTTTTAACTTTTCTACCTTTTGTTTCTATCATCCATGTTCCCAATAGGTTCCCCACATTTTAATCTATTCATAATTTTCTATCTTAAGCTAACCAAGGATTCAACTTGGGGTTTTATTTTGTTTTTCTGCTTAAGGCTAGTAGTGTGGTTAAATAGAATAAAAGGGATTTTATAGGCTCAAGGGGGCTAACAAGGGTGATGTGAAAGGTAGGTTATTTTAGGGTAAGTGAGCTAAAAATCAAATGATGGCCTCAATCATTCTTTTGGTATGTATCTATATTCTATATTCTATATTCTATAATTGGACATATAGATTAAAGCAAAGTAAAGAACATCAGAATAAAGAGAAGCGAAACACACAGGAATGAAATTATGGTTTGAATGCAACCATACAATTAAGCTCAAGACTCACAGGCTGTGTGTTCTCTAACTCAAGCATCATATATCATTCATATATGTTATGCAGGTTTAGTTAAAAATTTCCATTATTCTCATAAAAAAATTTATTTAGGGTAGCCTTTAAAGTTTTAATGTTCCTCCTTGATGAAATGTTGTCAACTTAACTATATGATGTAATGCTATATATACAAGGTTTATGGATTTAAATCTGTTATGTTCAATTTCCTAGCTTACTTCCTTTTTATATTTTTCAATTTAAACTATGCTATCTTATGCTAAAAAGGGTAAACTATACTAATTAATCGACTAATAAGTCAGAATTGCAAACTAAACTAAATAACTACAAATATGAACTAAAAATGCAAAATGCAGAAATAGAGTAAAAATACATAAAAGCAGCAATGTATAAGTACTCAGAAAATAACAGTAAAAAGAAAAATACAAAAAATATCCAAAATAAAAGAAAAAAAAGAGATGTAGTGGTTCACCAAAATAAAACGCCAGAGATGGCGACCTCCCCACACTTAAAATGAAGCATCGTCCCTGATGCTCAGTCAAGGCGGGTGTGAAGGGGTGTCATCACTGGTAGGGATGGTAGCTGGAGGCTCTGTGGTGGTGGTGGGCTGAAGGTCTGGCTGCTGTAGAGGCGGTGCTGACTGGATCGGGATCTCCGGATCTGTAGCCTCAATCTGATGCGTAACCTCCTGATGTGGTGCAGCCTGCTCTGTGCCTGCCTGCTGATGGGTCTCCTCCTGGGGCTCATCCTCCTCTTCCTTCGATGGCTCTGATGGTGTGTCGGGCTCGGAGGGGATGTCACCACTCTGTCGGATCATCAGCTTCAGATGCGAATAGCGTCGCTGGCTGTGACGCTCCAATCTCTCATACCGGCGCCGGTTACGGCGCTCCATCTGATCAAGCTGTCGGAATAGGCGGTGCACGAGGCGGTATACGGGCTCAGAGGCAGGTGGAGGTGTAGTGGTGGCAGCAGGGGCAGAAGGGGCAGCCGTGGATGAAGAGGGTCCAGCAGACGGTGGGGCTGTCTCATCAGTAGCAGGGAAGGGTGGTGGTCTGTAGCCCAAAGCTAGGAAGTTCCTGCTGTGAGGAATGATCTTCTTGCAGTCTGCTGCTGGTGGTCTCTCATCGGCATCCTCCCATGGCACGTCAGCTCGACGGCCTAGCTGTATAACCAGATACGGAAAAGGGAGGGTGCCTCGGACGTGGACCCTGGCCATATAATGCCAGATAAAGCGTGGTAGATAAAGGTCCTTACCCTCCATCACACACCATAGGAGGGTGATCATAGCAGCCGAGATCTCCGTCTCATGAGTACTCGGCATCACATAGTTGCTCAAGATCTGGTGCCATAACCGAGCCTCATCATTTAAGTACGCCCTCTTGATCCCTCTAGGCATGGTGGTGTCCTGACCCATCTCCCAAGGAACCATCGGGTCGAGACCTATCCGTGCCTTCACAGCATCCCAATCAAACTGCATCAGGCGCATGTCCTCCTCAGCCTTTGTATAACCATCAGACTGATCGGACTTGGCTGGGAGCCGGAGAATATCCTCTATGGCCTCCTCAGTGACCAGAATCTTCTTTCCTCTCAGGTTCACTGCATCGAGGGTGGTGATGTAGTAATTGTAGTAGAATTCCCTGACCCAAGATGCATTGACCTCTGTCAGTGCTCTCTCCAGAAAGTACCAGCCTCTTTGCTTGATTTGCTCAGTGGTGTACTGCTAGAGTGCTTCTGGAATCCTCAGAGTTCTCTCCAGGTATAGATTCCTGGAGTTTGCAAATGCCAGATAATTCAGCTCACAGTATCGGTTCGTAAATTTTATTGAATCATTTGCAAGGAGCAGTTGGTCAGCTTTTTCCTGCTGTGTAAAGTTCTTTTCCCGCCATTAGGAATCATGCATTAGGTCAATAATGGACTGGGAGGAATCTCCACTCTTGCGCTTGCCAGTAGCCTTGCCTTTTCCTTTCCTCTCTGAGGCAGACATCCTGAAAAATGGGAAACCAGGATATGGATAAAAATAGGGAAGCAAATAGGCAATTAAACAAAGAAAACTCAAAGCGGCAAAGGAGAATAGGAAGTAGGTAAATGAGTTAAGTAATGGTGTATTAAGGATTGTATAGTAGTTTAAAAGTTGAAAGGAAGAATTTACAATCCAAAATGTATCAGAATTCAAGTTAAATAGAAAAATTGTCATTATGCCATGGTTAAAAAGTTAGAGGAAAGTGAAAAATCAGAAAAGAGATTTTAAAAGGTTAGTATGGTTAGATTTTGAAAAAGAAGTTAGTAAATTAAAATTAGTGAAGCAGTAAAATGTGGGTTAAAGTAAGTGGCATAAAGAAAATATTCCATGTAACAAGGACTCACAATTATGACTAAAAATAACTCACAACCTAACAAGGAAAACAGGGTGATGTTGATTCAAAGAGATATAAAGAAAGCAAGAATTGGAATCAGAATATCACAGATGCAGTTTATAAACCAGGAAATCAAAGAGGATAAGAAAGTCTGCCATAGCATTCATGAAATGGTTTGGTTAAAGCAGAGGACAACAGAGTTCAGATTGCCAAACCAAAACATGAATGAAAACAATTCACAAAAAATTTGGGCAGCATTCCGGCTAAAATTGGATTGTCCCAGAAAATAAACAGCAAACAAGGCAGTTCATATGAATTAAAAAGTCAAGCTGTAGGTACATATATATAATATAAACATGAAAATTCAATGTAAAGAGCAGCAATATACAAGAAATACAGCATATGAACAAGATTACAGCAACAGCAGATTTGCAAATATGATAAAACAGAAGCAAGAACAGTGCAAATAAATAGACCTAGAGCCACTAACCACAGCCTAATCTACATAACAACCTAAACTCCACTACAACATGCAAGACTATCTATCCTAATTATGAACAGAAATGGAAAAAAAATAAGAAGAACTACGAACGGATAAAAGGGATTGCGTGTTGCAGAACCTGGAAGGCTGAATAAGGAGAGTAGGCAGGAAGGTGGTTGGGTGGTGGTGATGGTGGCGTCCGGTGGTTGGCATGGTGGCTGGCGGTGACGTCCAACACGGCGGCTAGCGGCGGTGGGCACGGCGGTTGCTGCTGTTAGGGGGTAGGGGCTTTGGGAAGGGTAATGGGTAAAATAGGGGAGGGGGTTGGATAGGGGAGAGGGGGGTGGCGCGGCTGGGATGGCCGGCGGTGGTGGGTGGTGGTTCGCGGAGGGCAGTGGCGGGAAGGAGGTGGAGGAGTAAGAAAGAAGAAGAAAGAAGGGGAGGGGAAGGAAGGGTGTAGGTGGCGGTGGCGTCTGGGGGCGGTGGTGTCAGGCGGTGGTCGGGGCGGCGGCAATGGTGGCTGGGTGGTGGTTGAGAGTAGAAGAAGAAGAGAGGGAGAAGAGGGTTGGGGGGCTGCGCGACTGATAGGGTTCGCGTGGCTGGGGGGTTATATTTTCAAATCCACGCGATCGCGTGGGGGACGCGGTCGCGTGGTGGGGGTGATAATGGGGTGACGCGATCGCGTGGATCGCGCGATCGCATGAAAGAGGTGGAAGAGGGGATGACGCGATCGCATGGGTTGCGCGATCGCGTTGCTGGAAATTGTGCTAAACGCATGACTCCAGCACCATTTCAGCGCAACTCTCTGTCTCCTTCTGGGGTGATGTGCAATCCATGCGACGCGATCGCGTCGCTCACGCGGTCGCGTGGGATTGGTATTGTGCAAGTGACGCGATCGCATGGGGCATGCGATCGCGCGGGCCAATTTGTCCAAAACGTACAAGGGCCGCACGATTCTAGCCTAACTTTTTGGACGTTGGATATTTACGCCGATCTCCAGGTCATGCGATCGCGTGGATGACGTGGTCGCGTGGGAAGTGTAGTTCGCCATTTGACGCGATCGCATGGATGATGCGGTCGCATCGCGCATCCTTTTTTTATTTATTTATGTATGATAAATGTAGAATGCAATGATTAACATGAATGCTATGCATGATTCTAGGTTCAATGAAGTAAAATGAAAAGGAAATAAAAAAATGAAAGCAATTAACAAGAAATAAATTGAAAAAGAAGCGACCATACCATGGTGGATTGTCTCCCACCTAGCACTTTTAGTTAAAGTCCTTAAGTTGGACATTGGAGGAGCTTCCTGCTATGGCGGCTTATGTTTAAATTCGTCCAAAAATCTCCACCAGTGCTTGGAATGCCAATAGCCTCCGGGATCCCAAACTAGGCATGCAAAGCTTCTGAACAGCTTCAAACAGATTGTTAGGCTCCCGAGGTGACAAATGTCAGAATAAACTCCAGGATCCCAAGCCTTGCTTTTAAATCCGCCTCCGTCTTGATCTACATGTCTCCATCCGGGCGGTTTAAAGAGTAGAATCTCACCATGGTGACCAAACGTTCTCTGTGATCCATGCAGTTGAGCATGATACCAATCCGTGTACTTCGAGGTGAAGCATGGAACCTTATTGAACCTTGTGCACCAACTCTGAGTACGAGCCATTTCCCTCTTACTCTTAAAGCCGCAAAGAGCTCTAAGCTGGCCATCTGTTTCAAGCAAACCATATTCAAGCGAATAAGTAAAGTTATCGGTTAAGGATTGTACCCACTTGAAGCTTGTATTAGGTGGTAATGGCCTCGGGATAGGTGTTTCCGGTGGTTCTGTAAGTTCTACTCCCTTGTGCTCTTCTGTGAATTCCTTCACTTCCTTGCAAGGTTCTACAATTGTATCTGTGTCCTGGTCAAAGTCTTCTATGTCTTCCTCATCACTTGAGTCATAGATTGGAGGTTGGGAGAAATCTACCTCCGCATCGTCTTCATATTCACTTGGGGAAGATTCTTCGACCTCAGAGAATTCACTTGTGGATACCAGTTCATTACTAAGAGAATTTGACTTGTGACTATCATCATCAAGGGAATTTGTGTCCTGGGTTATTCCGTCTGATTCTTCATAAACAACTTGCCTTGGAGATTGTACAATATCCTCCTTAGCATCAACTGTAGCATCTTTGACGGAGTTCTCCTCAGTTCTGGATTCCCATGGAGGTTCAACATCTCCTAGATCTTCAACCAACTCTTCTTCTTGAACAATGACAGCTTCTTCTACTTGTTCTAGTACAAATTCATGCTCTGTCTTGTCCACTGGAGTTTCTGGTATCTCCTTCATGCTATGCTCTTCGTTAGACTGTTCACATGGGGCTGTGGCTGATCCTTGTGTATTTGAGCGCCTAGAAACCCATTGAATTATTGCTTGCTCCAGTTGTCGAATGGTTGTTTGAAGTTTATTTACTGTTTCCTTTAGGCGAACCTCTGCTTTTCGGGTTGCCGGACTTGGACATGATACATAGGAAAGTGGTGGTGATTGGGAGTGATTGGATTGGTACTGGGGTAAGGAAGGATCATATGGTGGCGAATGGTGAAGAGAAGCTTGTGAGTGTGGTGGTTCGAGGTTATGTTGAAAGGATGGTTTATATGCATGGGGTGGGGCTTGTTGGTAGTTACAAGATTGTCCACCATATTTTTCAGCTGGGTATGCACGGTAGAATGGTCTTTGTACAGGATATCTCGGAGGGTGTTGCTGCCTAAAGGGTTGATTAGATCCTCTTGGCTCCATCCATCCTTGATTGGTCTGACCTTGATGCATATTCCTGCTGTAACTTCTATTTCCTTCAACAAAGTTAGAACCAAACTCAAAGCGAGAGGGGTGAGAGTTCATGGTAGCAAATAAAGATAAAAAGGAAAAACAAAAATAAATAAACAAGCAAAAGAAAACTATTTACAATAACCAATAATAAGGCACACGTTAGCAGTTCCCCGGCAACGGCACCATTTTGAAGAACTGAAGATTGATGGTTTAAAGGTTATAAAAACTCTCGTTGTAAGTATAGTTACTAAACCAAGCAATCAACCTTTCTTACAAACGTTTTGGGTGTCACGAGTAACAAAACCCTAAATAAATTGTTAACCGAAGTATTCAAACCTCGGGTCGTCTTCTCAAGGAACTGCAGGGAAGTATGTTCTTATTATTGGTTATGGAGGTTGTAAAATCGGGGTTGAGAGTGAAGAGTAGATATGACAAATAATTTAAATGGCAATTAAAATAAATAAATACTGTAAAGCAAACTTTTGGCAAGGTAAGAGAAATTGGAAGTCTAACTTAGTTATTCCTCTCAACAATAGTGAAAGTTGAATCTTAATTCCACTTAGTTAACCTTTACTAAAGTAAAGGAAAGTCAAGGGACTAATTAGTTTGACCTTCGAATCTTATTTATTTCCCAAGAAAAAGTTGGGATTATTGAAGTTCAGTTCAATTAGCAAGATAACGATTATCAATTATGCTGAGTTTGACAACTGTTGAGTTACTGATTTCTTAACCAAGACCAAAGAGGGAAAAAGTAAATTGCTGGAATAGAATGTCTTCAGATCGGAAACAATGATAACATAAATTAAAAAGAGCAATCATAAACTGAAAATACCTCAAATATCATTAATTCAAATAATAATCTATAACATGGAATAATTCATATGCTAATTGGGCAACATCTGTAGATACGAATAAAAGCATTAAAGTAAAAGTAGAATAGAAACATGAATTAAAGTAAATATTAAACCTGGATCAAGAGTCACTCTTAAAAACTAAGAGAAGTCCTAAATTCTAATCCTAAGAGAGAGAGAGGAGAGAACCTCTCTCAAACTAAATCTAAATCATGGAAAGTAATAAAAATGCGAGCTCCCTTTGAATGGATGCATTCCCCTACTTTATAGCCTCTAGTCTGTGTGTTCTGCACCTGGATCTGGGCCAAAAGGGCTTCAGAAATCGATGGGAGCGTATTCTGTAAATTCTGATACGTGGCCTCTGTCACGCGTCCGCATGGGTCACGCGGTCGCGTCATCTGGAGTTTTCCTTGTGGTGCGGTCGCGTCGGTCATGCGTCCGCATCGAATGCGCTATGCTCAAGTCGCGCGGCCGCGTCAGTCATGCGGCCGCGTCCCTGCTTCTTCGCTCCTGGCACGTGATCGCGTCGTCCATGCGATCGCGTGGATGCCAGTTTCTTCAAAACTCCATTTCACACTTTCCTTCCATTTTTGTACGTTTCCTTTTCCATCCTTTAAGTCATTCTGCCTTAGAAAATCTGAAACTACTCAACACACTAATCACGGCATCGAATGGAAGTAAAGGTAATTAAAATAATTAATTTTAAAGCTTAGGAAACATGTTTTTCACATACATCACATAATAAGGAAGGGAAAGTAAAACCATGCAATTAATATGAATAAGCGGGTGAAGGATTGAATAAATCACTCAAACTAAGCACAAAATAACTCATGAAATATGGGTTTATCAGCACGCCCAAGTGATTTTTAAGACTGGCGTGCCACACCTTCGACACCAAGTGGCACGCCCATATAGTTGGCCTTCTTTCTCCCTTTCTAGAAAATATAACCAGCGTGCCACGCCCAGGGTTAGCGTGCCACACCCATCATTTGCCTTGGTTCCAGTAGCTGGCGTGCCACGCCCAGCATTCAAGTGGCACGCCAGGTGGGAATCTTGAGCTGACGTGCCACGCCTTCGACACCAAGTGGCACGCCCAGCCTTTGCTTTGGCCTTTTTTGTACCTTGGCGTGCCACGCCCAGATGCTCAAGTGGCATGCCCAAGTAAGGGTGGAAGCTTGGCGTGCCACGCCTTCAACCTCAAGTGGCACGCCCAGCCTTTTTAGTCTTCAACTTCTTCTCTGGAATTTTGTACTAGCGTGCCATGCCATACTACTCAAGTGGCACGCCCATTCATTTGTGTCCTTCTTAGCTTGGCGTGCCACGCCTGGTTCCTCAAGTGGCACGCCCAAGTGATTTTAAAGCTGGCGTGCCACGCCTTCGATACCAAGTGGCACGCCCATGGCTCAAGTGGTGGGTTAGGCGTGTCACGCCCATCCTGGCGTGCCACGCCCCTTTGGTGGCCCTCATTGTTACTCTCTGGGAAGTTGTACCGGCGTGCCACGCCAATGCAATTTTGTGGCGTTTGCTCCAAGTGGCACGCCAGTTTCACACGCCCAGCTTGTTTTGTTGTTTTCTTCCCCTTTTTGATGTCTTTTTCACCTGAAATTCAACACAAACTCATTTCAAAGTAATGTACTATAATGTTCATCAAATAATGCATGGATTGCAATTATCAAAAGAGATTATGCTCTTTTATGGTCCTTTTTATGCAAGAAGAAAGGGTAGATGATGCAAGTCATCACAACACCAAACTTAAGCTTTGCTTGTCTCAAGCAAATTAGTGTGAGTAGCCCTTTTACGACTTTTGACTTTGACCTTGAATAGATACAAACATGACTAAAAGTAGGACTAAGTGCTTAACACATGCATGAATAATTCTATTCTAATGTCACAAGGGTTCCTAGATCCTTGAGGGTTCCTTCAAGTATAAGCTTCAAGGGTCCTTTTTATTGATTGTCACCTTGAAGTAGCAAGAGTTATTTCATTTTCTTTTTGGTTGTTCTTTCTTTTCTGTTTATTGACCACGACTCTAAGTGTTTTATCTCAAGACAACCCTTTAGTTAGGCTTTCAATTAGCACTCCCAAACCAGTTGGCTTTAGGGTACTAGGTGTTGAAACACCCCTAAGAATTTACTTGCCCAGGCCTCTTCTTGACACATCTTCACCACAAGCATCTACTAGGTTCTCTAACTCTTTTGAGCTTCTTAATGTTTCTTTCCATCCTAGTAGTTGATGCTCAGAGCCTTGAGTCTTTATTGCTTACTACTTCTTGGTTCTATAGATGTTCAAAGAACACCCCTTAACCTTTACTTGTCATACCTTCTAAGACTAGTTGCCTTTCATGACTTACTTTCCCTTTTTTATTCATTCAAGGTTCTACACTTAGTTCCTTGTTTCTTAGTTTTTGAATGATCTCTCTTGGTCTTAGTCTCTTTTTCTCTTGCTCTTATAACAACTCACAACAATTCTCATGAAGACAAACTATGCTTTATTGATATTGCAAAAACTTGAAATAACATTGCATTTTCTTTCTCGAAATTAAAAAGGACTCACAAGAGACTTTAGGATATATAAAAAAAACTAAATATTTAAAATAAACTATCCTAATGTTGCAATTATTCAGAGACAGAATTTAAAGCATAGAGAAAAATTAAAACATGATTCAGAAATTAGAGAGTGTCAACCATGGGACTTAACAATCTTGAGCAGCTTTAACTTCAGTTCATTGGCCCTTTGCCTTTGTCTTTCTTCTTGGAAGGGGAGGAGTCATCTTCATCCTTTTTGGAGGATCCTTCTTGTGCCTTCTTGTCCTTGGGCTTCCAAAATCCTAGCCTTCTCATGTAGGATTTCACATTTTCCTTGTTCTGGTATGCTATTTCTTCCTTCCTTGTACTGAGTTCCTCCAATTTCTGCATATAGGTAGGGTAATTGGGATTTATGTTGGCAACTGCATTGCACAAGTAGCTCAACTTTGTTTGTGTGTAGCAGTCATATTCCCCTCTTGCTACAGTTCTTGCTTCATAAAGGTGTCTGAATTCAGCAAGGCTCCCAATTTATTGTAGCTGTCGTTCTAGAATCATTCCTAGGCTTCCTTGCATTTCTCCCCAGTTAATCTGGTCTTGCTGCTCCTTTAGGTTCTCAAAACTCCCTTGGAGTTGTTGTATGCTCTGATTCACTTGGTTCTGTTGTTGTTGTTGTTGATTATCCTTGAATTTGTTGACATCCTCCCTTAGATAATATAGGTCTTCCTTCATTTGGTGTACATCTCTTTGCAATTGTTCCCAATTGAATCCCTCTGAAAATTGTTGGTATTGCTGATATGGTGGTGGTTGGAGTGCTAGAAAATGTGGTTTCTCCTCTACCTCTTCATCTTCTTGTTGTTGTTGCACATGTGGCTCATGAGCATGAGCTCTATGCTCCCTGTTCCTCTGAAGTGGGTTGACAGCCACCACTTTGGCCATCTTCTTGGCAGTTATAAGCTTTTCTTGCTCCACTAGCACTTCATCAATTATCCTCTCCACCCCTGCTTCATCACACAGCCTTTAGATGATGCTGGGGAATGCCAACCTTGAGCTATCCTTAGTGCTTTTCAGAATTTTGTAGATGTTATTGGCAATTAATTCTCTAACATTGACATTCTCACTTTTCATGATGCTGTATATGAGCATAGCTCTCTCTTTGGTCACATCTGAAGTTTTGGATGTAGGGATTAGGGACCTCCTTACAAAATCTAGCCACCCTCTAGTTTGGAGGCTCAAATCTCTTCTTCTCAGCTGGTTGGGCCTCCCATCCTTGTCGTTTATCTATTGCACATTCAACACACATATTTCATTTAGGATTTTATCAAATCCTGGGTCTTGTTACTTCATTCTCTCCTCATAGCTCTGGTTGGAAGTTGTCTGCTTCACCATTAGCATCCTCTCTATGTTATTGGGGCTGTAATCAATGGACTTCCCCCTCACATAGCTAAGATAGTCATATGGTTGTCTTGGCTGAGGTACGACATTAGCATAGAACTCTCTCACCAAGTTTTCCACCACCTTCCTTGGTGGGTTGCACAAGAGTACCCAGCCTCTATTATTTATCTCCCTGTTGATCTCAAGGTGCTTATTTCTCCCCAGTTGGAAACCGACCTCTAGGATGATCCCCCTCTCACTCACCAAACCATAAAACTGGTTTTGGTTGAATGAGGAGAGAAACTTGTACTCATTGAAACCTGAACTTGAGGATCCAGAGATTGGTTTCTTAGTCTTTCTTTTATTTGATGCTGAGATTTTTGGTGGTGCCATTGGGTTGAGGGAGTGTGTTTAAAGGTTTGAAGAATGTTAGGGGAGGTTGCAAGAGAGAGCAAGCAAAACAAAGTTTTGCTCCACACCAAACTTAGAGCTTGATTGTCCCGATCAAGAAAAAGGAAAGGAAGTAGTGAAAGAAAGGTAAGGAGAAAAGAAAAGAGATGAAAGAAGGAAGGCTTTATAGAGTCTTTTCGTCTGTGAGTTGGGGTTTGAAGTGTGAGGAGAGGTGGGAAAAGTGGGGGTTTTTATAGGGGTGTAAAGTGGGGTTTGAATGGTAGGAAGTAAGGGAATTCAATATTTTTCCACTTGGGGAGTGGTACCTAGCATGGGAAGAGGTGCCAATCCTTATCCCACTTTGCTTCCTGCATGTTTTGAGTTCCAAAGTGCAAGTACACTTTAACCTCTTTGCTTTATGCACTATTAATCATGTGGGTCCCATTCTCTCTCCTGAAAATAAAACTGAAACCTCATTAGTAATGACAAAAGAATCCTCCACATTCATCTCTAATATAGATGGCTGAATTTGCAACTGATGGGTGTCCCTTGGGACACCAAACTTAATCCCATTGCATCATAATAAATTGAGTTTATCATTGGGTTTTTAATGTGCTCATAAAGGTAGAATAATTCCAATATTTTCATATGCTTTTGCTTCCATCCTCTTTTGAACACAATTAAACCACATTCATGCTCTCCCCAATATATTAAATGCTTTCAAATTTGGTAGTATTGGGCTTGCTAGATGGTGGTATTTCGTGTGGTGGTGGCCACACCAAACTTAATTTCTGGGCTTACCTTTAATCATAATTTTTTCAAGGTTAGTAAGCCTAGATTAAGTAAATTGGTGGCCACACCAAACTTAATCTCTGGGCTTACCTTCAAATATGATTTGTTCAAAGGTGGTAAGCCTAGATTAAGTACATTGGTGGCCACACCAAACTTAGCTTTTTAGCTAGCTCTCAGCCCAATAGCTAATCATTAGCAAAGGTATTCATCAAATTGCATTTTCAGACCAAAAGAAAACAAAATATAAGTCTCCTAACTACCAAAACAGAAAACAAAATTCTTACTCCGCTATCTACAATCTACTTCTAGAAGGCAAGAAAACATAAATTTTCAACTAAATCTCAATGTATCTAAATTGACAAATTTTAACTACTTCTAAGAAAGCAATAAATCAAAAGGATATAAATTGTTGGGGTGCCTCCCAACTAGCGCTTCTTTATCATCACTAGCTTGACGTTCATCCTTTGTTAGCTGAGGTTGTAGCTCACTCTCTTCTCATCCAGTGAGTCCCCTAGGTAATGCTTGAGTCTATGGCCATTCACAGTGAAGGTCCTTTTTGTTTTGTCTTCCATGAGCTCTACATGGCCATAGGGGGACACCTTGAGGATGGTGAAGGGTCCTGACCATCGAGACTTAAGCTTCCCAGGGAAGAACTTGAGTCTTGAATTGTACAGCAGCACCTTTTGCCCTTAATGAACTCCCTCCTTGCTATCTTCTAATCATGCCACCTTTTTGCATTCTCTTTGTAGATATTTGCACTCTCATATGCTTTATTCCTAAACTCCTCCAGCTCATTCAATTGCATAAGCCTCCTTTCTCCGTCAGCTTGCTCATCAAAGTTCAACATTTTTAGAGCCCAAAATGCTCTACGTTCAAGCTCAACTGGTAAGTGACAGGCCTTACCAAACACCAATTGGTATGGAGACATCCCAATAGGTATTTTGAAGGCTGTCTTGTAGGCCCATAATGCATCATCCAGCTTCTTAGACCGATCATTTCTTGAGCTTCCAACAGTTTTTTTCAAAATTTCTTTTAAGCTCTTTGTTTGAAATCTCTGCTTGCCCGTTGGTCTGTGGGTGGTATGGAGTTGCCACCTTGTGCTTGACTCCATACTTAGAGAGGAGTGCTTCAAGTTGTCTATTGCAGAAGTGTGTCCCTCCATCACTGATGAGGGCTCTAGGCACTCCAAATCTGCTGAAGATGTTCTTTGTCAAAAAGCTCACTACAACCTTGTTATCATTTATTGGAGTGGCTATGGCTTCTACCCACTTTGATACATAATCTACAGCCACCAATATATAACTATTTGAGTATGAGGATGCGAAAGGTCCCATGAAATCAATTCCCACACATCAAATAATTCTAACTCCATTATGAACCTCTGTGGCATCTCATTTCTCTTGGGTAGATTGCCAGCCCTTTGGCATTCATCACATCTTGTCACCAAATCTTTTGCATCTTTGAAGATGGTTGGCCAGTAGAATCTACATTGTAGCACCTTGGCTGCAATTCTATCCCCACTAAAATGGCCTCCATATGCAGATCCATGACATTGCCAAAGCACTTCTTGTCCTTCCTCATGGGAAATACACCTTCTCTAGATGCCATCAGCACACTTTTTGAACAAATAGGGTTCATCCCAGATGTAGTGTTTAGCATCTTTGACTAGCTTTTTCCTCATATGCTTGTTGATGTTAGTTGGTAGTTCTCCAATAGCCTTGAAGTTGGCTATGTCAGCGAACCAAGGGGCCTCTTGTATCATCATCAACTGCTCATCACGGAAATCTTCATTCACTACAACTTGGTGTGCCCCATCTTCTTCTTATGGGATTCTTGAGAGTTGGTCAGCCACTTTGTTTTCTGCTCCACTCCTATCTTTAATTTCATTGTCAAACTCTTGGAGCAGCAGAATCCATCTTATTAGTCTGGGCTTGGACTCTTGTTTGGTGAGCAAGTATTTGAGTGCTGCATGATTAGTGAATACAATTACTTTAGAGCCAATAAGATATGATCTAAATTTATCAAAAACAAAGACAATGGCAAGTAATTCCTTCTCTGTAGTGGTATAGTTCCTTTGATTCTCATTAAGAACCTTGCTAGCATAATAAATGACATGCACCAATTTGTCCTTCCTCTGTCCTAAAACAGCACTCACAGTAAAATTTGATGCATCACACATCATCTCGAAAGGTAAATTCCAGCACGGTGGAGCTATAATAGGTGCAGAGGAGAGTTTACTCTTAAGTTTCTCAAAAGCTATCATGCATTCATTATCAAAAACAAAAGGCACATTAGAGACAATTAGGTTTCTCAAATGTTTGGCAACCATGGAAAAGTCTCTAATGAACCTCCTGTAGAAGCCAGCATGTCCTAGAAAACTTCTAATTGCCTTGACATTGAAAGGTGGGGGCAACTTTTCAATCACCTCCACCTTAGCCTTGTCCACCTCTATGCCCTTTTTTGAGATCTTGTGACCAAGGACCACCCCCTCTGTAACCATGAAAAGGCATTTCTCCCAGTTCAAAACAAGGTTGGTCTCTTGGCATCTCTTTAGCACCAAGGCTAAGTGGTGTAAGCAATTATAATATGAGTCACCAAATACAGAGAAGTCGTCCATAAACACCTCAATGAATCTTTCTGATGAGCGGATAATTTATACCCTTTTTGGCACTGTTTTTACATAGTTTTTAGTATATTTTAGTTACTTTTTATTATATTTTTATTAGTTTTTATGCAAAAATCACATTTTTGGACTTTACTATGAGTTTGTGTGTTCTTCTATGATTTTAGGTATTTTCTGGCTGAAATTGAGGGACCTGAGCAAAAATCTGATTCAGAGGCTGAAAAAGGACTGCAGATGCTGTTGGATTCTGAACCTCTTGCACTCAAAGTGTATTTTCTAGAGCTAAAGAAGCCCCATTGGCGCGCTCTCAATTGCGTTGGAAAGTAGACATCTTGGGATTTTCAGCAATATATAATAGTCCATACTTTGCCGGAGATTTGATGGCCCAAACTGGCGTTCAAATGCCCACCTGAGACCCTTTTCTGGAGTAAAATGCCAGAACTGGCACCAGAACTGGAGTTAAACGCCCAAACTAGCACCCAAGCTGGCGTTTAACTCCAAGGATGGCCTATTCACGTGTAAATCTCAATGCTCAGCCCAAGCACACACCAAGTGGGCTCCGGAAGTGGATTTCTGCACTATCTGCACTTAGTTACTCATTTTCTGTAATCCCTAGTAACTAGTTTAGTATAAATAGCACTTTTACTATTGTATTCGTAGTTTTGGAATATATTTTATGCCATAGGTCACGTTTTGGAGGCTGGCCATTCGGCCATGCCTAGACCTTTTTCTCTTATGTATTTTCTATGGTGGAGTTTCTACACCTCATACATTAAGGTATGGAGCTCTGCTGTTCTTCATGAATTAATGCAAGTACTATTGTTTTTCTTTCAATTCACGCCTACTTCTTCTCCAAGATATACTTTCGTACTTAATTCAGTTAAGTCAGAATGAAGGGGTGACCCGTGACAATCACCCACTATCTTTGTTACTCGCTTAGCCAAGATCCGCGTGCCTAACAACCACAAGCGGTCTACATGATGTTCAACGTAGTCATTGGACGACAGCCGTAGTATATTCTCTTGGGTCTCTAATACACGGACCGAGTCCGTGAGATTACAATCTTCGTGGTATAGGCTAGAACCATTGCCAGCATTCCTGAGATCCGGAAAATCTAAACCTTGTCTGTGGTATTCCGAGTAGGATCTGGGAAGGGATGACTGTGACGAGCTTCAAACTTGTGAATGTTGGGTGCAGTGACAGTGTGCAAAAGTATAAGGATCCTATTCCGACGCTAGTGAGAACCGACAGATATTAGCCGTGCGGTAGCTGTACCTGGTATTTTTCATCCGAGACGAGAAATCCGACAGTTGATTAGCCGTGCAGAGATCGTACCTGGTATTTTTCATCTGAGAGGATCATACAGCTTGCCATGGAAGGGAGCACGCATGATTGGAAGAAGACAATAGGAAAGCAGAGGTTCAGAAGCAACAAAGCATCTCCAAACGCTTAACTAAAATTCTCACCAATGAATCACATATGTATCTTTATTTTATTTTATGTTTTATTTATCTTTTAATTATCAAAACCTCATAACCAGTTGAATCTGCCTGACTGAGATTTACAAGATGACCATAGCTTGCTTCAAGCCGACAATCTCCGTGGGATCGACCCTTACTCACGTAAGGTTTATTACTTGGACGACCCAGTGCACTTGCTGGTTAGTTGTGCGGAGTTGTGAAAAGTGTGAATCACAATTTCGTGTACCATATTTTTGGCGCCGTTGCCGGGGATTCTTCGAGTTTGGACAACTGACGGTTCACCTTGTTACTTAGATTAGGTAATTTTATTTTATGTTTAAGCTTTTTATTTTTATTTTCAAAAAATTCAAAAAAAAATTTCGTTCTTCAGAATTTTTAAGAATGAATTCTAAAGTTTCATGAGATATGTTGAAGCCTGGCTAGCTGTTAAGCCATGTCTAATCTTTTGGACTGAGGTTTCCACTTATCATGGCAGGAGCCTTTGGATTCCCATCTATTTGGCTGTTGTATGTAATGCTCTGCTAAAGCTTGGCTGGCCATTTGGCCATGTCTAATTCTTTTGGACCGAAGCTTTAGACTAACATTGCATGAATCCTAGAATTCTTATAAAAAATTTTGAATTTCTTTATTTTATTTTTCCAAAATAATTTTGAAAAATATACAAAAATTTAATAAAATCATAAAACCAAAAAAAAAAATTTATGTTTCTTGTTTGAGTCTTGTGTCAAATTTTAAGTTTGGTATCAATTGCATGTTTTTAATTTTCGAAAATATATGCATTGTGTTCTTCTTGATCTTCAAGTTGTTCTTGATGATTTTCTTTGTTTGATCTTTAAATTTTCTTGTTTTGTATTTTTTGTTGTTTTTCATATGCATTTTTTAATTCATGGTGTCTCAAGTATAAAAATTTTTAAGTTTGGTGTCTTGCATGTGTTTCTTTTCTTAAAAATTTTCAAAAATATATTCTTGATGTTCATCATGATCTTCAAAGTGTTCCTGGTGTTCATCTTGACATTCAAAGTATTCTTGCATGCATTAGTTATTTTGATTTTAATTTCTTATGTCTTGTGTCATTTTGTTATTTTTCTCTTTCTTCATTAATTCAAAAAAATCAAAAATAATATCTTTCCCTTATTTTACTCATAAATTTCAAAATTTGGGTTGACCTAGTCAAAACTTTTCAAAATTTAGTTGTTTCTTGTTAGTCAAGTCAAACTTTCAATTTAAAAAAATTATATCTTTTCAAATCTTTTTCAAAATCAAATCTTTTTTCATTTTTCTTTCATAATTTTTGAAATATTGCTAACATTTAATGTTTTGATTCAAAAATTTCAAGTTTGTTACTTTCTTGTTAAGAAAGGTTCAATATTTAAATTCTAGAATCATATCTTTTAGTTTCTTGTTAGTCAAGTCATCAACTTTAATTTTCAAAATAAAATCTTTTTAAATTTCTTTTTCAAATCTTTTTCAAAATAGATTTCAATCATATCTTTTTCAAAACTTAATTTCAAAGTCTTTTCCTAACTTCTTATCTTTTGAAAATTTATTTTCAAATCTTTTTCAATTAACCACTTGACTTGTTTGTTTGAAATTTTAAAAAAGTTTACTATTTCTTATCTTTTTCAAAACCACCTAACTACTTTTTCACTTCTCATTTTCGAAAACAACTAACCACTTTTTCAAAATTCTTTTTAATTAACTAATTGTTTTAAATTCTAATTTTATTTTATTTTTTAATTTTCGAAACTAACATCATAAATAAAATAAAAATAAAAATATTTTTCTTTTCTTTTCTTCTATTATTCAAATTCTCTCTCCCTCCTCTCTCTTTCGAATTCCTCTTCTTCTTTCTTCATTCTTATTCTTCTATTCTTCTAATCACATAAAGGAATCTCTATACTGTGACATAGTGGACTCCTCTTCTTTTCTGTTCTCTTCTTTTTCATATGAGAAAGAATAGGGATAAAGACATTCTTATTGAAGTTGATCCTGAACCTGAAAGGACTCTGAAGAGGAATCTAAGAGAAGCTAAAGCACAATACTCTGGAGAGGACCTTACAGAAATTTTTGAAAAAGAAGTAGACATGGCAGCCGAACCCAACAACAATGGTGGAGATGCAAGGAAGATGCTTGGTGACTTTACTGCACCAACTTCTGACTTCTATGGAAGAAGCATCTCAATTCCTGTAATTGGAGCAAACAACTTTGAGCTTAAGCCTCAATTAGTTTCTCTAATATAGTAAAATTGCAAGTTTCATGGACTTCCATTGGAAGATCCTCATCAGTTCTTAGCTAAATTCTTACAAATCTGTGACACTGTTAAGACCAATGGGGTTAATCCCGAGGTCTACAGACTTCTGCTTTTCTCCTTTGCTGTAAGAGACAGAGCTAGGATATGGTTGGACTCATAACCTAAAGAAAGTCTGAATTCTTGGGAAAAGTTGGTCAATGCTTTCTTGGCCAAATTCTTTCCACCTCAAAAGTTGAGCAAGCTTAGAGTGGAAGTCCAAACCTTCAGACAAAAAGAAGGTGAATCCCTCTATGAAGCTTGGAAAAGGTACAAGCAATTGATCAAAAGATATCCTTCTGACATGCTTTCAGAATGGAGCATCTTATGTATATTCTATGATGGTCTGTCTGAATTGTCCAAGATGTCATTGGACCACTCTGCTGGTGGATCTCTTCATCTGAAGAAAACGCTTGCAGAAGCCCAGGAACTCATTGAAATGGTTGCAAATAACCAATTCATGTATACTTCTGAAAGAAATCCTGTGAATAATGGGATGACTCAAAAGAAAGGAGTTCTTGAGATTGATACTCTGAAGGCAATATTGGCTCAGAATAAAATATTGACTCAGCAAGTCAATATGATTTCTCAGAATCTAACTGGAATGCAAGCTGCATCTGACAGTACTAAAGAAGCCTCCTCTGAAGGAGAAACTTATGACCCTGAGAATCCTACAATGGAAGAGGTGAATTACATGGGAGAATCCTATGGAAACACCTATAATCCTTCATGGAGAAATCATCCAAATTTCTCATGGAAGGATCAACAAAAGCCTAATCAAGGCTTAATAATAATAATAATGATGGGAGAAATAGGTTTGGCAATAGCAAGCCTTTTCCATCATCTTCTGAGCAACAGGCAGAGAATTCTAAGCAGAATCTCTCTGACTTAGCAACTATAGTCTCTGATCTATCTAAAACCACTCTCAGTTTCATGACTGAAATAAGGTCCTCCATCAGAAATTTGGAGGCACAAGTGGGTCAGCTGAGTAAAAGAGTTACTGAAATCCCTCCTAGTACTCTCCCAAGCAATACAGAAGAGAATCCCAAAAGAGAGTGCAAGGCCATCAATATACTCAAAGTGGCCGAACCTATAGAGGAGAAAGAGGCAGGGATTTCCAGTGAGGAAGACCTCAATAGACGTCCACTGCCCACTAAAGAGTTCCCTCCTGAGGAACCAAAGGAATCTAAGGCTCATACAGAGGCCATAGAGATTCCACTGAACTTACTGTTGCCATTCATGAGCTCTGATGAGTATTCTTCCTCTAAAGAAGATGAAGATACTATTAAAGAGCAAGTTTCTCAGTATCTAGGAGCAATCATAAAGCTGAATGCCAGGATATTTGGTAATGAGACTTGGAAGGATGAACCTCCATTCCTCATCAGTGAACTGAATGCCTTGGTTCAACTGAAATTACCTCAGAAGAAACCGAATCCCGAAAAGTTCTTAATACCCTATACTATAGGCACCATGACCTTTGAGAAGGCTCTGTGTGACCTAGGGTCAGGTATAAACCTCATGCCACTCTCTGTAATGGAGAAACTAGGGATCTTTGAGGTACAAGCTGCAAGAATCTCACTAGAGATGGCAGACAAATCAATAAAACAGGCTTATGAATTTGTAGAGGATGTCTTAGTGAAGGTTGAAGGCTTTTACATCCCTACTGATTTCATAATCCTAAACACTGGGAAGGATGAAGATGAATCCATTATCCTTGGAAGACCCTTCCTAGCCACAACAAGAGCTGTGATTGATGTGGACAGAGGAGAGTTAGTCCTTCAATTGAATGAGGACTACCTTGTGTTCAAGGCTCAAGGATCTTCTTCTGTAACCATGGAGAGGAAGTGTTCCGAGGGTTACCTGAAACTGTAGGTCGATCTCAGATGAGATCTTCTGTGCTGGTCAGAGATGACGTGTCCGGCTGGTGGATGGTGGCCGGAGTTGTCGCGTCCAACTTGTTGGACTGACAATGTTGCTGATCCTTTGTCACCGGAGGGTGGTGGTACCTGCAAGGGAATCCGATGCTTAAGTTAGCAAAGGTATTAAGTAGGTTTTTAGTAGAATAAGAGTATGAGTTATACCTGGGTGCTCCAGTGTATTTATAATAGTAGAGGATGACCTTTCTGGGGATAAGATAGTTATCTTATCTTATCTTATCTTTGAGTGAAGTCATCTTATCTTCAAGGGAACTGCCCTTATCTCTATAGGCTTGCGCTGCCTTTGGATTTGAGTGGTGTTCCTCTTTCTGGGCTCTTTATTGGGCTTTCTTGGCAATTTGGCCGAGCTCTTTGAGAAGAGGTCAGATAGTCTGACCTGAAGAGGTCGATTTTCTTGTTGCTAAACATCCCGGGTCGGACAGCTCGACCCAGGGTATGAACAGTGCCCCTGCTCGAGCTCGGTCTTTCTTTTGAGGTCGAGTCTTAGTTTTAGGACTTTGATCCTTCTCTGGTGAAGCTGGACTCGAGCATTTTGTTGACTTCTTCTTTCTCCTTTGGATGCGGAACGTTTTTTGAATTTTCATTCTTTTGAAAACGCGCGTCTCCTTGCTTTGGGAATGTGCGAGGGTTTAATTATCCTCATTAATTCTTTTAATGCTCCATTTTCTCTGCCTCCCACGTTTATTTTGAACTCTTTCACAAAAAACGGTTTTTCTTCTCTGTTTCTTTGCTGTAACTTCCCCTTTTCTTTCTACCTTTCTGTTTTGTCTGAGGCTTTGCATTTTCACGTTTCTTTCTGTGACGTTGTTTGGTGATTGCTGGCGCTTTCTTTGTTTTGGAAGGCGATTCCGGATTCTATCTTTCCGTCTTCACTTTCTTCGAAGCTTCTGCCTTTTACCAGGTTGGTTTCTTCTTTCCACTTCTTTACCTCCTTCGTCACTTTGCATTCAGTTCTTGGTAAAGTTTTGATTTTGCTTGAATGCATGTTGGAAAGCTTGAACATTTTTACGTTGTTATGCTTGATTTTTGTTGTGAAGTATGTTGTTACTGAGGTTTTTATGAACCTGTTTGCTTTCCCAAAAGATTGCTCCTTTGATAACTTTCACCATGTTGGTAATTTTGCTTGATGAATCTTTGTAGAAAGTAACGATTTTTCTGGTGGCTTGTTGCTTGTTTGGGGGAGATTTATTTTTCTGAAAAAGGTGGCGTCTTTGATGACTTCTTCTTCTTGATACGTTTTATTGCTTGGTAGTTTTGTTTGTTAAATAAGCTGAGACTGTGAGTTTGGAAGGTGGTTATTTTGATGACTTTATTTGATTTTGTGGCTTGTGGCTTTCTTCTCAGAGTGTCGCTTTTGTTAAAAAAGGGTTATTATCTTCCTGTTAGGACGTGTAGAATTGTAGGCTTGTAAGTTCTTGAGTCCTTGTTCCATAACTGCCTCCAAAGGATGCTCCTGGATCTTTAGTGTGAGTCCTGGGGTTTCCTTTTGTTGCTTTCTCTGCCTTCTTGCCACTTATATGCTTTGGTTTGAGTTGTATCCTTTTATGCTCGAGTTGCTCTTTTTTTACTTGCCCGAGCTGTTTGATTAGTAACCCCTTTTTTCTTTTTTCTTACTGTAGGATTTTAGTTGACCTATGTCGTCTAGCAAAAATATTGTCGAGACCTCCTCCAGAGTCCCTGAGGGTATGTCGGACTGGCTGGACTCCCTCATGTTGATGTGTGTTTCTGTGGTAAATTCTGAATTCTGTGTGGAGCTGAGAAAACATCACAGGATTTGTAGTAATCGGGAGCAGGAGAAAAATTATGAGCTAGTAGCACCTGATTCTGATGAGAGAGTCTGTTTCCCGACTTCAGTCCAAGGGGAACGTCCTTTCTTTTATGCCTATGACTATTTCTTTACTCAAATGAGCATTACCTTTCCCTTTATTCCCTTTGAAACCAATTTGTTGTGGTCATGCAATGTGTCTCCATCCCAACTTCATCCAAATTCATGGGGTTTTGTTAAGATTTTCCAGTTGTTGTGTCAAGAAATGGATGTTAAGCCTTCTCAAACTCTCTTTCTTTACCTTTTCGTTTTGACCAAGACTGGGATTTCTGCCAAAAAGAAAGCTTCCTGGGTTTCTTTTCGATCTGCCCAAGGAAAAAAAGTTTTTTCGATGTATGATGAGTCTTTTAGAGACTTCAAGAATTATTTCTTTAAGGTTCGAGCTATTGAAGGAGCTCGTCCCTTTTTTCTGGAAAAGAACGACAAGCCCGCCTTTCCCTTAGAGTGGCAAAAGAATGTTGTAGTGTCGAGGTATACGTGGGAGATGTTGGATGAGGTCGAACAGGCCTTTGTTAACGTGTTGGAGGAGAACTGGGGATAGCCTCCTTATCTTGACACAAAAAGGTTTTTAGGGGATCCTTTGCTTCTCCGAGCTAAGCTGGGCAGTGGTTGTCTTATCTTGTTTTCGTTTTGTTTCCTTTTTTGTCGACCTTTGTTCTTTTTCTCTCAATTTGTAACAATCTTTGTGTTTTTTCCAGAGATGGTGAAAATCAATGACTCTATGAAGGCCTTTAAGAAGGCGAGGAAAGCTACTGCAGCTCAGAACATCTCGGCCAAGGTGGCCGGGGAGGGGACCTCTCAGGTTCAGTCGAAGCCATCCATACCGAGCTCTCTTGGACCGAGGAGGATGATCCCTACTCCTCGGGTTTGTTTGGTTGATCCTCCACAGGCTTCTGTCTCTACCTCTGGCGCTCCTTGATAGACCACTATTTTATGGTTTATCTTATGCTCAATTGAGTGGTTTATATCAATTCTTTACCCACTTATTCATACTATTTGCATGTTTTACATTCTCCTTACTGATTTTGTGCTATGATTGAAAACATGCTTCCTTGGCCTTATATTTGCTAACATTAATCTTCTCTTACTACCATTCGATGCCTTGATATGTGCGTTAAGTGATTTCAGGGATTACAGTGTAGGAATGGCTTAGAGGATGGAAAGGAAGCATGCAAAAATGGAAGGAATACAAGAAGTTGAAGAAATTGCTAAGCTGTCTAGCCTGACCTCCTCGTACTCAAATAGACATAACTTGAGCTACGGAGGTCCAAATAACGCGGTTCCAGTTGCGATGGAAAGCTAACGTCCGGGACTTCGCAACAATATATAATTTGTCATAGCTGCCTCGAAGCCAGGCAACGCGAATGCGTGGACTACGCAAACGCGTGACTGGCAAAAACGCAATCCACGCGAACGCGTGGACGACGCTTCCGCGTCACTTTGCAGCGACCTGTACGTACCAAAAATCACTGGGGGCGATTTCTGAGCTGTTTTTGACCCAATTTTTGACCCAAAAAACACAGATTAGAGGCTATAAATTGGGGGAATGCATCCATTCATCAACAAATAATACAACATTCATAATTCATAATTCATATTATTAGTTTTAGAGAGAGAGGTTCTCTCCTCTCTCTTAGGATTTAGGATTTAGGATTTATATTTTTAGAATTAGGATTCCTTTCAGTTTATGGTTATTTCTTCAATCACAGGTTCAATGTTCCTTAATTTATGTCTCTCTTCTACTTTCAGATACTCTAATGCTTTTACTTGTTAATTACTTATGTTGCCAAATTGGCTTATGAACTTTTCCATGTTAAGATTTGAATGTTCTATTTAATATAATTTGAGGTATTTAAGAATTAAGATTGCTTTGATTTATTTATGTTATAGATATTTTCAATTTAATTTAAGGTTTATTCCCCTTTTGCTTTGGTTAATTAATTGGAGACACTTGAGTTATCAAAACTCCTTGTTGATTGAAAATTGGAATTCTTTGCTGATTGATTTGAATTCCAATAACTCTAGTCTTTTCTTAGGAATTGACTAGGACCTAAGGAATGAAATTGATTCATCCACTTAACTTACCTTCATAGTTAGAGGTTAATTAAAGTGGGAGCAAAAAATCCAATTCTCATCACAATTGATAAGGATAACTAGGATAGGACTTCAATTTCTTATACCTTGCCAAGAGAATTTTATAATTATTAATTTATTTTTCTTACCATTTAAATTACTTTTAATTTATTTCAAAAATCCAAAAATATATTGTTTTACATAACCAATAATAAATCATACCTCCCTGCAATTTCTTGAGAAGACGACCCGAGGTTTGAATACTTTGGTTATTTATTTTTATTGGGTTTGCTCTAGTGACAAACAAATTTTTGTATGAGAGGATTATTGCTTGGTTTAGAAACTATATTTGCAACAAGAATTTTTTGTGAATTCTAAACCATCAATCTTCCGATCGTCAAAATGGCGACGTTGTCGGGGAATTGCAAACGTGTGCCTTATTATTGGTTATTATAAATATTTACTTTTAAATTGATTTTTTCAAAAAAAAAAATTTCAAATTTTTATTTTAAAATTTTTTATCTTATCTTATCCTAGTTTTAAAATTTCAAAATTCAAAATTCAAAATTCAAAATTTAAATTTAAATTTTTAAAAAATCAAACCTTTTCAAAATTTAAATCTTTTCAAATCGTTATCTTATATTGTTGACTTTTTCAAAATTCAAAAATTTAAATTTCAAAACCTTTTAATTTAAAAACTTATCTTCTCTTACCTAACTTATCTTATCTTTTCTAATCTTAAAATCAAATCTTTTTCAAACCTTTTCTCTTATTTATTTTATTTTATTTTATTTTATTTTCCTTTGCTTGTTTATTTATTTTTGTTTTTAATTTTTATTAACTACTATGAGTTCTCACCCCTCTCACTTTGAGTTTGGTTCTAATGTTGTTTTAAGGAATGGAAGCTATAACAGGAACATGCATCAAGGTCAAAACAATCCCAGATGGAAGGAGCCACGAGGATCTGATCAACCCTTTCGGCAACAACACCTTCCAAGATACCATGGACAACGACCATCATACAATGCATGCCAAGACAATAGTTATGGTGGACCCCCTTGTAGTTACCAACAAGCTCCACCCTATGCTTATGAACCACCTCCACAACATACGTTTGAAACACCAAACTCACAAGCCCCTTACCACCAAACACCCCTATATGGCCCTAACCCACATACACCACACCAACCATCACATGAACCACACCTAGAACCACCACCTCAATATTCACCATCTCCATTAGATAACAACATACTCATCTCTAATATCATTGGTCTCACCTCTATACTCCAAAATCTTATATCCCGCATGGACCAACCCTCTACCTCCAATATTCAACCCTCAAGCTTTTGTGCGCTTCCTTTTTAACCACATAATAATCTTCCTATCCCATCACCACCCTCCATGGAAGAGCACCCACATCCATCAATCCAAGAGCAAGATTATCCCAGTTATGCTATTGATATGAAATAAGAAAGAATGAATCATCTTCGCGAATCCATACTTCATAAGAAGCTAGAGGAGGCCCTACAGATAAAGGTAGTGGAGACCCTTGAAGTCAAAGGAGTGGTTGAAGAATTAGTGAAGGAAGACAACAAGGAGGAGCTGGATTTTGTACTTGAAGATGAAGGAATAGTTGAAAAGGAAATCATCAAGGATAAGTACGATTTTATACTAAAACAACTGGACAAAGCAGTAATTACTAAAGAGAAAGAAGTGGTTGCAGACTTAGAAGATGCAGAATCTCCATGGGAAAGTCCAGTCATAGAACCTCCTTTCAAGACATTTGAATTTGATGCCAAAGAGGGTGTACAACCTCCAAGGCATACCATGGCTAAAGACTTTGAAGAGGTTGATCAAGAGATGGAGATTAAAGAAGAAGAAGCACAACCTCCCATGCCCTTGGAAAGAAATGAAGAGGAGATTGAATTGGAAGAAAGCTACCAAGAGGAAAAGTTTGAAATTGAAGAAGCTTACAATGAGGTGGAAGTTGTCCAAGAAGAGCACAAGGGAGTGGAGCTTAAAATCACCTTGCCAAAGTTGCTGGAGACCTTTCCCCAAAGGCCATTACCACCCAATACAACATTCAAGTTGGTAAAATTCATATCCCTTAGCTTTCTCATCCCACTTGAATATGGTTTACTTGAGACAGATGGTCAACTTAGAGCTCTTTGTGGCTATAAGAGCAAGAGAAAGCTGGTTAGTGGTAAGAGTTATCTTGCAAGGTTTAATATGGTTGCATGTTCCAAATTGAAGTACAAAGGTTGGCATAATTCTCAATTAATTGGGTCTAGGAGGATGTTTGGGTGCCTAAATGAGAATTCTAAGGCTGAACCACCCGGATAGAATCATCATGATCCACTTGAAGACGGGTGTAGAAACAAGATTTGGGATCCAGGCATACATGAGGATCAAATTTGGGAGCTCAAAGCTTGTGAAGAACTCCATCAAAGCTTGAAAAGTTTACTTGGTATTGATAGAGCTTATTGGAAGTCCAAGCATTGGTGGAAGTTTTAAGACGAGTTCAAACACAAGCCACCATGACAGGGAGCTCACCAAATGTCCAACTTAAGGTCTTTAACTAAAAGTGCTAGGTGGGAGACTACCCACCATGGTATAATCGTTCCTTTTCAATTTTAATTTTATTTCATTTTGTTTGTTTTTAAGTTTTATTTTATTCTATTTTTATTGAACCTAGAATTACTCATAACATCCATATCATTTTGCATTCTACATACTGCATAAAAAAAAATACGCACGTGATGCGTAAGCGTCGCTGACGCGTCCGCGTCACCAGTGCGTTTTGAAGAAAAGAGAATTGGACAGAGATTCACGCAAAAGCGTGGCTGGAGGCGTACCATAGGTACAAACATGCCCACGCGTTCGCATCACCCACGCGAACGCGTGCCTTGCAAAATCGACGTAAAAATGTGTTTGGCAGAAAGTTGTGATGGACCTGGGCTAGAATCGTGCTAGAAGCACAAGCCCTATCACGCGAACGCGTGCCCACGCGTCTGCGTTGTTTTTAAAAATATGGTCATTGGTGTACGAAATTGTGATCATCAACAATGGCGCCAAAGGACTTGGAGCTCTCAAACGTGAATCACACTTTGTCACAATTCCGTACAACTAACTAGCAAGTGCACTGGGTCGTCCAAGTAATAAACCTTACGTGAGTAAGGGTCGATCCCACGGAGACTGTCGGCTTGAAGCAAGCTATGGTCACCTTGTAAATCTCAGTCAGGCGAATTCAGATGGTGATGGAGAATTGATAATTAAAAGATAAATAAAACATATAATAAAGATAGAGATACTTATGTAATTCTTTGGTTGGAATTTCAGATAAGCGTATGAAGATGCTTTGTTCCTCCTGAACCTCTGCTTTCCTATTGCCTTCTTCCAATCATTCATACTCCTTTCCATGGCAAGCTTTATGTTGGGCATCACCATTGTCAATGGCTACTTCCCGTCATCTCAGTGAAAATGTTCTATGCACGCTGTCACCGCACGGCTAATCATTTGTCGGTTCTCGATCATGTTGGAATAGGATCCATTAATCCTTTTGCGTCTGTCACACGCCCAATACTCACGAGTTTGAAGCTCGTCACAGTCATCCCTTCCCAGATCCTACTCAAAATACCACAGACAAGGTTTAGACGTTCCGAATCTCAAGAATGGCCACCAATAATTCTAGCCTATACCACGAAGGTTCCAATCTTAGATTAGAAACCCAAGAGATACACATTCAAGCTTGTTTGCAAGTAGAACGGAAGTGGTTGTCAGTCACGCGTTCATAGGTGAGAATGGTGATGAGTTTCATATAATCATCACATTCATCATGTTCTTGGGTGCGAATGAATATCTTGGATAAGAAATAGACTTGAGTTGAATAGAAAAATAATAGTACTTTGTATTAATTCATGAAGAACAGCAGAGCTCCACACCTTAATCTATGGTGTGTAGAAACCCCACCGTTGAAAATACAAAAGTGATAATGGTGTAAGCATGGCCGAATGGCCAGCCTCCAAGGTCTAGGGACTAAATGTCCAAAGATAGCACAAGACTTATCCCAGATGAAAATACAATAGTAAAAGGTCCTATTTATAGAGAACTAGTAGCCTAGGGTTTACAGAAATAAGTAATTAATGCAGAAATCTTCTTCCGGGCCCACTTGGTATGTGCTTGGGTTGAGCATTGAAGCTTCCATGTGTAGAGACTTTTCTTGGCGTTAAACACCAGCTTTTGTGCCAGGTTGGGCGTTTAACTCCAGCTTTTGTGCCAGTTCTGGCGTTAAACGCCAGAATTCTTGAGCTGACTTGGAACGCCTGTTTGGGCCATCAAATCTCGAGAAAAGTATATACTATTATATATTGCTGGAAAGCCCAGGATGTCAACTTTCCAACGCAATTGAGAGCGCACCAATTGGGCTTCTGTAGATCCAGAGAATCCACTTCGAGTGCAGAGAGGTCAGAATCCAACAGCATCTGCAGTCCTTTTCTCAGCCTCTGAATCAGATTTTTGCTCAGGTCCCTCAATTTCAGCCAGAAAATACCTGAAATCACAGAAAAACACAAAAACTCATAGTAAAGTCCAGAAATGTGATTTTTAAATAAAAACTAATAAAAACATAATAAAAACTAACTAAAATATACTAAAAACATACTAAAAATAATGCCAAAAAGCGTATAAATTATCCGCTCATCACAACACCAAACTTAAATTGTTGCTTGACCCCAAGCAACTGAAAATCAAATAGGATAAAAAGAAGAGAATATACAATGAATTCCAAAAACATCTATGAAGATCAGTATTAATTAGATGAGCGGGGCTTTTAGCTTTTTGCTTCTGAACAGTTTTGGCATCTCACTTTATCCCTTGAAGTTCAGAATGATTGGCATCTATAGGAACTCAGAATCTAGATAGTGTTATTGATTCTCCTAGTTAAGTATGTTGATTCTTGAACACAGCTACTTTATGAGTCTTGGCCGTGACCCAAAGCATTTTTTTTTCCAGTATTACCACCGGATACATAAATGCCACAGACACATAACTGGGTGAACCTTTTCAGATTGTGACTCAGCTTTGCTAGAGTCCCCAATTAGAGGTGTCCAGGGCTCTTAAGCACACTCTTTTTGCTTTTGGACCACGACTTCAACCGCTCAGTCTCAAGTTTTCACTTGACACCTTCACGCCACAAGCACATGGTTAGGGACAGCTTGGTTTAGCCGCTTAAGCCAGGATTTTATTCCTGTGGGCCCTCCTATCCACTGATGCTCAAAGCCTTGGATCCTTTTTATCACCCTTGCCTTTTGGTTTAAAGGGGTATTGGCTTTTTCTACTTGCTTTTTTTTCTTTTTTTTTCTTTTTCTTTTTTTCGCATATATATATATTTTTTTCTGCAAGCTTTTCACTGCTTTTTCTTGCTTCAAGAATCAATTTTATGATTTTTCAGATTATCAAATAACATTTCTCCTTTTCCATCATTCTTTCAAGAGCTAACAATTTTAACATTCGTGAATCAACAAATTCAAAAAAATATGCACTGTTTAAGCATTCATTCAGAAAAATAATAGTATTGCCACCACATCAAAATAACTAAACTGTTTTAAAATTTGAAATTCATGCACTTCTTTTCTTTTTCAATTAAAAACATTTTTCATTTAAGAAAGGTGATGGATTCATTTTCATTGCTTTAAGGCATAGACACTAAGATACTAATGATCATGTGATAAAGACACAAATATAAATAAACATAAAGCATAAAAATTCGAAAAACATTAAATAAAGAACAAGGAAATTAAAGAACGGGTCCACCTTAGTGATGACGGCTTGTTCTTTCTCTTGAAGATCTTATGGAGTGTTTGAGCTCTTCAATGTCTCTTCCTTGCCTTTGTTGCTCCTCTCTCATGACTCTTTGGTCTTCTCTAATTTCACGGAGGAGGATGGAATGCTCTTGGTGCTCCACCTTTAGTTGTCTCATGTTGGAACTTAATTCTCCTAGGGAGGTGTTGATTTGCTCCCAATAGTTTTGTGGAGGAAAATGCATCCCTTGAGGCATCTCAAGGATTTCATGATGAGGAATTTCCTCATGTCCATGATGAGGTTCTCTTATTTACTCCATCCTTTTCTTAGTGATGGGCTTATCCTCATCAATGAGGATGTCTTCCTCTATGTCAATTCCAGCTGAATTGCAGAGGTGACAAATGAGCTGAGGGAAGGCTAACCTTGCTAAGGTAGAGGGCTTGTCCGCCACCTTGTAGAGTTCTTGGGAGATAACCTCATGAACTTCTACTTCCTCTCTAGTCATGATGCTATGAATCATGATGGCTCGGTATATAGTAACTTCAGACTGGTTGTTAGTGAGAATGATTGACGTCATGCCTTCTTAGTTGAACCGGCTTCCCTTTTGAATCTCTCTTTCATTGGGCGCCCTCTTCACAGATGTCCATGAGGACTTGGTCCAACCTTTGATCAAAGTTGACCCTTCTAGTGTATGGGTGTGCATCTCCTTGCATCATGGGCAAGTTGAATGCCAACCTTACATTCTCCGAACTAAAATCTAAGTATTTCTCCCAAACCATTGTAAGCCAATTCTTAGGGTCCAGTTCACACTTTGATCATGGTTCTTGGTGATCCATGCATTGGCATAGAACTCTTGAACCATTAAGATTCCGACTTGTTGAATAGGGTTGGTAAGAACTTCCCAACCTCTTCTTCGGATCTCATGTCGGATCTCCGGATACTCATTCTTTTTGAGCTTAAAAGGGACCTCGGGGATCACCTTCTTCTTGGCCACAACTTCATAGAAGTGGTCTTGATGCACCCTTGAGAGGAATCTCTCCATCTCCCATGACTCGGAGGTGGAAGCTTTTGCCTTCCCTTTCCTCTTTCTAGAGGTTTCTCTGGCCTTTGGTGCTATAAATGGTTATGGAAAAATAAAAAGTTTTAGCTTTTACCACACCAAACTTAGAAGGTTTGCTCGTCCTCGAGCAAAAGAAGAAAGAAGAGAGTAGAAGAAGAAGAAATAGAGGAGATGAATGGGGCTTTGTGTTTCGGCCAAGGGGGAAAAGTAGTGTGTATGTTGTATGAAAATGAAGGAGTGAAGATGGGTTAATATAGGAGTGGAGAGGGGGGTAGGGTTCGGCCATTATGGGTGGGTTTGGGTGGGAAAGTGGTTTGAATTTGGATGGTGAGGTAGGTGGGGTTTTATGAAGGATGGATGTGAGTGGTGAAGAGAATGATGGGATTTGATAGGTGAAGGGTTTTTGGGGAAGAGGTATGGAGGTGATTGGTGAATGGGTGAAGAAGAGAGAGAGGTGGGGTAGGTGGGGATCCTGTGGGGTCCACAGATCCTGAGGTGTCAAGGATTTCTCATTCCTACACCAAGTGGCATGCAAAAATGCCCCTTTCTGCCAATCCTAGCGTTAAATGCCAGGCTGCTGCCCATTTCTGGCGTTTAACGCCAGCTTCTTGCCCATTCCTGGCATTAAACGCCAGTCTGGTGCCTATTTCTGGCGTTAAACGCCCAGAATGGTGCCAAACTGGGCATTTAACGTCCATTCTGCTACCCTTACTGGCGTTTAAACGCCAGTAAGTTTCTCCTCTAGGGTGTTCTATTTTTAATTCTGTTTTTCAGTCTATTTTTACTTTTTCAATTGTTTTTGTGAATTCACATGATCATCAACCTACAGAAAACATAAAATAACAAAAGAAAATAGAAATTTAACATAGATAAGTAAAGATTGGGTTGCCTCGCAACAAGCGCTTCTTTAATGTCAATAGCTTGACAGTGGGCTCTCATGGAGCCTCACAGATGTTCAGAGCAATGTTGGAACCTCCCAACACCAAACTTAAAGTTTGAATGTGGGGGTTCAACACCAAACTTAAAGTTTGGTTGTGGCCTCCCAACACCAAACTTAGAGTTTGACTTTGGGGGCTCTGTTTGACTCTGTATTGAGAGAAGCTCTTCATGCTTCCTCTCCATGGTTATAGAGGGATATCCTTGAGCTTTAAACACAAGGGAGTCTTCATTCACTTGAATGATCAATTCTCCTCTGTCAACATCAATCAAAGCTTTTGCTGTGGCTAGGAAGGGTCTGCCAAGGATGATGGATTCATCCATACACTTCTCAGTCTCTAGGATTATGAAGTCAGTAGGGATGTAGTGGCCTTCAACCTTTACCAAGACATCCTCTACAAGTCCATAAGCCCGTTTCTTTGAATTGTCTGCCATCTCCAGTGAGATTCTAGCAGCTTGTACCTCAATGATCCCTAGCTTCTCCATTACAGAGAGATGCATGAGGTTTATGCTTGAACCTAGGTCACACAGAGCCTTCTCAAAGGTCATGGTGCCTATGGTACAAGGTATTGAGAACTTTCCAGGATCTTGTCTCTTCAGAGGTAATCTCTGCCTAGTCAAGTCATCCAGTTCTTTGATGAGCAATGGGGGTTCATCCTCCTAAGTCTCATTACCAAATAACTTGGCATTTAGCTTCATGATTGCTCCAAGATACTTAGCAACTTGCTCTTCTGTAACATCTTCATCCTCTTCAGAGGAAGAATACTCATCAGAGCTCATGAATGGCAGGAGTAAATTCAATAGAATCTCTATGGTCTCAGTGTGAGCCTCAGATTCCCATGCTTCCTTATCAGGGAACTCCATGGAGGCCAGTGGACGTCCATTAGGTCTTCCTCAGTGGAGATCACTGCCTCTTCCTCCTCTCCAGGTTCGGCCATGTGAGACATGTTTATGGCCTTGCACTCTCTCTTTGGATTCTCTTCTGTATTGCTTGGGAGAGTACTAGGATGGAGTTCAGTAATTTTCTTACTCAGCTGACCCACTTGTGCCTCCAAATTTCTAATGGAGGACCTTGTTTCAGTCATGAAACTTTGAGTGGTTTTGATTAGATCAGAGACTATGGTTGCTAAGTCAGAGGGGCTCTGCTTAGAATTCTCTGTCTGTTGCTGAGAAGATGATGGAAAAGGTTTGCTATTGCTAAACCTGTTTCTTCCACCATTACTGTTGTTGAAACCTTGTTGAGGTCTCTGTTGATCCTTCCATGAGAGATTTGGATGATTTCTCCATGAAGGATTATAGGTGTTTCCATAGGATTCTCCCATGTAATTTACCTCTTCCATTGCAGGGTTCTCAGGGTCATAAGCTTCTTCTTCAGAGGAAGTTTCTTTAGTACTGTCTGTTGCTGCTTGTATTCCAGACAGACTCTGAGAAATCATATTGACTTGCTTAGTTAATATTTTGTTCTGTGCCAATATGGCATTCAGAGTATCAATCTCAAGAATTCCTTTCTTCTGATTGGTCCCATTATTCACAGAATTCCTTTCAGAGGTGTACATGAATTGGTTATTTGCAACCATTTTAATGAGTTCTTGAGCTTCTGCAGGCGTCTTCTTCAGATGAAGAGATCCTCCGGCAGAGCTGTCCAATAACATTTTGGACAGTTCAGACAGACCATCATAGAAGATACCTATGATGCTCCATTCTGAAAGCATGTCAGAAGGACACCTTCTGATCAATTGCTTGTATCTTTCCCAAGCTTCAAAGAGGGATTCACCTTCCTTCTGCCTGAAAGTTTGGACTTTCACTCTAAGCTTACTCAATTTTTGAGGTGGAAAGAACTTTGCCAAGAAGGCATTAACTAACTTTTCCCAAGAGTTCAGGCTTTCTTTAGGTTGTGAGTCCAACCATGTCCTAGCTCTGTCTCTTACAGCAAAAGGGAAAAGCATAAGTCTGTAGACCTCAGGATCAACCCCATTGGTCTTGACAGTGTCACAAATTTGCAGGAATTCAGCTAAGAACTGATGAGGATCTTCCAATGGAAGTCCATGAAACTTGCAATTCTGTTGCATTAGAGAAACTAATTAAGGCTTAAGCTCAAAGTTGTTTGCTCCAATGGCAGGGATTGAGATGCTTCTCCCATAGAAGTCGGGAGTAGGTGCAGTAAAGTCACCAAGCACCTTCCTTGCATTGTTGGCATTGTTATTTTCGGCTTCCATGGCTTCTTCTTCTTTGAAAAGCTCTGTTAGGCCCTCTAGAGAGAGTTTTACTTTAGCTTCTCTTAGCTTTCTCTTCAAGGTCCTTTCAGGTTCAGGATCAGCCTCAACAAGTATGCCTTTATCTTTGCTCTTGCTCATATAAAAGAGAGAAGAAGAAAATATGGAATCCTCTATGTCACAGTATAGAGATTCCTTGAGGTGTCAGAGGAAAAGAAGAATAGAAGGAGGAGGTAGAGAGAGGAGAATTTGAACTTATCAAGAAGGGTTGAGTTCGAATTGCACCTTGAGGAGGAGTGTTAGTCCCTTAAATAGAAGGATGTGAGAAGAGAGAAAGAATTTTCGAAATTAAAGTAAAAGATTTTGAAATAATTAAAAGAAATTTTGAAGATTTGGTAAAGGATTTTCGAAAATTAAGATTGGGAAAGAAATTAAGTGATTTTTGAAAAAAGATTTTGAAATTAGAAATAAAAAAGATATGATTGAAACTAAATTTTGAAAAAGATGTGATTGAAAAGATATGATTGAGAAGATATGATTGAAAATCAAATTAGAAAGAGAAAGTTTTAAAATTAAAGTTGATTACTTGACTAATAAGAAATTAGATGATATGATTCTAGAATTAAAATTTTTGATCCTTTCTTAATAGGCAAGTAACAACTAGAAAATTTTGAATTAAATTATTAATTGTAGCAAGGATTTTTGAAAATAGTAATAAATAAAAAAATTGAAAAGAAATTGATTTTGAAAAGATATGATTGAAAAGATATGATTTGAAAAAGATTTGACTTTGAAAAATTATGAAAATTTGAAAAAGATTTGAATTAAAAACAAAATCTTCCCTCTAGTGTCATCCTGGCGTTAAACGCCCAGAATGGCATCCATTCTGGCGTTTAACGCCCAAAATCCTACCTTTTTGGGCGTTTAACGCCCAGCCAGGTACCCTGGCTGACGTTTAAACGCCAGTTTTCCTTCTTTACTAGGCGTTTTAAATGCCCAGCTTTTTCTGTTTGATTCCTTTGCTGAATGTTCTGAGTCTTCAATTCTCTGTATTAGTGACTTGAAAAGACATAATTTTAAAAATTTTTGAATTTTTTTTAATGATGAAAAATAATAAAAATGCAACTAAGATCAAGTAAACAATGCATGCAAGACACCAAACTTAGAAGTTTGTATACTAAGGACTATAACAATTTGAAAATGCATGTAAGAAACAACAAAAGACACAGAATAAGAGAAATTAAAGATCAGAGAACTGAAATCATCAACAACAACTTGAAGATCAATGAAGAACATAATGCATATATTCAAAAAATGCAAGAAGAATAAAGATATGCAATTGACACCAAACTTAAAAATTGATACTCGACTCAAATAAGAAACAAAAAATATTTTTGATTTTTATGGTTTTATAAATTTTTTTTGTGATTTTTCGAAAATTGAGTGGAAAAGAGAAAAAAAGGGATTCAAAAATTTTAATAAGAATTCCAGGAATCATTGCAATGCTAGTCTAAGACTCCGGTCCACGAATTAGACATGGCTTACTAGCCAGCCAAGCTTTTAATGAAAGCTCCGGTCCAAAACACTAGACATGCCCAATGGCTAGCCAAGCTTTAGCAGATCATTGCTAACAACAGCAAAATTGATAGAAATCAATAAGCTCTTGTGATGATAAGTTGAAACCTCGGTCCAATAAGATTAGACATGGCTTCACAGCCAGCCAGACTTCAACAAATCATCATGAAACTCTAGAATTCATTCTTAAAAACTCTGAAGAACAAAATAGAAAATTTTTTGTATTTTAAAAAAAAATTTTCGAAAATAAAAAAGTAAAATTACCTAATCTAAGCAACAAGATGAACGTCAATTGTCCAAACTCGAACAATCCCTGGCAACGGCGCCAAAAACTTGGTGCACGAAATTGTGATCATCAACAATGGTGCCAAAGGACTTGGAGCTCTCAAACGTGAATCACACTTTGTCACAATTCCGCACAACTGACCAGCAAGTGCACTGGGTCGTCCAAGTAATAAACCTTACGTGAGTAAGGGTCGATCCCACGGAGACTGTCGGCTTGAAGCAAGCTATGGTCACCTTGTAAATCTCAGTCAGGCGAATTCAGATGGTGATGGAGAATTGATAATTAAAAGATAAATAAAACATATAATAAAGATAGAGATACTTATGTAATTCTTTGGTTGGAATTTCAGATAAGTGTATGAAGATGCTTTGTTCCTCCTGAACCTCTGCTTTCCTATTGCCTTCTTCCAATCATTCATACTCCTTTCCATGGTAAGCTTTATGTTGGGCATCACCGTTGTCAATGGCTACTTCCCGTCCTCTCAGTAAAAATGTTCTACGTACGCTGTCACCGCACGGCTAATCATCTTTCGGTTCTCGATCATGTTGGAATAGGATCCATTGATCCTTTTGCGTCTGTCACACACCCAAAACTCGCGAGTTTGAAGCTCGTCACAGTCATCCCTTCCCAGATCTTACTCAGAATACCACAGATAAAGTTTAGACGTTCCGGATCTCAAGAATGGCCTCCAATAATTCTAGCCTATACCACGAAGGTTCCAATCTTAGATTAGAAACCCAAGAGATACACATTCAAGCTTGTTTGCAAGTAGAACGGAAGTGGTTGTTAGTCACGCATTCATAGGTGAGAATGGTGATGAGTGTCATATAATCATCACATTCATCATGTTCTTGGGTGCGAATGAATATCTTGGAGAAGAAATAGACTTGAGTTGAATAGAAAAACAATAGTACTTTGTATTAATTCATAAAGAATAGCAGAGCTCCACACCTTAATCTATGGTGTGTAGAAACTCCACCGTTGAAAATACAAAAGTGATAATGGTGTAAACATGGCCGAATAGCCACCCTCCAAGGTCTAGGGACTAAACGTCCAAAGATAGCATAAGACTTATCCCAGATGAAAATACAATAGTAAAAGGTCTTATTTATAGAGAACTAGTAGCCTAGGGTTTACAGAAATAAGTAATTAATGCAGAAATCTTCTTCCGGGCCCACTTGGTGCGTGCTTGGGCTGAGCATTGAAGCTTCCATGTGTAGAGACTTTTCTTGGACTTAAACGCCAGCTTTTGTGCCAGTTTGGGCGTTTAACTCCAGCTTTTGTGCCAGTTCTGGCGTTAAACGCCAGAATTCTTGAGCTGACTTGGAACGCCTATTTGGGCCATCAAATCTCGAGCAAAGTATGGACTATTATATATTGCTGGAAATCCCAAGATGTCTACTTTCCAATGCAATTGAGAGCGTACCAATTGGGCTTCTGTAGCTCCAGAGAATCCACTTCGAGTGCATGGAGGTCAGAATCCAACAGCATCTGCAGTCCTTTTTCAGCCTCTGAATCAGATTTTTGCTCAGGTCCCTCAATTTCAGCCAAAAAATACCTGAAAACACAAAAAAACACACAAACTCATAGTAAAGTCCAGAAATGTGATTTTTAAATAAAAACTAATAAAAACATAATAAAAACTAACTAAAATATACTAAAAACATACTAAAAACAATGCCAAAAAGCGTATAAATTATCCGCTCATCAGTCATTCACGTGATCGCGTCACCCACGCGATCGCGTCACCCAGAATTTTGGCACGAAAGCATTTGAGACAGAAAGTTGCGCGAACGCGTCGCTGCCCTCGCACCATTCGCACAAAGCAACTCATGCGACCGCGTGACCCATGCGTTCGCGTCACTTGAACACATCGCATACCACGCGACCGCGTCACTCACGCGTCCGTGTCGGATGCGGCGCACAACTTATCCAGATCAGCCAAATGCATTATCTTTTCTTTCCCAAATCCTAATTTTTCTTTTCCCTTCTTATTTCTTTCTTCTTCCTTTCTTACTTTCTTCTTCTTCTTTATCTTTTTAACTTCTCATCCTTCTTCACTTTCATTCTATTTTTACTTAATTTATTTGCATACTTTCATTCATTGCATTTTAATTTTTGTGCATATTTTTATTTTCTTTTCTAAATTTATTATTTTTCTATTGGTGTTAAATTTTCTTATTCAACTGTTACATCTTTTCTTGAATTATTTTGGTGCATCATGACTTGTTTTATTCTGATTGGGTATTATTATCCATAAGTCAATGCTATTCTTTTATGATACTTTTATTCCACTTGCATTGACATGAACTTTCACTATCTTGCATTACTCACTATCTCTTCCCCTTTGTTGCAACTTTTACACTATTATGCCAATTGCACATATTATTTTCTCACTTGCATGTTGTAGCTACCATGTAATTGAGACCCTTATTATTTGGCATTAACACCCATATTTCATTTGTTTTCTATCTTTGTTTCTGGGTTACTTCTTTTCTTTTCCTCTTCTTTCAGGCTGGCCATCGGGAAAGGAAAGGAAAAGAACTTCTATATGGGGCGACAAACAAGTTCCATCTGCACAATCTATGGAGAAAAGCATCAGTTGAAGCAACCTTTCCACTTGCACATCTTAGCATGCACCGAGGACGGTGCAACCTTTAAGTGTGGGGAGGTCGATACCGATCTCCATGGGTTAGTTATTTTCTTCTCAACACCAATGTCTTATTTTCTTTATTAGTTCATTGTTGCATCTACATATTTGATTACATGTTTTCTTGATTTTACGTATTTAGTTACTACTTGGTGGAAGTAATATTTTCTTTTTCAAGAAATCTTTATAGTATTTCACTAATTTAAATTAAAAAAAAAAATTTCTGTTAAAACTTGTTTGAAGTTGTATTTGGAACATAGTTTAAAGCTAGAAACATACAACCTGTAAGACTTGAGCTTAATTACATGGTTACATTATTTAACCATAAATTTTTATTCTTGTGTATTTTCTTCTCTATGATTGCAATATTTGCTTTGTTCCATTTTATATATCCACTATTTAGTGTATTTACATGATTGCATATGATTGAGGCTATTATTTGTTATTAGCTCACTTATCCCAAATAAGCCTACCTTTTACATCACCATTGTTAGCCACCTTGAGCCTTTTTATCCCCATTTATTCTGTTCTATAACCACATCACTAGCCTTAAGTAAAAAAACAATTAAATATCCTAATTGAATCTTTGGTTAGCTTAAGATAGGGATTGTGTAACAATTAAGTGTGGGGAAACTATGGGAACAAGGGTTAATAAGGGAATGTGTCATGACAAAATAATGGGAATTTGGGTACCTACTCATGTGAAACTAGAAAAATTAAAAATTCATGTGCATTGATAAGCTATGTTTATTTCCTTAGTTTTAATATATAAAAAAAATAAAAATAAAAATAAAAAAAGAAAAAAAAGAGAAAAAAATTCCAAAAATATTTATTACATGAATAAATAAATAAGGGGACAAAATTACCCCAATGTTAAGTTAATGAAAGATCAATGCATATGTGATAAAGTTAAAATAAAGGTTGATGCATGAGTGTGTAATGCAAAAGTGTGAACTTTAGGTAGCTAGGCATGAATTAGAATTATATAGAGTATATGTATGTTAGGTGAGAGCTTAGGTTAATTAAGGATTCAATTTATAGCTCACTTAGCCATATATATACCCTCACCCTTACCTTAGTCCCATTACAACCTTGAAAAGACCTCATGATGTTTGCATTGGTACGCTAAATTTTTGTTTATTGGTTAGATGAAGAACAAAGTTTAGAAAGCATGGTTAGAGAAGAGTAGAGTGAATTACTGTGTACACTTGAGTGATGAGAGTGATATACACCATCAGTGAGGGTTCAATGCTTGATTCTATGTTCCCTGCTTTCATGAGCTATCTTTTTACAAGTTTACTTGTCTTTTATTGTATAAATTGAATTAGTAAAATATGATTTATGTTTGTCTTGAAGAGCTTATTTACTTTTAACCAAGTAGATAGAAACATCTTAGCATGTAGTTGCATTCATATAGATAGGTTGCATTTCATACATTTTACCATTCCTCTTCACTCCTTTATAGCTTCTCTTGAGCTTAGCATGAGGACATGCTAATGTTTAAGTGTGGGGAGATTAATAGACCACTATTTTATGGTTTATCTTATGCTCAATTGAGTGGTTTATATCAATTCTTTACCCACTTATTCATACTATTTGCATGTTTTACATTCTCCTTCCTGATTTTGTGCTATGATTGAAAACATGCTTCTTTGGCCTTATATTTTCTAATATTAATCTTTTCTTATTACCATTCGATGCCTTGATATGTGCATTAAGTGATTTCAGGGATTACAGGGCAGGAATGGCTTAGAGGATGGAAAGGAAGCATGCAAAAATGGAAGGAATACAAGAAGTTGAAGAAATTGCTAAGCTGTCCAGCCTGACCTCCTCGCACTCAAACGGTCATAACCTGAGCTACAAAGGTCCAAATGATGTGGTTCTAGTTGCGTTGGAAATCTAACGTCTGGGGCTTCGCAACGATATATAATTTTTCATAGCTGCCCCAAAGCCAGGCGATACGAACGCGTAGACCACGCGGACGCGTGACCTGGCAAAAACGCAATCTGCGCGAACGCGTGGACGACGATTCCGCGTCACTTTGCAGCAACCTGTACGTACCAGAAATCGCTGGGGGGATTTCTGGGCTGTTTTTAACCCAGTTTTTGGCCCATAAAACACAGATTAGAGGCTATAAAGTGGGGAATGCATCCATTCATCAACAAATAATACAATATTCATAATTCATATTATTAGGTTTTAGATGTAGTTTTAGAGAGAGAGGTTCTCTCCTCTTTCTTAGGATTTAGGATTTAGGATTTGGATTTTTAGAATTAGGATTCCTTTCAGTTTATGGTTATTTCTTCAATCACAGGTTCAATATTCCTTAATTTATGTCTCTCTTCTACTTTCAGATACTTTAATGCTTTTACTTGTTAATTACTTATGTTGCCAAATTGGCTTATGAACTTTTCCATGTTAAGATTTGAATGTTCTATCTAATATAATTTGAGGTATTTCAGAATTAAGATTGCTTTGATTTATTTATGTTATAGATATTTTCAATTTAATTTAAGGTTTATTCCCCTTTTGCTTTGGTTAATTGATTGGAGACACTTGAGTTATCAAACTCCTTGTTGATTGAAAATTGGAATTCTTTGCTGATTGATTTGAATTCCAATAACTCTAGGCTTTTCTTAGGAATTGACTAGGACCTGAGGAATCAAATTGATTCATCCACTTAATTTACCTTCATAGTTAGAGGTTAATTAAAGTGGGAGCAAAAATCCAATTCTCATCACAATTGATAAGGATAACTAGGATAAGACTTCAATTTCTTATACATTGCCAAGAGAATTTTATAATTATTAATTTATTTTTCTTACCATTTAAATTACTTTTAATTTATTTCAAAAACCCAAAAATATACTATTTTACATAACCAATAATAAATCATACCTCCTTGCAATTCCTTGAGAAGACGACCCGAGGTTTGAATACTTCGGTTATTTATTTTTATTGGGTTTGCTCTAGTGACAAACAAATTTTTGTATGAGAGGATTATTGCTTGGTTTAGAAACTATACTTACAACGAGAATTTATTGTGAATTCTAAACCATCAATCTTCTGATCGTCACTCCTCCACAGAAAAAGCAGAAGACAACTGAGCCCTTTAACCTTGATGTCCCTGACTTCGATGCTGTCGAGTTTGTCGACCAGCAAATCGGTCCTTATGGTACCATCCCTACTGATGATGTTTCTCTTCTTCACCATCTGGATTTTATTACTCGAAGTAGTATCAAGATGGCACACATGGGGGGCTTTATATCGGACTTTCCAGGATCTTCCCATTCACGCTACAAAGCCCTTTATGGAGGAGGCCATGTTGGAGTTCGATCGGATGAAGGGTTTGAAGGAGGAGCTTGAGGTGAAGGTGACCAAGTTGGAGAAAGAGTTGGAAGGTGAAAAGGCTAGTTCTATTGCCTTGGCAGCTTCTGCTAAGTTGGCTAAAGACACGATGTTGAAGCACAAAGAGAGCTATGTCACGACCTATAGGGAGATGATGCATCTCAGGGATAATTTGGAGTCCGCCCGAGCTAACTATGCCGAGCTCCAGGGTCACCTTGTAGGCAGCGTAAATGCTGCTTATGAGAACCTAAAGGAGCAGGTTCGAGTTCTTGCGCCTGAGCTCGACCTTACTCTCTTCAGCTTGGACAACATTGTGAGGGACGGTAAAATTATCCCTGATGACTCTGATGATGATGATGATGTTGATCCTCCTCCTGTGCCTTCAGTCAAGGTCTCGGTTGCACTGACTTCTTCAACCCCTGCAGTTATTCGCCCCGAGTCGGATCCTGATTGTCAAATCTTGAACCGGGATGATGGGACGGTGGATGCGGTACCTCTTCAGACTCGTCCTCCTTCGCCCCGTGTTGATGCAGCTGAGAAATCTTCAGATCCTCAATAATTATTCTGGATGTTTGTGTATATAGCCCGGCTTATGGTCTTTGAACTTTTATATTTTGTTAATTGGTAGTTCTGACTTCTTGATACTCTTTTAGTTGCTTTTTTAGCAATTTTATTTTGAAAAACAAAGTAGTTTCTCAAGCTCTTGGGGCTGACTTTTGGTAGCCTCTTGGGTTTGTTATTATTATAACTTGTGTTTTTCATAATATGTTTGTCTGCATCTGTTCGGTACCTTTTTAGGTTTTTGGGAGTGTTGGAGCCTTGTTGCCCGACCTCTTGGGATTGACTTTTTATAACTTTGGTTATTGTGGTCAACTGGTCCGACTTCTTTATGTCGGCCTGTCTTTTAAGTTATTTTTAGCAACCCATTTTATTAAGACCTCGTCAGGTCCTTTCTATGGATCACTTTCGATAACTTCTTGCATTATTCTGTTTTTGTCACTTTTTCATCTTTGCCGATTTTGTCGAAGTTAGGTTTGATCCTTGTTTGGTCGACCTTTTGATGAATTCGGTTTTCATCTTCTTTGGTCTTTATTGTGGAGGGTGAATTTGATCTTCACTTTCTACCGATCTTATAGCTTTATAATCAGGCGATGAATATTTTAGCGTTTCAGACTAATGCGTCTTGAGAATTTGTAGAAAATCTAAAAAACTTTATTCAAAAGAAAATGCAAATATATACATGTGGGAGTTTTATCCCTCTAAGTCGGGCAATTTGTAGATCTTGGCTTGGCACCTCTGATGCCAGGGCATTTTGGCCAGTTTTACTGACCTTTTCTTTACTGTTTTAGGGTAGTTTCATGCAGTTTCCTAGTAAATAAGCAAGTTTTGGGTAGATATTCACTTACATCTTGATTCAAGCAAATATTGTGAACTTTACATCTTGATTCAAGCAAATATGCATGAATTGAATGACAAATTGGATAATGCATGATCTCATGACTTGGAATAGAGCTTTGATGCACTTTAATTGCTTGATTTCAGGACAAAGGAAGCAAGGAAGAACCACGTTAGTAGCTGATGCCAGGGCATGTCGGCCAGTTTCACTGACCTTTTCTTTATGGTTTTAGGGTAGTTTCATGCACTTTCTTAGGAAATAAGCAAGTTTTGGGTAAATAATCATTTACATCTAGATTCAAGCAAACATTGTGAATTTTATATGATTTCATGAGAATTATGCTTGAATTGAATGGTAAATTGAATGATGCATGATCTCATGGGTTAGAACCTAGCTTTGATGCACTTTATTTGCTTGATTTCAGGACAAAGGAAGCAAGGAAGATGCCACGTTAACAGCCATGTTAGTCCAACTAACGTGACCATTAACATGGAAAGGAGGCTAGCTTACAACGTTAACAAGAAAAGTGAACACCAATAACGCTTTCATGAGCCATCATAGCCCACGTTAGTGTCCACATTAACTACGTTAATGTGGAAGCTAATGTGGAAAAGAAGTAAAGCTCCAACGTTAGTGGTAAAAGTGAATGCCACTAACGTTGGGGAGAGGGGCATACTTAGCCACGTTAAGAGTCACGTTAACTACATTAACGTGACCTCTAACGTGGGAGAAGCAATGAAGATCCAACGTTAGTGACACTCACCTTTGTCACTAACGTTGGACTAAGCCTCTATTAGCCACGTTATTTGCCACGTTAATTACATTAACGTGAAAGCTAACGTGGAGGAAAGGAATGATGAGCCAACGCTAGTGACACTCACCTTTGTTACTAACGTTGGAGATGGCTATCACTACCATGTTAGAAGTCACGTTAACCTAAGTAACGTGAACTCTAACGTGGGAAGAAGGGTGTTTGGAGCGTTAGTGACAAAGGTAAGTGTCACTAACGCTCTCGAGGTTGAGGCATACCCACGTTAAGAGTCACGTTAGCTACACTAACGTGGACTCTAACGTAGGGAAGAAGGGGCCAAGGGCAACGTTATTGGCAAAGGTAAACGCCAATAATGCTCGCGATGGATCAAGAGGCAACGTTAGTGGTCATGTTAGTGCTACTAACGTTGAAGTTAACGTAACTCATCTTGGGCTAGGAACGTTAGTGCAAAAGGTGATTGTTACTAACGTTCTCGAACCCACATTTTCACTTAACGTTAACGTCACTAACGTCCTAGCCAAAGTCCATGCCTACTTCACACTTTCTCTGCAAGTAAAGCTGAGCCCACTGAAGATTCCAAACTGCTTCAACTGAAGATCCAAAGGCCCATATCCAAGACTTGAAGAGCCAACTGGAATATCAGAAGAGTAGTATATATAAGGGTAGTTTTGAACAAGAGAGGAGCTTTTGGGATTGAGAGGACTACTCTCTGTATAATTTTACTTTCTCTGCAACTTCTAGTTTTACTTCAAAATGTATTCTCCATCTTTGCTTTCCATTTCCAGAGCCATGAACAACTAAACCCCTTTCGTTGGGTTAGGGAGCTCTGTTGTAATTTGATGGATCAATAATAGTTTTCATTATTCTTCTTCTTTCTTTTCTCTTGATTTTACTTGAAAGCTTTCAATCTTCATCCAATTGGATAGTTGTCTTGGAAAAGAAACTATTCATACTTGGATCTCTTCTGAACCTTGGAAGAGGAATGAAGAGATCATGCTAGGAATGCTTTCTCATGTTGGACCAAATTGGGGTTTGGGCGGATATGGTGACATATAATTCTCCCAATACTTTGATTTGGAAATACATGTGGTATAATCAGTGACCGCACCTCATCTCTTCTCATGAGCAATTAGACCAAGGAATTGGCTATTGATCAAGATTTGAGAGATTGAGTTACCAAGGAAATCAATGAATGCATTGATTGAGGAAGAGATGAAAATGAACTTGATCCGGAGAATGCAACATCTCCTAAGCCCAATGAATTCCCCATTTCTGATCTTACCCATTCTCTTTAATTTCTGCCATTTACTTTCATGCTAAATTCCCCATTCCCCATTTAAGATTCTGCCATTTACTTTCCGTCATTTATATTCAGCTCTTTATTTCCAACATTTACATTTTCTGCCATTTACTTTTCCGCCATTTAATTTCCTGTAATTCTCATATCAAATTCTGCTTAGCTCAACTAGAACGTTCCTCCAATTAAAGTTGCTTGACCAATCAATCCCTGTGGGATTCGATCTCACTCTATTGTGAGTTTTTACTTGACGACAATTCGGTATACTTGCCGAGGAAAATCTGTTGAGAGACAAGTTTCCGTGCATCAAGTTTATGGCGTCGTTGCCGGGGATTGATTTTGTATCAACAATGATTAAATTGGTGGATAACTAGATTGAGCACTTTTCTTTTGTTTGATTTAATTCCATCTGAGTAATTTACTTTCAGTTTTAGTTATTTCCTTCCCTTTACCTCTCACCCATTTGTGGTGCTATCTACATATTATTTTTTTACTATTTGGTTCACTGACCCACTAACTGTTTGATATATTGCATCACTCACACTAACAGCATTTTTGCAGAAAATACTGTCTGCATCTATCCTTTTTGCTTGTGCCTTATTGGTTGTATGACAGGTAGAAGAAGCAGGGCTTCAACTTCCTTTGATTCTGAACCTGAGAGGACCTTCCTTAGATTAAGGAGGGAAGCAAGAGGGAAGAGAGTAGTTGGTGCTGAGGAAGAGGAAGAGTACTTTGAACTAGACATGGATGAGAATATGGAGAACCATCATGAAGAAGAGGCTCACAACCATGGCAGAGAAGGTCCAGCGCATCATGCTGGGCAAGAGAGAAGAGTTCTAGGATCCTACATCAATCCAAACCCAGGAAACTGTGGAAGTAGCATCCAAAAGCCAACCATAGATGCCAACAACTATAAACTAAAGCCACAGCTCATCACCCTTGTTCAAAACAATTGTTCATTCAGAGGAAGTGTTCAAGAACACCCCAATCAACATCTAACCACCTTCCTGAGGATATGTGACACTGTGAAGTCTAATGGTGTTCATCCTGACACCTACAGACTACTTCTATTCCCCTTCTCACTCAAGGACAAGGCATCTAAATAGCTGGAATCCTTCCCGAAGGAGAGCTTAACAACCTGGGAAGATGTGGTAAACAAATTCTTGGCGAGATTCTATCCTCCTCAAAGAATCAACAGGTTGAGAGCTGAGGTTCAAACTTTTAGGCAGCAAGATAGTGAGACTCTATATGAAGCATGAGAGAGGTTTAAAGATTTGACAAGAAGATGCCCGCTAGATATGTTCAATGAATGGGTGCAGTTGCACATTTTCTATGAAGGTCTTTCTTATGAATCAAAGAAGGCAGTAGACCACTCATCCGGGGGATCTCTGAACAAGAAGAAGACCATTGAAGAAGCCATAGATGTCATTAAGACTGTAGCTAAGAATGACTACTTCTATGCTTCTGAAAGAGACAACACTAGAGGAGTGATGGAGCTAAACAATATGGATGCACTGCTAGCTCAAAATAAGATGATTACCAAGTAATTGGCTGACCTCACCAAGAAGATGGAGAGGAATCAAGTAGCAGCAATCACCACTTCAGTAGCAACTCAAGAAGGAGTGAATGAAGAAGCAGAGGGTAGTCAGGAGCAAGCCAACTACATTGGAAATTCACCTAGGCAGAACCATGACCCATACTCCAAAACGTATAATTCTGGCTGGAGGAACCACCCAAACTTTGGGTGGGGAAATCAACAAGACCAAGGCCAAGATCAGAGATGCCACAACCCCAACAATAATGCAGCTCACCAACATCCCACACAGAGATCATATCAGCACTCAACTAACAACACATCTCAACATCCATACCAAAGCCAAAATGGCCCTTCTCATCCCTCCAATCTCAACTCTCCATCATCGGAAGAAAAACTATCAAGGATTGAGACTCTACGAGAAGGCATATGCAAGGAAATCCAAGATAGTAAGGTATTCCGAGAGGAAGTGCGATCCAACATGCAGAATCAAGATGCTGCCATCAAGAAACTTGAGACACAAATTGGCTACCTATTTCAGCAAGCTCCCAGCCATGACCTTCACAGTAACATTGAACCAAATCGGAGGGAGGAGTGTCATGCTATCACCCTCAGAAGTGGAAAGGAATTGAGGGAGACTTCCAAGCAACCACAAGAGAAAGATGCAATTGGAAGAAAGGAGGAACAAAATGAAGTTCAAGTCCCCACCTCCAATGCACATCCAAAGGGGGAAGAGCTGAGGCCATATATTCCGAAAGCCCCATATCCTCAACAATTGAGAAAGAAGGGGGATAATGACCAATTCTCCAGATTTTTAGAAATCTTCAAGAAACTACAGATTAACATACCCTTTGTTGAAGTAATAGAGCAAATGCCGCTCTATGCCAAGTTCTTGAAGGAGTTGATGACCAAGAAGAGAAGCTGGAAGAACAATGATACTGTGATACTAATCGAAGAATGTAGTGCTATCATTCAGCATAAACTACCCCAGAAATTGAAGGATCCTGGGAGCTTTCAGATTCCCTGTATTATAGGAAAAATAACAGTGGAAAAGGCTCTATGTCATTTAGGAGCCAGCATAAATCTGATGTCTGTAGCTATGATAAGAAAAATGAAGATTGAGGAGGCCAAACCAACAAAAATGGCCTTGCAACTAGCAGACCGATCATTCAAGTTTCCTCACGGCATAGTGGAATACTTGCTAGTGAAGGTAGGAGACTTTATCTCTCCAGCAGAATTTGTAGTGTTAGACATGAAGGAAGGAGCTAAGGCTTCTATCATCTTGGGTAGACCATTCTTAGCTACTACCAGAGCTATCATCGATATCCAAAAGGGCAAACTTACCCTTAGACTACACAATGAAACAATGATGATCAATGTGTTCAAGGCCATGAACTACCCACAGGGACCATTGGGAGAATGTATGAGGTTGGACTCACTGGAAGATGTAGTACAAGATACTTTTAAAGAAGAAGAACTTGAGGAGTTAACAGAAGAGGAGGAATCAGCATCAAGCGAAGAAGCTGCAACAGCTGAGGTTCAGGTTCAGGGCACAATAGAGGAGAAGAACGAAAAAAAAGAAGCACCCAAACTTGAACTGAAGGCACTGCCACCCACTCTCAAGTATGCATATCTAGGGGAAAATGAAAGTTATCAAGTGATCATAAACTCATCTGTCAGCCAAGAACAAGAGGAGGAGCTACTCCAAGTGTTAAAAAGGCACAAGGAGGCCATTGGATGGACCCTTGCTGACTTGAAGGGAATCAGTTCGGCCATATGCATGCATAAGATACTATTGGAAGATGATGCCAAACCATCCATTCAGCCCTAAAGGAGGCTGAATCCAGTCATAAAGAAAGTGGTACAGAAAGAAGTCATGAAGTTGTGGCAAGGAGGGGTGATCTATCCGATCTCAGACAGCCCTTGGGTCAGCCCTGTGCAAGTTGTCCCAAAAAAAGGAGGAATCACTATAGTCCCTAATGAGAAGAACGAACTAATCCCTACAAGGACCGTCACAGGATGGCGGATGTGCATAGACTACAGAAAACTCAATAAAGCTACACGAAAAGATCATTTCCCCCTTCCTTTCATGGATCAAATGCTGGAAAGACTTGTAGGACACGCATATTACTATTTTCTCGATGGTTATTTAGGATATAACCAAATAGTGGTTGATCCAAGAGACCAAGAGAAAACCTAATTCACTTGCCCATATGGAGTGTTTGCCTACAGGCGCATGCCATTTGGGCTATGCAATGCGCCTGCAACTTTCCAACGCTGCATGCTCTCCATTTTCTCAGATATGATAGAAAAATTCATCGAAGTCTTTATGGATGACTTCTCAGTATTCGGAGATTCCTTTCCTAATTGCCTAAATCACCTGGCCCTGGTATTGAAAAGATGTCAAGAGACTAACTTGGTTTTGAACTGGGAGAAATGTCACTTTGTGGTGACAGGAGGAATAGTTCTTGGCCATAAGGTTTCTAACCAAGGCATTGAGGTGGACAAAGCTAAAGTGGAACTCATTGAAAAATTACCCCCACCAAGTGATGTTAAGGCAATTAGGAGTTTTCTAGGACATGCTGGCTTTTACAGAAGGTTTATTAAAGATTTTTCAAAGATAGCCAAGCCTTTAAGCAATCTCCTTGTATCTGATACACCATTTATCTTTGATGAAAAGTGCATGCTAGCATTCGAAAACTTGAAAAAGAGGCTATCCTCTGCCCCTATCATTTCCCCACCTAATTGGAATTTACCATTTGAACTGATGTGCGATGCATCTGATTTCGCAATTGGGGCAGTGTTAGGACAGAGGAAAGATAACTCGGTCCATGTGATAAACTATGCCAGCAAAGTCCTCAATGATACTCAAAGAAACTATACCACTACTGAAAAGGAGTTGCTGGCAATAGTTTTTACATTTGACAAGTTTAGATCATACCTCATTGGTGCCAAAGTGATTGTCTTCACAGACCACACAGCACTTAAATATTTATTTGCCAAGCAAGAATCAAAATCAAGACTAATAAGATGGATCTTATTGTTGCAGGAATTCAATATTGAAATCAGAGACAAGAAAGGAGTGGAGAACAAGGTAGCAGATCACCTATCCAGAATCCCTCATGATAAAGGAGGAACACATGATACAAATGTAAATGAGTTCTTCCCAGATGAACAGTTGATGACGATTCACAGAGCACCCTGGTTTGCAGATATTACCAATTTTAAGGCAACTGGGGCTTTACCTCCAGAAATCAATAAACATCAAAAAAGAAAGCTCATCAACGACGCAAAGTATTTTATTTGGGATGAACCATATCTCTTCAAGAAGTGTTCAGATGGAATCCTGAGAAGATGTGTTTCGGAAGAAGAGGGACGAGAGGTCTTGTGGAACTGCCACGGCTCGTGCTATGGAGGCCATTTTGGAGGGGATAGAACTGCGGCCAAGGTGTTACAAAGCAGATTCTTTTGGCCCACCCTATTCAAGAATGCCAAAGAACTAGTAAAGAACTGCAATGAATGTCAAAGAGCTGGAAACCTACCCAAAAGAAATGAGATGCCACAGAATTTCATCTTAGAACTGGAACTGTTTGATGTGTGGGGAATCGATTTCATGGGACCATTTCCAACCTCATATTCAAATAAGTACATCTTGGTAGCAGTGGATTACGTTTCCAAGTGGGTAGAGGCTATTGCAACCCTAATGAATGACAACAAAGTGGTCATGAACTTCCTCAGAAAGAACATCTTTAGCCGGTTCGGAGTCCCACGAGCACTCATCAGTGATGGAGGGAGCCATTTTTGTAACAGACCACTAGAAGTTCTCCTCCTATGATATGGAGTGAAACACAAGGTTACCACACCTTACCACCCCCAAACCAGTGGGTAAACTGAGATATCTAACAGAGAGCTAAAAAGGATCCTGGAAAAGACAGTAGGAGCATCAAGAAAGGATTAGTCGAAAAAGCTGGATGATGCTTTTTGGGCATACAGAACGGCATTCAAAACACCAATCGGGATGTCCCCATATCAACTGGTGTATGGAAAGGCCTGTCATTTACCATTGGAGTTGGAACACAAAGCCCTCTGGGCTCTCAAGCTACTAAATTTTGATAGCGTTGCTGCTGGTGAAAAGAGGGTCTTGCAGTTGCAGGAAATGGAGGAATTCAGATCTCAAGCCTATGAAAATGCCAAAATTTATAAATAAAAGGCAAAGAGAAGGCACGACCTCTATCTGACACCCAGGAGCTTCAAGAAAGGACAGCAAGTGCTCCTCTACAACTCCAAATTAAGACTCTTCCCTGGGAAACTCAAGTCAAGGTGGTCAGGACCTTTTCTTGTCACAAAGGTCTCGCCATATGGACACATAAAAATCATGGAGGAAAGTTCAAGGAGGACGTTCACTGTGAACGGACAAAGGCTCAAGCACTACATGGGCAACATGGGGGAAAGCCCCAAAATGAAATATCATCTCAACTGATGGAGAAATCGTCGAGCTAGCGATGCTAAAAGAGCGCTTCGTTGGGAGGTAACCCAACCTAAGGTAGTTTTCTTTTCATGATCATCTCAATAAAGGGTATAAGTAAGTCCCCGTATTCTGAGGAGCTAAGTTTGGTGTTGCACACCAAAACAATCCAAGAGTGAATGTGTAATTCTAAGTTTGGTGTTCCACCAAAGATTTCAGTTAGAATCACATTACACCTCTTCAATGGCAAGTTGCTAGCCCGAACCAATCAGGGAAACCACAATAGTTTAGTTTCTATCTTATAGTCAGTTTATTAATACAAGCACATGAGGTTCTCTGCATGTATTCAATCTGTGCATTAGGCAAGGAACTAAGTTTGGTGTTTGCACACCAAATGAAGTTTAGAAAATCATAAGTATACATGCATGCTAACCATCCCTCAAGTGCTTGGGGAATAAGAAACTTCCAATAACTTTGCAGGAATTCAATCAACCTTCTGGAAAAACAGTGCACCACCACCCAAGGAGGCGAAGAAGGACGCAGAAGCTATGGATGATGACAACAAGAGATAGACAGAAAGCACCACCAAAAGGTTGTATTGTTACTTGATTCATTGTGCTTGGAAATGTAAAAAATTGGAAGTCTGAATGTGCCCCTGATTAATAGTTACTCTTTAGCTTAAACCATTAGAATTTAATAATTGCTTTCCTTGCTTTTGTCATATGTGTGCTGGTTCAAGTTACCTGTTTTCATCTGCATCTTGCTTATTGTATGTTTGTCCTTTTAAGCCAAATAAAAAAGAGATATTATGAAAGACCAGAGTGATGTTCAAGTTGTGGAGTAGGTCCTTAAATTTGTGGTATAGTAATCACTTAGCTAAGTTGGTTCACCAACAAGGTAGGAAGGCAACTATTTGTCCTAAATCATATGCTTGAAACACACGACATGAGACTAGCTAAATAACAAGATCCTAATAAGAAAAAGGAAAAGAACAATAAGAGTTGAAAAAGAAAGAAAAGTAATAAGAAATAAGGCTACGCACCAAGGGCTTGAATCTTGAGGGATATGTCTGTGGTGCTCTTGTACCAAGGATCTACTTGGATGAATAAGTTCTTAGGAGTGCTTCATCACTTGGTAACTTGGGTTAACTAACCCGGGATTATCAACTGAAAATCCACTATCAAGAGCAACCTTGCTACAGAACATTTAGTAACCCAAAGAGGTGCTGGACACCAAGGCCTCAAGGAAAGAAAATGACAAACCATGTGCCTGTCGTGTGCATGTATGGGGGAGAGAGACTTGAGGGAGTAAGTCCTTAGGGGTGTTTCAACACCTAGCACCTTGAACCAACTGGTTCGGGAGTGTTGGCTGAAAGCTTATCTTAAAGAGTCACCTCCTCACAGAACACTTAGCCTAAGGATGCAATAAACCGTGGAAAGACAAAGGGATCAATAAATAAAAGTCTCAAAGGGTGCAATCAAGTGAGTATTCCAGGGCATGATAAAGGTCTGAAAGCCAGTAAAGGAATGAACATAAGTTGCTATGCATGAAAACCCATAAAACCAAGGACATGACTTCCACAATAATGATTCATTTCTCTTGTCATTTCATTCATCATTCTCTTGTTCCAGTACTTGCTTAGGGACAAGCAAGCTTTAAGTTTGGTGTTATGATGCCAGGGCATTTTGGCCAGTTTTACTGACCATTTCTTTATGGTTTTAGGGTAGTTTCATGCACTTTCTTAGGAAATAAGCAAGTTTTGGGTAAATAATCATTTACATCTTGATTCAAACAAACAATGTGGATTTTATATAATTTCATGAGAATTATGCATGAATTGAATGGTAAATTGAATGATGCATGATTTCTTGGGTTAGAACCTAGCTTTGATGCACTTTATTTGCTTGATTTCAGGACAAAGGAAGCAAGGAAGATGCCACGTTAACAGCCACATTAGTCCAACTAACGTGACCATTAACATGGAAAGGAGGCTAGCTTACAACGTTAACAAGAAAAGTGAACACCAATAACGCTTTCGTGAGCCATCATAGCCCACGTTAGTGTACACGTTAACTACGTTAACGTGGAAGCTAACGTGGAAAAGAAGTAAAGCTCCAACGTTAGTGGTAAAAGTGAATGCCACTAACGTTGGGGAGAGGGGCACACTTAGCCACGTTAAGAGTCACGTTAACTACATTAACGTGACCTTTAACGTGGGAGAAGCAATGAAGAGCCAATGTTAGTGACACTCACCTTTGTCACTAACGTTGGAATAAGCCTCTATTAGCCACGTTAGTTGCCACGTTAATTACATTAACATGGAAGTTAATGTGGAGGAAAAAAATGATGAGCCAACGTTAGTGACACTCACCTTTGTCACTAACGTTGGAGATGGCTATCACTACCACGTTGGAAGTCACGTTAACCTAAGTAACGTGAACTCTAACGTGGGAAGAAGGGTGTTTGGAGCGTTAGTGACAAAGGTAAGTGTCACTAACGCTCTCAAAGTTGAGGCATACCCACATTAAGAGTCACGTTAGCTACACTAACGTGGACTCTAACGTGATGGGATTTTTTGGAAAATGAATTCCAACACCCAAAACTCACCGGCAAGTGTACCGGGTCATATCAAGTAGTAAAACTCACTTAGACTGAGGTCGATCCCACAGGGATTGATGGATCAAGCAACTTTAGTGGGTGATTAGTTTAGTCAAGCTAACATTGAGTGAATTGTGTGAAGTTGATCAACAGTAAGTAAATAGCAAGTAAAATTAAAGTGCAGAAAGTAAAGTAACTGAAACTTAAAGAACAAGAAATGTAAATTGACAGAATCTTAAATGACAATAAATGTAAATTGCATAAAATGTAAAGGGGACTGGGTGCTGGAAATTAAAGAGAGCAATGAAGTAGAATTAAGAACAATTGACAGAAAAGGAAAATGCAGTAAAGTAAATCAAGCCCATAGCAAACTCAATGTAAATTGGCAGAATGTAAATTTGCAGAGAAATAGAAATGTAGAAAAGTAAACCAGCAAAAAGACTTAGATCAATTCTCAAATCTCAAAGAGAAATTAACAATTTCAATGAAATAGTAAAAACAGAAAGGAAGCCAAAAGCTCAGCTCAATTGCAAAATAAAGTTGAAGATCTCAGGGAATCCAAGATACTAGAAAACAAATCTAGATCTCAATTCCTTCCTTGATCCAACAGCAAACAAGATGCAGGAAAATTAAAGATGAAAGCAATGAAGAAAGCTTTGATTCAAATCACAATTCACTTGAAAGTTTGCAGAGGAAGAACAAGAGAAGTTGCAGATAGAGAATGAAAACAGAATTCCTTCCAATCTCAATCCAAGACTCAAAACAGAAATGAAAATTAAAGAGAGAGCTCTCTACTCCTACTCCTAATACTCCCTAATGGAGCTAGCCTCTAATGCTCTCTATTAGAGCCAACCTCTTCTACTTTCTAATGGAGCTTCCCCACAAAGATGAAAATGATGCCTTATATAGGCTTTACAAAATGAAAATAAAATGAAATTGAAATGAAAAACAAATTAAATGAAAATCCTAATTCTAGCTTGTTCTTGTGCCTTTGAGTGATGATGTGGGCTTTGCTTGCTTTGGATTTGAAGAGAGATGGGTTTGGTTAGCCTTGATTCAATTTGGTGAAGAATTGAATTTAAATGGAATTTTGGTTGAATTTTGGCCCATGGGTGACACTCTCAGGGCACGGCTCAGTTCAAATACCAAACTGAGCTCTCTATCTGCACTTGGTGTGCCAAGTTGTGCGCATGACAAGCTCCTTGGTGCTGCCCCCTTTGGTCCTTGCCCGTGTCACGTTGTTGGAGTGCATGGGGGAGTAGTGCTCAGTTGGAAAAGTTAACTGAGCTTTCCTTTGTGTGCCTTGGTAGCGCCTTTGGCTTGAGTGTGAGGTCTTGGGTTCGAACTTTGGTGGAAGCACTTTTGTGAGCCTTTTCCTTGAATTTTCTTGAGTGGGAGCCCGATAAAGCTCAGTTGGGAAAGTGAACTGAGTGCTATTTTGCTTGCTTTCCTTGTTTTCCTTGTGTCTCCCCCTTCGAGCCTTGGTGGAAGCATTGACTGATTTTTTTTTACTTATTTTTTGCCCTTAAAGATGCATTTCACTTGTGCCTCAATTTCATGCCAAATATAGACTATTATATATCGTTGGAAATCTCTAAATGTCAACTTTCCAATGCAACTGGAAGCACATCAATTGGATGTCTGTAGCTCAAGTTATGGCCCTTTGAAGGAGGCATGGTCATGTTGTAAACGCCCAAGTTTTAACTTAGCGAAAATTCTTGCTTCCAAGCTAAGTTTTTCATGATAAAGCTAAGTTCACTTAGTGAACTGAGATTTGTGATGCTGATTGTGAAACTTCCTTGATTTGGTCATAGGCCACGATTTTAAAAGCGTGGCCTAAGGCTCCAAAGTGTGCTCCAACTTCAAAGTGTGCCCCAAAGCTCTTTTTTTCTCCTTTTTAGCTCATTTTGTGCTTCTTTGCTTCTTTTTCTTCTTATTTCCTACAAAATTTATAAATTTAAAATATCAAAAAAATATATCAATTAAGTACAAAAGCATTCAATATTTAAGCACAAATTATCAATTTCTTGTATGAAAAAGCATAGAAAAACATGACATGGTGACATGTCATCACAACACCAAACTTAAACCTTGCTTGTCCCCAAGCAAGAAAAGAATCATGCAATTTAAGATTGACAATCCAAGGTAAAAAGAATAGCAAGTTAATGTTCATGGTAGGCTAGTTTCTTATGCATGATACAATTACAAAAGAAATATAAATGATTGATGCTTCTACCTAGCTCAATTTGTGAAATCTTTTTCTTATAATTTTTCCTTGAAACAAGCTTTTGATTTATTGGCTTCTCGTTTTGGGTGCTTTGCCCCATGAGTTGATAACAAAGCTACGACTTCTAAATGCTTTGTTTTCAAGTATTACCACTTGATACATAAGCACCACAAGCATTTAATTAGAGGACTTCATTAAGCTCATTTGTTTCTTTTCTTGACTCTCTAATCATTGATGCTCAGAGCCTTGAGCTTTGAGGGAGTGCATTTGCACTTGAGCCTAGCCTTAACTTCTAAGTGTTTTGTTTTCAAGCATTTGGCTTGATACATAAACACCACAAGTACTTAACAAATAAATTGCCATTGGTACTCAGAGCCTTCAGCTTTCTCATTCTTTCCCTTTTTCTTTTCTTGCCCTTTTTTTTTTTTTTGCTTTTTTTCAAGGTTTTCATGATTTCAAAAGATTTCACAAAATGTCCTAGATGAAAACTTCAATTAAATAAAATCCAATGCAATTGAGCAACAATTAATCATACTAGCTTTCCAATACTTGTATGCACATGCTAAACTCTTCTTTAATGCCTTGTTTGTTTATGATCATGATACTTTACTGCTTTAAGCTTTACAAAACTCAAGTTGGTAGTCATAATGGCATGGCAACATGTTACAAATCAATATTCAAGTTATGCTTATTCATACCACACATGCATACAGAGAATATAAAGACAATCATGCAAAATAAAGTGCTGGAAACAAAGGAGAGAAAAAGGAACTTTACAACCTTGTAGTCCATCTTCTCTATTATTGTCATTTTCCTCTTATTCTTCCCTTTCCCTTGCCAAACTCAGAATGCTTGCTCATCCTCAAGCAACAATTAGAACAATGGCTATGGGGCTAAGATGGATCATGAATGTCTTATACAATGAAATGTTAGTAGCACATGTGTTTTAAGCAAGCAAAATTAAAGATAACAATCAAGGCACAAGAGACAGAGACATTGTAATTGCAAACATAAGAGGGTGTGCATGATATATTGCATAAAAAAAATGAGTGGCACACCAAACTTAGTGTGACACTTTCACTTGGAATTAATGCAAGTATCTAGTAAAGATTAGAAGCAAATTTTGTTGCATAGCAACACCAAACTTAGAATGCAATCATATGTCAGTTTATTTGAAACGAAGCTAAACAAAGGAAACTGTTATATGTTAAATACAATCACCAAGCCAAGAATCTATCATGAGTAAGGATCTCTTGGTGATGTATTAACAAAAATAGTTAAGAAGAAAAATAAGTGAGAGCATTAAAAACAAAGAAATAACTAAAGTAAATAGAATAACAAAGTGTCAAACTAAAAGACAAATAACAATGCAAAGGCATTATGATTATGCAGACAAAGACAAGCTGTTGCTGGATGACTTGTATAGAAAATAAGTGGCACACCAAACTTAGAATCTTAGTGTGACACTTCCATGTAGAATTGATGCAATCATCCAAAAAGATTGAAAACAATTTTGTTGCAAGGCAACACCAAACTTAGAATATAACCATATGCCAATTTATTGAAATTTAAACAAAGCAAGGAGAAGAAATGTACCTACGGTCTACCTGTTCTTCACTTTCTTCCTCTTCTTCCAATTTGTTAAGAGGAATGACTTTAAGGGGGAAGAAGATTCAGCTACTATCCCTTGTCTTGGCCTTTCCTCGGCAAGCTTCCTTTTGCAAATGGCTTGATTGATCTTGCTTGCTGGATCAGGGACAGGGTTGGTGCTCTTGTTAGTTGCCTTCACTCCTTTGGATTCAAGACTTGGTTGCTGTGTGATTATTGGAGTTTTGTCTTCATCCTGAGCCTTTTAAATTGGTGGCTCAATGAGCTCTTCCTTCATGTACTTCTCTGCCCCACTTGAGTGCATATTTTCTTGAATGACTTCCTCACTTTTTTGTTCCTCCACTCCTTTCTTTGCACTCAACATTTGACTTAATAGTTCTTTTATGGAGGAGGTTTGTTGTTCTTCCCAAGATTTCTTCATCTCCTCTTCATATTTTTCGATCACAGATTCAAGGGAAGTTTGTGAGGGTTGTGAATGTTCATGTTCCTTTGTCACCTCAAGTGCAGTTTCATTTTTAACCACCTCATTCTTCATTGAAATTTCACTTGATGCAGTGGCTTCCTCATCTTGCTTTTCCACTTTTTCACCCACAAATTGGTCTTCATCCCCACTGTTTGATGGTTTTAAGTTCACCCTTGTTTGCTCTAAGGGCCCATTCATCTTCTTGAGGATGATTTCTTTCTAGGATTGGGGTTGTGTGTATCTTTCCACGAGTTTTCTATGTATTTCAATGGCTTGAAGGTAATCCTCATCTGTTGGTTCAAGAGATGAAGGTTGAGAGAAATTTTGGTGACATGAATGTGTTGTGGTGAAGTTGTGTTGAGGGGTGTGGAATGAGTTATGTGATTGATGGGGTGACTTGTATGGATTTTGGAGGAAACTTTGTGTTGAGACATAATCAAGTGATGAAGAGCTTTCAAATGAGAAACTGGGAAGTGAGGGTGGATGCTCTTTCATTCTTTGGTGATACTCCCAGCCACCATTAGAATAATGACTTGAATCATTTTGTGGTCGTGGAAAGTATCCCATATGATTCTCTTGCTCATCTTGTGTTTCTGAAGCAAATCTTCATGAATTGGAGTGCTTAGAATTGGTATTTTCTTGGTGATATTCCCAGCCATCATTAGAGATTGGTGATGGTGGGTAATATCCCATAAAATTTGTTTGATCATAAGATGAGTTGAACTCTATTTGAATTTTGTAAAACACAACACCAAGGAAAATTGAAATTCATATCTCAGAGATGAATTTCTTAGTGAGGCAATAACTCAAACACCTTGGTTTCAATCTAAAACAGAAAACAAAAATAAAGAAAATGCTTGATCTAGACTTCTCACCCACTTAATCATTGTTGATCTAAATCAATCCCCGACAACGGCGCCAAAAACTTGATGGGATTTTTTGGAAAATGAATTCCAACACCCAAAACTCACCGGCAAGTGTACCGGGTCATATCAAGTAGTAAAACTCACTTAGAGTGAGGTCGATCCCACAGGGATTGATGGATCAAGCAACTTTAGTGGGTGATTAGTTTAGTCAAGCTAACATTGAGTGAATTGTGTGAAGTTGATCAACAGAAAGTAAATAGCAAGTAAAATTAAAGTGCAGAAAGTAAAGTAACTGAAACTTAAAGAACAAGAAATGTAAATTGACAGAATCTTAAATGACAATAAATGTAAATTGCATAAAATGTAAAGGGGACTGGGTGCTGGAAATTAAAGAGAGCAATGAAGTAGAATTAAGAACAATTGACAGAAAAGGAAAATGCAGTAAAGTAAATCAAGCCCATAGCAAACTCAATGTAAATTGGCAGAATGTAAATTTGCAGAGAAATAGAAATGTAGAAAAGTAAACCAGCAAAAAGACTTAGATCAATTCTCAAATCTCAAAGAGAAATTAACAATTTCAATGAAATAGTAAAAACAGAAAGGAAGCCAAAAGCTCAGCTCAATTGCAAAATAAAGTTGAAGATCTCAGGGAATCCAAGATACTAGAAAACAAATCTAGATCTCAATTCCTTCCTTGATCCAACAGCAAACAAGATGCAGGAAAATTAAAGATGAAAGCAATGAAGAAAGCTTTGATTCAAATCACAATTCACTTGAAAGTTTGCAGAGGAAGAACAAGAGAAGTTGCAGATAGAGAATGAAAACAGAATTCCTTCCAATCTCAATCCAAGACTCAAAACAGAAATGAAAATTAAAGAGAGAGCTCTCTACTCCTACTCCTAATACTCCCTAATGGAGCTAGCCTCTAATGCTCTCTATTAGAGCCAACCTCTTCTACTTTCTAATGGAGCTTCCCCACAAAGATGAAAATGATGCCTTATATAGGCTTTACAAAATGAAAATAAAATGAAATTGAAATGAAAAACAAATTAAATGAAAATCCTAATTCTAGCTTGTTCTTGTGCCTTTGAGTGATGATGTGGGCTTTGCTTGCTTTGGATTTGAAGAGAGATGGGTTTGGTTAGCCTTGATTCAATTTGGTGAAGAATTGAATTTAAATGGAATTTTGGTTGAATTTTGGCCCATGGGTGACACTCTCAGGGCACGGCTCAGTTCAAATACCAAACTGAGCTCTCTATCTGCACTTGGTGTGCCAAGTTGTGCGCATGACAAGCTCCTTGGTGCTGCCCCCTTTGGTCCTTGCCCGTGTCACGTTGTTGGAGTGCATGGGGGAGTAGTGCTCAGTTGGAAAAGTTAACTGAGCTTTCCTTTGTGTGCCTTGGTAGCGCCTTTGGCTTGAGTGTGAGGTCTTGGGTTCGAACTTTGGTGGAAGCACTTTTGTGAGCCTTTTCCTTGAATTTTCTTGAGTGGGAGCCCGATAAAGCTCAGTTGGAAAAGTGAACTGAGTGCTATTTTGCTTGCTTTCCTTGTTTTCCTTGTGTCTCCCCCTTCGAGCCTTGGTGGAAGCATTGACTGATTTTTTTTTACTTATTTTTTGCCCTTAAAGATGCATTTCACTTGTGCCTCAATTTCATGCCAAATATAGACTATTATATATCGTTGGAAATCTCTAAATGTCAACTTTCCAATGCAACTGGAAGCACATCAATTGGATGTCTGTAGCTCAAGTTATGGCCCTTTGAAGGAGGCATGGTCATGTTGTAAACGCCCAAGTTTTAACTTAGCGAAAATTCTTGCTTCCAAGCTAAGTTTTTCATGATAAAGCTAAGTTCACTTAGTGAACTGAGATTTGTGATGCTGATTGTGAAACTTCCTTGATTTGGTCATAGGCCACGATTTTAAAAGCGTGGCCTAAGGCTCCAAAGTGTGCTCCAACTTCAAAGTGTGCCCCAAACCTCTTTTTTTTCTCCTTTTTAGCTCATTTTGTGCTTCTTTGCTTTTTTTTTCTTCTTATTTCCTACAAGATTTATATAATTAAAATGTCAAGAAAATATACCAATTAAGTACAAAAGCATTCAATATTTAAGCACAAATTATCAATTTCTTGTATGAAAAAGCATAGAAAAACATGACATGGTGACATGTCATCATAACGTAGGGAAGAAAGGGCTAAGGGCAAAGTTATTGGCAAAGGTAAACGCCAATAACGCTCGCGATGGATCAAGAGGAAACGTTAGTGGTCACGTTAGTGCCACTAACGTTGAAGTTAACGTAACTCATCTTGGGCTAGGAACGTTAGTGCAAAAGGTGATTGTCACTAATGTTCTCGAACCCACATTTTCACTTAACGTTAACGCCACTAACGTCCTAGCCAAAGTCCATGCCTACTTCACACTTTCTCTGCATGTAAAGCTGAGCCCACTGAAGATTCTAAACTGCTTCAACTCAAGATCCAAAGGCCCATATCCAAGACTTGAAGAGCCAACTGAAAGATCAGAAGAGTAGTATATATAGGGGTAGTTTTGAACTAGAGAGGAGCTTTTGGGATTGAGAGGACTACTCTCTGTATAATTTTACTTTCTCTGCAACTTCTAGTTTTACTTCAGAATGTACTCTCCATCTTTGCTTTCCATATCCAGAGCCATGAACAACTAAATCCCTTTCATTGGGTTAGGGAGCTCTGTTGTAATTTGATGGATCAATAATAGTTTTCATTATTCTTCTTCTTTCTTTTCTCTTGATTTTACTTGAAAGCTTTCAATCTTCATCCAATTGGATAGTTGTCTTGGAAAAAAAACTATTCATACTTGGATCTCTTCTGAACCTTGGAAGATGAATGAAGAGATCATGCTAGAAATACTTTCTCATGTTGGACCAAATTGGGGTTTGGGCAGATATGGTGACATATAATTCTCCCAATACTTTGATTTGGAAATACACGTGGTATAATCAGTGACCACACCTCATCTCTTCTCATGAGCAATTAGACCAAGGAATTGGCTATTGATCAAGATTTGAGAGATTGAGTTACCAAGGAATTGGAATTCAATCACTTAAGATTGCCAAGGAGATCAATGAATGCATTAATTGAGGAAGAGATGAAAATGAACTTGATCCGGAGAATGCAACATCTCCTAAGCCCAATGAATTCCCCATTTCTGATCTTACCCATTCTCTTTAATTTATGCCATTTACTTTCATGCTAAATTCCCCATTCCCCATTTAAGATTCTGCCATTTACTTTCCGTCATTTATATTCAGCTCTTTATTTCCAGCATTTACATTTTCTGCCATTTACTTTCCCGCCATTTAATTTCCTGCAATTCTCATATCAAATTTTGCTTAGCTCAACTAGAACATTCCTCCAATTAAAGTTGCTTGACTAATCGATCCCTGTGGGATTCGACCTCACTCTATTGTGAGTTTTTACTTGACGACAATTCGGTATACTTGTTGTAACAACCCTGATTTTTGAGTACGCGAGAACTTTTCTAAAGGCACGGATTTCTCTGGAAGATCAGTAAAGAGAACACCTCTTCTATATCAACAAGTATCTTGATCCTCATTTTCATTATGTCATCCTTAAGCTAGAACCTTTTCTGAGGCAAGCTCGATAACGCAATCACGAAGAACCTAGTTTTTGAACCGTACTGGTTAGGAGTTTTAATTCTGATTTTCGTAAGTAGTCTCAGTTTGACGAACCGGACTCGGTTCATGATAGAAGAGAGATAATAGTATAATATTAGTATTATATTAGTATTAGAAGATGATTGAATGATATTATAAGGTTACCTGGTCTGTTTTAGTTAAAAACAGTAAATCGGTTTAACCGGATTTACGGTTTACTGGTGCAGCTTAGCACCAGCACACTCTGATGACTTTAGCAATGCTAAGGCCTCATCATACATGTTCTATTCTCATAATAAATATGTTACTAGTTTCATTTATTCTAGTAGCTCAGAAAATAATTTTTAGAGATATTTTCACAAGTGTTCCGATACATCTAGTTTTAGTAGTTATACACCTGAGATATTTTAATATTATTTTAACCCACCTCCAAGCCAACCAATCACAACTCACCTTACACCCCCAAGACACTCCAAGGCTGTCTCATTTCTTCATTTTGGACAAAAATAACAAGAGAGAAAAGAGAGAAACTTTCATGAACACTTAATCTTCAAAGCTTGATTTCTTCTAAACTAAAACTCAAATCAAAACTCTGATTTCACCAAAATGATCCTCTCTTCTTCCTCTACATAACCATGTAACTTATCAAGGCTGGAAATAAGGTGATATGGCTGTTCCTTTCCCCTTTTAATTAGGTTTTCAAGGAAACATGCTTAAACATGTGTTTTCTTGACGTTCTTCCTTAGGAATCATGCTTAACTTGACTTGAGGGCCAAGAAACGTGACTTTCCAGCAAGTCTAAGGTTAGAAATCACCTCCTAACGTGCTGAGGGAGATTTGGTTAGTTGAGGGTTTTTGGATTTAAAGTTGTTCTTGATGTGATTTAGGAGGAAAAAGTGCTAAAGGACCACCTGAAAGTCTAACTGAATTAGGAGCAGCAAAACTAGGTAGGGTGTAACGAAATTAATCTTGATTATTTGTGTTTGAGTTGTGTGAATGTTGTATGATTTGGCTGTGCTAAAAATTGGTTGCATATATGATTGATTCTTGGTGAAAATTTGGTAAAATTTTGATGAAATTTGATGAAATTCAAGCTTTAAGTTCATGTTCTTTGGGCAGCTGGAAAAACGAACCCTAGAGCTTAAATTGAGGTTCAATTTGTGTTAAAATCATGTAGAAAAGATGGGGTTTTAGTGGCTGCTAATTTATTATGAATTATAGTAAAAATCGGTTGCTGAAAAGATTGAAAAACGGGTAAAAACAGAGAAAGAATTTGAAGAATATATGAAGAACACGAAGAACACTTTGAGTGTGGTGAAGAACAATGAAGAACACCTTTTAGATCTTAGAAAGGGCAAGGAAGTAAATATTTTGGTGTTTGAGGGGTTATTTTGTAATTTCTGAAAGTTAGGGTGGTTAAAGTAGAAATATTAAAAGTTACCGGGGTAAAAAGTTAATTTTAAAGGTTAAAAGGTAAAGGCAAGGTAATTTTCGAAAATTTAATGATAAAATAATAAATAATAATAAAATATTAAATAATAATAAAATATTAAATAATAATATTTAATTAAAAATAATATTTTAATAAAAATAATAAAATAATACAGAAAAGGCAGTTTTCTGTAAAAGCTTTAGAAAGACAACTTTAAGCGCAGAATCTCATAATTACCTTCATAAAACACTTAGGGAGTGGTAAAAACATATTAGTGAGGCAAAGATAAATAAAAGATAAAAAGTTAAAGAAGAGATAAAAATCAAAGAAAAAGTCTGTAAGGTTTTAATAACAGAAAAACAGACAGAAATTAGTGAACGAACTAGGGCAACATAGTTAGTCCTTGAGTTGCGACTAGGGTTAGGTATTATATGAAAAGTTAAACTGTTTCAGTATACACTTAATGAACCTATACTTGGGACAGACTAACTATTCATACCGAAATTTACATAAGCTTTAAATACATACGTTAAATAGAGAAATCAGAACAGAGTAGAGAAACACAGAGAACAGGGCAACCAGAGTAAAGTAAAGAGATAAAGAGAAAAAGAGTAATATAGATACAGAGGAAAGAGTAATAAAAAAAAGTAAAGAGATACAGAGAACAGAGTAATCAGAGCAGAGTAAAAAGACAAAGTGAAAAGAGTAATATGATAAAGAGAATAGAGAACAAGCAGAGGGCCTATTGAAAGGTCATTTGTTGTGTTAAGGCAACTCCAGAGATATTTGTATATTCATCTGCTGCTTTTTTGTTGGCCCTAGAGATCCTGTAGGCCCAAGTTCACCTACAGTGAGTTGTTATTCCTGTAGGCCGAAGTTCACCTACAGTGAATATCAATTATGTATCTCAGGGTGTTGCTCCTGTAGGCCGAAGTTCACCTACAGAGAGTTGTGATTCCTATAAGCCGAAGTTCACTTACAGAGGTGTCATTTCTGTAGGCCAAAGTTCACCTACAGAAAGTTGTTGTGCTGTAATTAGACTTTTTCTGTAAGCCGAAGTTCACTTACAGAGGTGCCATTTCTATAGGCTGAAGTTCACCTATAGAAAGTTGTTACGTTGTGATTGAACTATTCCTGTAAGCCGAAGTTCACTTATGGGAGTGCTATTTCTGTAGGCCGAAGTTCACCTATAGAGAATAAGCCATATCTAGGACTAGTTCCAGGGTAATGTCGGGCTGCAGGGTGTAAACCGACACGTGAGCTCATGGCCTGCATAGGACAGACATGCATCATACTTGGTTGTGCATTTCCTCTGTTATGATTGTTGAACGAATGTATGCTTTCTTTATTTGTATTCTATTCACTGTGTCTGTGTTTTGTTTTCTTGTATTCTTTTGTTTGTGTTTTGTTTTCTGTTTTCTATATTTTCTCTATTTATCTGTATCTTCTGTTCACTACTTTTCGGTATTCTGCTATATATCTGGTAAGCGACACAAATTAATGAACTTAACTAATAACCCCGGTCCTACTAAAAACTCCCCAGTTCTTACCCCTTCTCTCTCCCTTCCCCCTTCAGATGGAAGCAGGAGTACCCTTCCGTAATCTACTGATGACCGTTTCACAAAGAGGATTCCGCTCTAGGTAGTCTTCTGAGTCTAGGGTGAATCTCTTTATCTGTTTATATGTATATACTATGAGACCAGCCAATGTCTGCACCCCGTTCGTATGCGCACTTTAGCCTAAATCCTGTGTACGAGACTCCTGTTGTGTGGCTACCTGATGAGGTACCAGAGAGACATCGTATGGCAACGTCTGATCGTGCAGAGGAATAGTAGATGATGTTCCATCTTTTGGTGAGGTTCCACCTGACTTGAGTTTTGAAGACTTAGAACGCACTTTCCCTCACTTTAGTAGTTTAGAGGGACTAGGCGAGTATAGAGTCTAGGCTAGCCTAGGTGCCAACTTAGGGACCTCTTGAACAGGTCAGGACCTGGGATGTTATATGTATGTATATGTATATAGTTATTATCTAGCTATATCTAGGGGTGTTCTAACTAAAAGTCTATACTCTAATAAAGGCTGGATCACTGAATGTTGTTAGCTGCTTGTGATGTATTTATGTGTGATTGTTTATAACTGTTTTATCTGTTTTTATTTGTGAATTGATTATAAATGATTATATTTATTAAACCAAATGTTTTCAGAAAAAAAAAGTACCTCACTAACTAACTACGCTTTTAACAACGAATCAGACTCATATAATAAATAATGGATAATAATTAGGATGACAAATTCGTAGCACTCGGTTTCTGGTATGTCCTAGGCGTACTGAAAATTGGGTCGTTACACTTGCCGAGGGAAATCTGTTGAGAGACAAGTTTTCGTACATCAGTAGCCACGTTAGTCTCATTAAAGTGACCACTAACGTGGAATGGGAGCTAGCTTGCAATGTTAATAAGAAAATTGATCGCCAATAACGCCTTCGAAAGCCATTATAGCCCACGTTAGTTGCCACGTTAATTACATTAACGTGGAAGCTAACGTGGAGGAGAAAGGAAGCTCCAACGTTAGTGGTAAAAGTGAATACCACTAACGTTGGAAAAGGGGCACACTTGGCCATGTTAACAGTCACGTTAATTACATTAACGTGAACTCTAACGAGGAAGGAACAAGGAATTGCCAACGTTAGTGACACTCACTAATAAACCACTATTTCATGGTTTATCTTGTGCTCAATTGAGTGGTTTTTATCTACTCTTTACCCACTTATTCATACTATTTGCATGGTTTTACATTTGCCTTCCTAATTATGTGCTCTGATTGAAAACATGCTTCTTTGATCTTATATTTGCTTATTATTAATCCTCTATTATTACCATTATATACCTTGATATGTGTGTTAAGTGCTTTCAGAGATTATAGGACAGGAATGGCTTGGAGGATGGGAAGAAAGCATGCAAAAGTGGAAGGAATACAAGAAGTTGAAGAAGTTGCTAAGCTGTCCAACCTGACCTCTCTGCACTCAAATGGCTATAACTTTAGCTACAGAGGTCCAAACGACGCGGTTCTAGTTGCGTTGGAAAGCTAACGTCCGAGGCTTCGATTTGATATATAATATGTTATAGTTCCTCTGACCTAGGTGACGCGACCGCGTAATCCATGCGGCCGCGTCGCAGTGACGGAAATCCAGCATGGCAAAATTCGAAACCAGCGAATTCTGGACTGTTTTTGACCCAGTTTGCGGCCCAGAAAACACAGATTAGAGGCTATAAAGTGGGGGAATACACCCATTCATGGGGACGCTTCCAACAACTCACAATTTTAGGAGTAGATGTAGTTTTTAGAGAGAGAGGTTCTCTCCTCTCTCTTAGGATTAGGATTTAGGATTTCTCTTAGTTTTAGGAGTAACTCTCAATCCCAAGTTTAATATTCCTTTTTCTTTATATTCCTCTTTTTACTTTCAGATGCTGCAATGCTTGTATTAGATATGTTGCCCAATTGGCTTATGAACTTTTCATGTTAAGATCCGCATATTTTATTTAATATTATTTGAGGTATTTTCAGATTTAAGATTGCTTTGCTCTGTTTAAGATTGCTTTCAATTTAATTTAGATATTTTTCTTCCTTTTGGCTTTGGTCAAGTGATTGGTAATACTTGAGTTATCAAACTCAGCAAGTGATTGAAATTGGCAGATTCTGCTTCAACTAAACTTGCTCTAACACTAGTCTCTCCACAGGAGTTAACTAGGACTTGAGAATCAAGCTAATCAGTCCACTTGATTTACCTTCATAGTTAGAGGTTAACAAAGTGAGATTAAAACCCAATTCTCTTCACACCGGATAAGGATAACTAGGATAGGAATTCCAGTTTTTATACCTTGCCAAGAGATTTTATTATTATTATTTTATTTTACTTGTCATATAACATATTCCCACCTTACTTCCAAAACCCCCAATTTACAATCTTCAAAACCAATAATAAGAACATACTTCCCTGCAATTCCTTGAGAAGACGACCCGAGATTTGAATACTCGGTTAACAATTTTAAAAGGAGTTTGTTACTTGTAACAACCAAAACGTTTGTACGAAGGGATTTCTGTCGGTTTAGAGACTATATCTATAACGCGACTGTTTTTATGACATTCTTTACTGGCAAAAATCCCAACGTCAAAATGGCGCCGTTGCCGGGGAATTGCAAACGTGTGCCTTATTATTGGTTATTGTAAATATTTGTTTTTTACTTGTTTATTTGAATTTATTTTTGTTTTTATTTTTTTTGCTTTTTCGTACATTAAGAGGTTATTTGTTTTTATTTAGTTATTAAAAAATTTTTTTTTTCAAAAATTTGTTCTTAGTATTCATCTTGATCTTCAAGTTGTTCTTCGCGTTCATCTTGACCTTCAAGCTGTTCTTAGTTGTTTTCTTCGTTTTGATCTAAAAATTTGAAATTTGGCGTCATTTTATTGTTTTTCTCTTTCCACATTAAATTCAAAAATATTTTTATTATTTTTCGAAAAAAAAAAGAGATTCAGATTTTTATTTTTAAAATTTTTATCTTATCTTATCTTATTTCAAAAATCAAATTTCAAAATTCCAATTTAAAAATTTTCAAAATTTAAATTTCAAAAAAATTCCAAAATTCAAATTTCAAAATTTCAAATTTCAAATTTCAAAATTTAATTTTCAAATTCAAAATTTAAATAACCATTTAATTTAAATTTATTTTTATTTTCATTTTTAATTTTTTATTTGCTACTATGAACTCTCACCCCTTTGGCTATGAGTCTGGTTACAATTATGTTGGAGGAAGAAGAAATTACAATGAGAACAGGCATCAAGGTTGGAACAATCAAAGATGGGAGGAGTCACAAGGATTTGACCAATCCTCATGGCAACAACCACCTCCAGTGGACTATCAACAACCACCACCATATGCCTATGGACCCATTCCTCAACATGACTTTGGACCACCATACTCACAAGCCCCTTTCCGCCATTCACCTCCATATGACCCTAACCCTCAACCACCATACCAACCACCTTATGAACCAAATGAACCCTCCTATCTACCCCAAACCTCCATGGAGAAAGCACTTGCCGATTTAAACTCTACTATACAAGCTCTCTTCACCCAAATCAGACCGCCAAATACCTTCAACAATCAACCCTCAAGCTCTAGTGCACTTCCTTGTCAACTACAGAATAATCTCTCCATCCCATCACCACCATCCATGGAAGAGCACCCACATCCATCAATCCAAGAGCAAGATGATCCAAATTATACTATTTATATGAAACAGGAAAGAAGGAATCATCTTTGTGAATCCATACTTCATAAAGAGCTAGAGGAAGCCCTACGGGTAAGGGTAAGAGAGACCCTTGAAGATGAAAGAATAGTTGAAAGGAGTTGTCATGGAAAGAAAAACATCAAGGATGAGTACGATTTTATACTTAAACAACTGGACAAAGCAGTAATTATTAAAAAGGAAGAAGTGGTTGCAGACTTAAGAGATGTTGTACCCCCATTGGAAAGTCCAGTCACAGAGCCTCCTTCCACGGTGTTTGATGTTGATGATAAGAAGAGCGTCAACCTCCAAGGCAGATCATGGTTGAAGATTTTGTAGAGGTTGATCAAGAGGTAGAAGATGTCAAAGAAGAGCACAAGGGAGTGGAGCTTGAAATTACCTTGCCAAAGTTATTGGAAACCCCTCCCCCTAAGTTGCCATCATCCTTCACAACATTCAAGTGGGTAAAATTCATATCCCATAGCTTTCTAATCCCACTTGAACATGGGCTACTAGAGACGGATGGTCAACTTAGAGCTCTTTGTGGCATTAAGAGTAAGAGGAAGATGGCCAGTAGTAAGAATTGTCCTGCAAGGTTCATTATGGTTGGAAGCTTTAAGTTTAAACGCAAAGGTTGGTGTAGAGCTCAATTGAATAGGTCTAGGAAGCTGTTTGGTAGCTGCAGTGAGAATTCAAATTACTTATCACCCGGCTAGAAAAATACAGATCCCGACAAAAATGGGTGTAACAGCAAGGTTTGGGATCCTAGAATCTGTTCTGACATCCAACACCCCGGGAGCCTAAGAATCTGTTTGAAGCTGCTCAAAAGCTTCATGTGCCTTGTTTGGGATCCCGGAGGATATTGGAATCACAAACACTGGTGGAGATTCCTGGATGAGTTCAAGCACAAACCACCATAGCAGGAATCTCATCAAATGTCCAACTTAAGGACTATAACTAAAAGTGCTAGGTGGGAGACAACCCACCATGGTATGATCGTTCATTTTTTTCATTTTTATTTAGTTTTATTTGTTTTTGACTTTTATTTTATTGAACCTGGAGTTTTGCATCACATTCATATTAACACTGCATTCTGCATTTTTCAGATTACAAAAAAAAAAAAAAGCGAGCACGCGACGCGTCCGCGTCGCAAGGAGATGGGAGACAATATTAATATGAACAAAGAGTTACGCAGGAGCAGGCTGGAGGCGTGCCAATGGCACAAATCACCCCACGTGACCGCGTTGTTGACGCGTCCGCGTCGCAGGGGAATACTGGCCTCCCACGCGATCGCGTGCCCCACGCGGTCGCGTGACCTGAAAATCGACGTCAAGCAGGTGCATGGCCGAAAGTTGAGCTGGAGTTGGGCTGGACTCGTGCTGGTAGCCCAAGCCTCACCACGCGAACGCGTGCCTCACGCGTCCGCTTCATATCCTCATGATGTCCACTCACGCGATCGCATACCCCACGCGATCGCGTCACCCAGAATTTTGGCAAAAAGAATTTCGAACAGAGAGTTGTGCGACCGCGAGGCTGCACTCGCGCTACTAGCACAAATCGAGTAACGCGATCGCGTGCCCCATGCGTCCGCGTCACCCAACCATATCGCGCACCACGCGACCGCGTCACCCACGCGATCGCGTCGCCAGCGTCGCACAACCTATCCAGATTAGTGCCAATTTTCTTATCTTTTCTTTTCTAATCCTAAATTCTCCCTTCTCTCTCCTTTCTCACTTTCTTTTTCTACTTCTCATTCTTTTTCACTTTCATTTTATTTTATCTATTTGCATACTTTCATTCATTGCATATTTTTTTTTTTTCTAAATTTATTATTTTACCATTGGTGTTCAAAATTTTTTTTATTAAACTGTTGCATCTTTTCTTGAATTTATTTTGGTAACTTGTTTTACACTGTGGGATGATATTAATTATCTGCCAATGCCAATCTTTTATGATACTTGCACTCCATTTGCATTGACATGAGCTTGTATTGATACTTCCATTACCCACACTCATCCCCTATACAAATTTTATACCACTGGCATGCCATGGCTTCTATTGTTTTCTCACTTACGTGTTGTAGCTACCATGTAAATGAGACCCTTATTATTTGGCATTAACACCCATATTTTAAATTATTTCCTATCTTTATTTTTGGATTACTTTTCTTCCCTTTTTCTTTCAGGATGGCCACCCAGAAGGGAACCGAAAGACGTTTGCATGGGGAGACAGACAAGTCCATTTGCACAATCTTTGGAGAAAAGCATCAGTTGGAACAACCCGTCCACCTGCACATCTTAGCATGCACCAAGGACGGTGCAATCTTTAAGTGTGGGGAGGTCGATACCGATCTCCATGGGTTAGTTACTCCTCTATCTCAACACGAATGATTTATTTTCCTTATTCATTGTTGCATTTGCATGTTTGATTGCATATTTGTTTAATTTTTTTGCATATTTTACCACTTGGTTGAAGTAATATTTTCTTTTTCAAAAAAAATTTTAAGAGTATTTCACTAATTTGAATAAAATTTAATGTTACACTTGTTTGAAGAAATATTATATTGGAACATGATTTAGAGCTCGAACACACAAAACCCGTGAGATTTTGAGCCTATTTTAATTGGTTGCATTTTATCAACCAAAAATTTCTGTTTTAGTGTGTATTTTTCTCTCTAAAATTGTGATCTTTGTCTTGCTTAATTCTATATTTCCATTATTTAATGTATGCATGCACTTATATGATTGAGGCCCTTATTTCACTAAGTTTACATACCCATATGGCCTTACCTTTCATTATCCTTTGCAAACCAATTTGAGCCTATTATACCCCTTGTTCTTTATTTTAGCTCATCACTAACTCTAAGAAGAAAAATAATAATGTCCTTAATTTGAATCCTTGGTTAGCTTAGACTAGTGAGAGTGCTCATGAATTAAGTGTGGGAAAAAGTGGGTTTGGAAACATTTGGTTTGAGAATTGACTATGTTAGAATTTTCTGAAAATGTGAAAGAATGTTGAGAATATGTTCATGCATTCAATACTTTAATCATATGCATTGAGAAAAACAAAAGAAAAAAAAAAAAATATATATATATATATATATATATATATATAAAGAAAAAAATAAAAGAGAAAAAGAAAAGAAAAAGAGCAAATAAAAGGGGACAAAATGCCTCAAAATATGTGATGAAAGCAATGCATATGAGTTGTACTTGAAATTAGAATGCATGAATATGTGGAAAACATGGTTAATGGATAGTTAGATGTTTTATTATGATTACATAGATTGTTTAAGTTAGGTGTAAAGTTTAAGTTAATTAAGGATTCAGATTTTAGTCCACTTGGCCAAAATACAATCCTACCTTGACCCTAACCCCATTACAACCCTTAAAAGACCTCTTGATATGTGTATCTGTGCATTAAATTTATGTTGATTGTTAGATGAAGAGAAAGCCTTAGAAAGCAAGATTAGTAGAGAATTGAGAGATCGAACCTTAAACACCTGAGTGATTAGAGTGTATACACTACCAGTAAGGGTTCGATGCTCAATTCCTTGTTCCCTACTTTCATAAGCTATTTTCTTCTTGCAAGTCTATTTGTGCTTCATTTTTATGATTTGAATTAGTGAAATCCAGTTCATATTTGTTCTTGAAAGATTTGTTTATTTTTAACTAAGTAGGTAGAAACATCTTAGCATGTAGTTGCATTCATAGGTTGCATTTCATACATTCTACCATTCCTCTTCATCTTTATAGCTTCTCTTGAGCTTAGCATGAGGACATGCTAGTGTTTAAGTGTGGGGAGGTTGATAAACCACTATTTCATGGTTTATCTTGTGCTCAATTGAGTGGTTTTTATCTACTCTTTACCCACTTATTCATACTATTTGCATGGTTTTACATTTGCCTTCCTAATTATGTGCTCTGATTGAAAACATGCTTCTTTGATCTTATATTTGCTTATTATTAATCCTCTCTTATTACCATTAGATGCCTTGATATGTGTGTTAAGTGCTTTCAGAGATTATAGGGCAGGAATGGCTTAGAGGATGGGAAGAAAGCATGCAAAAGTGGAAGGAATACAAGAAGTTGAAGAAGTTGCTAAGCTGTCCAGCCTGACCTCTCTGCACTCAAACAGCTATAACTTTAGCTACAGAGGTCCAAACGACGCGGTTCTAGTTGCGTTGGAAAGCTAACGTCTGAGGCTTCGATTTGATATATAATATATTATAGTTCCCCTGACGCTAGAAAACGCGACCGCGTGATCCATGCGGCCGTGTCGCAGTGACAGAAATCCAGCATGGTAAAATTCGAAACCAGCGAATTCTGGACTGTTTCTGACCCAGTTTGCGGCCCAGAAAACACAGATTAGAGGCTATAAAGTGAAGGAATATATCCATTCATGGGGGTCGCTTCCAACAATTCACAATTTTAGGAGTAGATGTAGTTTTTAGAGAGAGAGGTTCTCTCCTCTCTCTTAGGATTAGGATTTAGGATTTCTCTTAGTTTTAGGAGTAACTCTCAATCCCAGGTTTAATATTCCTTTTTCTTTATATTCCTCTTTTTACTTTCAGATGCTGCAATCCTTGTATTAGATATGTTGTCCAATTGGCTTATGAACTTTTCATGTTAAGATCCGCATATTTTATTTAATATTATTTGAGGTATTTTCAGATTTAAGATTGCTTTGCTCTGTTTAAGATTGCTTTCAATTTAATTTAGATATTTTTCTCCCTTTTGGCTTTGGTCAAGTGATTGGTAATACTTAAGTTATCAAACTCAGCAAGTGATTGAAATTGGCAGATTCTGCTTGAACTAAACTTGCTCTAACACTAGTCTCTCCACAGGAGTTAACTAGGACTTGAGAATCAAGCTAATCAGTCCACTTGATTTACCTTCATAGTTAGAGGTTAACAAAGTGGGATTAAAACCCAATTCTCTTCACACTTGATAAGGATAACTAGGATAGGAATTCCAGTTTTTATACCTTGCCAAGAGATTTTATTATTATTATTTTATTTTACTTGTCATATAACATATTCCTACCTTACTTCCAAAACCCCCAATTTACAATCTTCATAACCAATAATAAGAACATACTTCCCTGCAATTCCTTGAGAAGATGACCCGAGGTTTGAATACTCGGTTAACAATTTTAAAAGGGGTTTGTTACTTGTGACAACCAAAACGTTTGTACCAAGGGATTTCTGTCGGTTTAGAGACTATATCTACAACGCGACTGTTTTTATGACATTCTTTACTGGCAAAAATCCCAACGTCAAAATGGCGTCGTTGCTGGGGAATTGCAAACGTGTGCCTTATTATTGGTTATTGTAAATATTTGCTTTTTACTTGTTTATTTGAATTTATTTTTTTTATTTTTTTTGCTTTTTCATACATTAAGAGGTTATTTGTTTTTATTTAGTTATTAAAAAAAAATTTTTTTTCAAAAATTTGTTCTTAGTATTCATCTTGATCTTCAAGTTGTTCTTCGTGTTCATCTTGACCTTCAAGCTGTTCTTAGTTGTTTTCTTCATTTTGATCTAAAAATTTGAAATTTGGTGTCATTTTATTGTTTTTCTCTTTCCACATTAAATTCAAAAATATTTTTATTATTTTTCGAAAAAAAAAGAGATTCAGATTTTTATTTTTAAAATTTTTATCTTATTTCAAAAATCAAATTTCAAAATTCCAATTTAAAAATTTTCAAAATTTAAATTTCAAAAAAATTCCAAAATTCAATTTTCAAAATTTCAAATTTCAAATTTCAAAATTTAATTTTCAAATTCAAAATTTAAATAACCTTTTAATTTAAATTTATTTTTATTTTTATTTTTAATTTTTTATTTGCTACTATGAACTCTCACCCCTTTGGCTATGAGTCTGGTTACAATTATGTTGCAGGAAGAAGAAATTACAATGAGAACAGGCATCAAGGTTGGAACAATCAAAGATGGGAGGAGCCACAAGGATTTCATCAACCCTCATGGCAACAACCACCTCCAGTGGACTATCAACAACCACTACTATATGCCTATAGACCCTTTCCTCAACATGACTTTGGACCACCATACTCATAAGCCCCTTTTCCGCCATTTACCTCCATATGACCCTAACCCTCAACCACCATACCAACCACCTTATGAACCAAATGAACCCTCCTATCTACCCCAAACCTCCATAGAGAAAGCACTTGCCGATCTAAACCCTATTATACAAGCTCTCTTCACCCAAATCAGACCGCCAAATACCTTCAACAATCAACCCTCAAGCTCTAGTGCACTTCCTTGTCAACTACAGAATAATCTCTCCATCCCATCACCACCATCCATGGAAGAGCACCCACATCCATCAATCCAAGAGCAAGATGATCCCAATTATGCTATTGATATGGAACAGGAAAGAAGGAATCATCTTTGCGAATCCATACTTCATAAAGAGCTAGAGGAGGCCCTACGGGTAGGGGTAGGAGAGACCCTTGAAGATGAAAGAATAGTTGAAAGGAGTTATCATAGAAAGAAAAACATCGAGGATGAGTACGATTTTATACTTAAACAACTGGACAAAGCAGCAATTATTAAAAAGGAAGAAGTGGTTGCAGACTTAAGAGATGCTGTACCCCCATTGGAAAGTCCAGTCACAGAGCCTCCTTCCACGGTGTTTGATGTTGATGATGAAAAGAGCGTACAACCTCCAAGGCAGATCATGGTTGAAGATTTTGTAGAGGTTGATCAAGAGGTAGAAGATGTCAAAGAAGAGCACAAGGGAGTGGAGCTTAAAATTACCTTGCCAAAGTTATTGGAAACCCCTCCCCCTAAGTTGCCATCATCCTTCACAACATTCAAGTGGGTAAAATTCATATCCCATAGCTTTCTAATCCCACTTGAATATGGGCTACTGGAGAAGGATGGTCAACTTAGAGCTCTTTGTGGCATTAAGAGTAAGAGAAAGATGGCCAGTGGTAAGAATTGTCCTGCAAGGTTCATCATGGTTGGAAGCTTTAAGTTTAAACGCAAAGGTTGGTGTAGAGCTCAATTGAATAGGTCTAGGAAGCTGTTTGGTAGCTGCAGTGAGAATTCAAATTACTTATCACCCGGCTGGAAAAATACAGATCCCGACAAAAATGGGTGTAACAGCAAGGTTTGGGATCCTAGAATCTGTTCTGACATCCAACACCCCGGGTGCCTAAGAATCTGTTTGAAGCTGCTCAAAAGCTTCAGGTGCCTTGTTTGGGATCCCGGAGGATATTGGAATCACAAACACTGGTGGAGATTCCTGGATGAGTTCAAGCACAAACCACCATAGCAGGAATCTCATCAAATGTCCAACATAAGGACTATAACTAAAAGTGCTAGGTGGGAGACAACCCACCATGGTATGATCGTTCATTTTTTCATTTTTATTTAGTTTTATTTGTTTTTGAATTTTATTTTATTGAACCGGGAGTTTTGCATCACATTCATATTAACACTGCATTCTGCATTTTTCAGATTACAAAAAAAAAAAAAACAAGCGAGCATGCGACGCGACCGCATCAGCGACGCGTCCGCGTCGCAAGGAGATGGGGGAATATTAATATGAACAGAGAGTTACGCAGGAGCAGGCTGGAGGCGTGCCAATGGCACAAATCACCCCACGCGATCGCGTGCCCCACGCGGTCGCGTGACCTGAAAATCGACGTCAAGCAGGTGCATGGCCGAAAGTTGAGCTGGAGTTGGGCTGGACTCGTGCTGGTAGCCCAAGCCTCACCACGCAAACGCGTGCCTCACGCGTCCGCGTCATATCCCCATGATGGCCACTCACGCGATCGCATGCCCCACGCGATCGCGTCACCCAGAATTTTGGCAAAAAGAGTTTCGAACAGAGAGTTGTGCGACCGCGAGGCTGCACTCGCGCCACTAGCACAAATCGAGTCACGCGATCGCGTGCCCCACATGTCCGCGTCACCCAACCATATCGCGCACCACGCGACCGCGTCACCCACGCGATCGCGTCGCCAGCGTCACACAACCTATCCAGATTAGTGCCAATTTTCTTATCTTTTCTTTTCTAATCCTAAATTCTCCCTTCTCTCTCCTTTCTCACTTTCTTTTTCTACTTCTCATTCATTTTCACTTTTATTTTATTTTATTTATTTGCATACTTTCATTCATTGCATATTTTTATTTTTTCTAAATTTATTATTTTACCATTGGTGTTCAAATTTTTTTTTATTCAACTGTTGCATCTTTTCTTGAATTTATTTTGGTAACTTGTTTTACACTGTGGGATGATATTAATTATCTGCCAATGCCAATCTTTTATGATACTTGCACTCCATTTGCATTGACATGAGCTTGTATTGATACTTCCATTACCCACACTCATCCCCTATACAAATTTTATACCACTGGCATGCCATGGCTTTTATTATTTTCTCACTTACGTGTTGTAGCTACCATTTAAATGAGACCCTTATTATTCGGCATTAACACCCATATTTTAAATTATTTTCTATCTTTATTTTTGGGTTACTTTTCTTCCCTTTTTCTTTCAGGATGGCCACCCGGAAGGGAACTGAAAGACGTTTGCATGGGGAGACAGACAAGTCCATTTGCACAATCTTTGGAGAAAAGCATCAGTTGGAACAACCCGTCCACCTGCACATCTTAGCATGCACCGAGGACGGTGCAATCTTTAAGTGTGGGGAGGTCGATACCGATCTCCATGGGTTAGTTACTCCTCTATCTCAACACCAATGATTTATTTTCCTTATTCATTGTTGCATTTGCATGTTTGATTGCATATTTGTTTAATTTTTTTTTGCATATTTTACCACTTGGTTGAAGTAATATTTTCTTTTTCAAAAAAAATTTTAAGAGTTTTTGGCTAATTTGAATAAAATTTAATGTTACACTTATTTGAAGAAATATTATATTGGAACATGATTTAGAGCTCGAACACACAAAACCCGTGAGATTTTAGCCTATTTTAATTGGTTGCATTTTATCAACCAAAAATTTCTATTTTAGTGTGTATTTCTCTCTCTAAAATTGTGATCTTTGTCTTGCTTAATTCTATATTTCCATTATTTAATGTATGCATGCACTTATATGATTGAGGCCCTTATTTCACTAAGTTTACATACCCATATGGCCTTACCTTTCATTATCCTTTGCAAACCAATTTGAGCATATTATACCCCCTTGTTCTTTATTTTAGCTCATCACTAACTCTAAGCAGAAAAACAATAATGTCCTTAATTTGAATCCTTGGTTAGCTTAGACTAGTGAGAGTGCTCATGAATTAAGTGTGGGGAAAAGTGGGTTTGGAAACATTTGGTTTGAGAATTGAGTATGTTAGAATTTTCTGAAAATGTGAAAGAATGTTGAGAATATGTTCATGCATTCAATACTTTAATCATATGCATTGAGAAAAACAAAAGAAAAAAAATAATATATATAAAAAAAAGAAAAAAATAAAAGAGAAAAAGAAAAGAAAAAGAGCAAATAAAAGGGGACAAAATGTCCCAAAATATGTGGTGAAAGCAATGCACATGAGTTGTACTTGAAATTAGAATGCATGAATATGTGGAAAACATGGTTAATGGATAGTTAGATGTTGTATTATGATTACATGGATTGTTTAAGTTAGGTGGAAAGTTTAAGTTAATTAAGGATTCAGATTTTAGTCCACTTGGCCAAAATACAATCCTACCTTGACCCTAACCCCATTACAACCCTTAAAAGACCTCTTGATATGTGTATCTGTGCATTAAATTTATGTTGATTGTTAGATGAAGAGCAAGCCTTAGAAAGCAAGATTAGTAGAGAATTGAGAGATCGAACCTTAAACACCTGAGTGATTAAAGTGTATACACTACCAGTAAGGGTTCGATGCTCAATTCCTTGTTCCCTGCTTTCATAAGCTATTTTCTTCTTGCAAGTATATTTGTGCTTCATTTTTATGATTTGAATTAGTGAAATCCAGTTCATATTTGTTCTTGAAAGATTTGTTTATTTTTAACCAAGTAGGTAGAAACATCTTAGCATGTAGTTGCATTCATAGGTTGCATTTCATACATTCTACCATTCCTCTTCATCTTTATGGCTTCTCTTGAGCTTAGCATGAGGACATGCTAGTGTTTACGTGTGGGGAGGTTGATAAACCACTATTTCATGGTTTATCTTGTGCTCAATTGAGTGGTTTTTATCTACTCTTTACCCACTTATTCATACTATTTGCATGGTTTTACATTTGCCTTCCTAATTATGTGCTCTGATTGAAAACATGCTTCTTTGATCTTATATTTGCTTATTATTAATCCTCTCTTATTATCAATAGATGCCTTGATACGTGTGTTAAGTGCTTTCAGAGATTATAGGGCAAGAATGGTTTGGAGGATGGGAAGAAAGCATGCAAAAGTGGAAGGAATATAAGAAGTTGAAGAAGTTGCTAAGTTGTCCAGCCTGACCTCTCTGCACTCAAACGACTATAACTTTAGCTACAGAGGTCCAAATGACGCAGTTCTAGTTGCGTTGGAAAGCTAACGTCCGGAGCTTCGATTTGATTATAATATGTTATAGTTCCTCTGAATCTAGATGATGCGACCGCGTGATCCATGCGGCCGTGTCGCAGTGACGGAAATCCAGCATGGCAAAATTCGAAACCAGCGAATTCTGGACTGTTTCTGACCCAGTTTGTGGCCCAGAAAACACAGATTAGAGGCTATAAAGTGGGGGAATACACCCATTCATGGGGGACGCTTCCAACAATTTACAATTTTAGGAGTAGATGTAGTTTTTAGAGAGAGAGAACCTCTCCTCTCTCTTAGGATTAGGATTTAGGATTTCTCTTAGTTTTAGGAGTAACTCTCAATCCCAGGTTTAATATTTCTTTTTCTTTATATTCCTCTTTTTACTTTCAGATGCTGCAATGCTTGTATTAGATATGTTGCCCAATTGGCTTATGAACTTTTCATGTTAAGATCCAAATATTTTATTTAATATTATTTGAGGTATTTTCAGATTTAAGATTGCTTTGCTCTGATTGAGATTGCTTTCAATTTAATTTAGATATTTTTCTCCCTTTTGGCTTTGGTCAAGTGATTGGTAATACTTGAGTTATCAAACTCAGCAAGTGATTGAAATTGGCAGATTCTGCTTGAACTAAACTTGCTCTAACACTAGTCTCTCCACAGGAGTTAACTAGGACTTGAGAATCAAGCTAATCAGTCCACTTGATTTACCTTCATAGTTAGAGGTTAACAAAGTGGGATTAAAACTCAATTCTCTTCACACTTGATAAGGATAACTAGGATAGGAATTCCAGTTTTTATACCTTGCCAAGAGATTTTATTATTATTATTTTATTTTACTTGTCATATAACATATTTCCACCTTACTTCCAAAACCCCCAATTTACAATCTTCATAACCAATAATAAGAACATACTTCCCTGCAATTCCTTGAGAAGACGACCCGAGGTTTGAATACTCGGTTAACAATTTTAAAAGGGGTTTGTTACTTATGACAACCAAAATGTTTGTACGAAGAGATTTCTATCGGTTTAGAGACTATATCTACAACACGACTATTTTTATGACATTCTTTACTGGCGAAAATCCCAACGTCACTCACCTTTATCACTAACGTTGGATTAAGCCACTATTGCCCATGTTAGTTGCCACGTTAATTGGTGCACGAAGTTGTGATCTCTGGTAATGGCTCCAAAAACTTGGTGCTCTAATCTCAATTCATAATTTGTCACAACTTCGATACAACTAACCAGCAAGTGCACTGGGTCGTCCAAGTAATAAACCTTACTTCAATAAGGGTCGATCCCACGGAGATTATCGGCTTGAAGCAAGCTATGGTCACCTTGTAAATCTCAGTCAGGTGGATATAAAATAGTTATTATATTTTCGAAATTAAATAATAAAAGAAGGATAGAAATACTTATGTAAATCATTGGTGAGAATTTCAGATAAGCGCCTAGAGATGCTTTCGTTCCTCTGAACCTCTGTTTTCCTGCTGTCTTCATCCAATCAGTCCTACTCCTTTCCATGGCTGGCTTTTTGTAAGGACATCTCTGTTGTCGATGGCTACTTTTAATCCTCTCTGGAAAATGGTCCAAATGCTCTGTCACAGCATGGCTAATCGTCTGGAGGCATCACCCTTGTTGATGGCTGCGTCCTATTCCTCTCTGTGAAAATGGTCCGATGCGCTGTCACTGCATGGCTAATCATCTGGAGGTTCTCGCTCATACTGGAATAGGATTTACTATCCTTTTGCGTCTGTCACTACGCCCAGCACTCGCGAGTTTGAAGTTCGTCACAGTCATTCAATCCCAGAGTCCTACTTGGAATACCACAGACAAGGTTTAGACTTTCCGGACTCTCATGAATGCCGCCATCAATCTAGCTTATACCACGAAGATTCTGATTAAGAGATCTAAGAGATACTCATTCAATCTAAGGTAGAACGGAAGTGGTTGTCAGGCACACGTTCATAGGGAATGATGATTATTGTCACGTTCATCACATTCAGGTTGAAGTGCAAACGAATATCTTAGAAGCGAAATAAGATGAATTGAATAGAGAAACAGTAGTACTTTGCATTAATCTTTGAGGAACAGCAGAGCTCCACACCTTAATCTATGGAGTGTAGAAACTCTACTGTTTGAAAATACATAAGTGAAAGGTCCAGGCATGGCCGAATGGCCAGTCCCTCTGATCTAAGAACCAGGCGTCCAAAGATGATCCAAAAATGTTCAAAGATCCCTAATACAATAATAAAAAGTCCTATTTATAATAAACTAGCTACTAGGCTTTACAGAAGTAAGTAATTGATGCATAAATCTACTTCCGGGGCCCACTTGGTGTGTGCTTGGGCTGAGCTTGAAGTCTACATGTGGAGAGGTCATTCTTGGAGTTGAACGCTAGCTTTTGTGCCATTTTGGGCGTTGAACTCCACTTTGCAACTTGTTTCTGGCGCTGGACGCCAGAATTGGGCAGAGAGCTGGCGTTGAACGCCAGTTTGCGTCATCTAAACTTGGGCAAAGTATGGACTATTATATATTGCTGGAAAGCCCTGGATGTCTACTTTCCAACGCAATTAGAAGCGCTCCATTTCGAGTTCTGTAGCACCAGAAAATCCATTTTGAGTGCAGGAAGGTCAGAATCCAACAGCATCAAGAGTCCTTCTTCCACCTCTGAATTTGATTTTTGCTCAAGTCCCTCAATTTCAGCCAGAAAATACCTGAAATCACAGAAAAACACATAAACTCATAGTAAAGTCCAGAAATGTGAATTTAACATAAAAACTAATGAAAACATCCCTAAAAGTAACCAGATTCTACCAAAAACATACTAAAAATAATGCCAAAAAGCGTATAAATTATCCGCTCATCACAACACCAAACTTAAATTGTTGCTTGTCCCCAAGCAACTGAAAATCAAATAGGATAAAAAGAAGAGAATATACTATAAATTCCAAACTATCAATGAAACATAGCTCCAATCAGATGAGCGGGACTTGTAGCTTTTTGCCTCTTGAATAGTTTTGGCATCTCACTTTATCCATTGAGGTTCAGAATGATTGGCATCTATAGGAACTCAGAGTTCAGATAGTGTTATTGATTCTCCTAGTTCAGTATGATGATTCTTGAACACAGCTATTTTATGAGTCTTGGCCGTGGCCCTAAGCACTTTGTTTTCCAGTATTACCACCGGATACATAAATGCCACAGACACATAATTGGGTGAACCTTTTCAGATTGTGACTCAGCTTTGCTAAAGTCCCCAATTAGAGGTGTCCAGGGTTCTTAAGCACACTCTTTTTTTGCTTTGGACCTTGACTTTAATCGCTCAGTCTCAAGTTTTCTCTTGACACCTTCACGCCACAAGCACATAGTTAGGGACAGCTTGGTTTAGCCGCTTAGGCCAGGATTTTATTCCTTTAGGCCTTCCTATCCACTGATGCTCAAAGCCTTGGGATCCTTTTTATTACCCTTGCCTTTTGGTTTTAAGGGCTATTGGCTTTTTGCTCTTGCCTCTTGGTTTTAAGAGCTTTTGGCTTTTTCTGCTTGCTTTTCTTTTTCTTTCTTTTTTTTTGCCTATTATTTTTTTTTCTGCAAGCTTTGTTCTTTGCTGCTTTTTCTTGCTTCAAGAATCATTTTTATAATTTTTTAGATTATCAAATAACAAGTCTCCTTGTCATCATTCTTTCAAGAGCCAACATATTTAATATTCTTAAACAACAACTTCAAAAGACATATATGCACTGTTCAAGCATTCATTCAGAAAACAAGAAGCATTGTCACCACATCAATATAATTAAACTAAGTTCAAGGATAAATTTGAAACTCATGTACTTCTTGTTCTTTTGAATTAAAACATTTTTTCATTTAAGAGAGGTGATGGATTCATAGGACATTCATAACTTTAAGACAAAGTTACTAACTACTAATGATCATGTAATGAAGACACAAACATAGATAAGCACTTAACATAGAGAAAACGAAAAACAGAGAATGTAAGAACAAAGAATGAGTCCACCTTAGTGATGGTGGCGTTTCCTTCTTGAGGAACCAATGATGTCCTTGAGCTCTTCTATGTCTCTTCCTTGTCTTTGTTGCTCCTCCCTCATTGCTTTTTGATCTTCTCTTATTTCATGAAGGATGATGGAGTGCTCTTGTTGTTTCACCCTTAGTTGTCCCATGTTGGAACTTAATTCTCCTAGGGAGGTGTTGATTTGCTCCCAATAGTTTTGTGGAGGAAAATGCATTTGAGGCATCTCCGGGATCTCATGGTGATGAGCTTCCTGCACCTCTTGAGCTCCATGAGTGGGCTCTCTTGCTTGCTCCATCTTTTTCTTAGTGATGGGCTTCTCTTCCTCAATGTGAATGTCTCCTTCTATGAAAGCTCCAGCTGAGTAACATAGATGGCAAATAAGATGAGGAAAAGCTAGCCTTGCCCCAAGGGAGGGCTTTTCGGCTATTTTGTAGAGTTCAAGGGAGATGACTTCATGAACTTCTACTTCCTCTCCAATCATGATGCTATGGATCATGATGGCCCGATCCACAGTAACTTCAGATCGGTTGCTAGTGGGGATGATGGAGTGTTGGATGAACTCCAACCATCCTCTAGCTACAGGCTTGAGGTCCAGTCTTCTTAATTGAACTGGCTTGCCTTTGGAGTCAATCTTCCATTGAGCTCCTTTCACACATATGTCCATGAGGACTTGGTCCAACCTTTGATTAAAGTTGACCCTTCTAGTGTAGGGGCGTGCATCTCCTTGCATCATAGGCAAGTTAAACGCCAACCTCACATTCTCCGGACCAAAATCTAAGTATTTCCCCCGAACCATTGTAACATAATTTTTTGGATTCGGGTTCTTACTTTGATCATGGTTCCTAGTGATCCATGCATTGGCATAGAACTCTTGAACCATTAGGATGCCGACTTGTTGGATGGGGTTTGTTAGGACTTCCCAACCTCTTCTTTGGATTTCATGTCGGATCTCCGGATACTCATTTTTCTTGAGTTTGAAAGGGACCTCGGGGATCACCTTCTTCTTGGCCACAACATCATAGAAGTGGTCTTGATGAGCTTTGGAGATGAACCTTTCCATCTCCCATGACTCGGAGGTGGAAGCTTTTGTCTTCCCTTTCCCTTTTCTAGAGGATTCTCCGGTCTTGGGTGCCATCAATGGTAATGGAAAAACAAAAAGCTTATGCTTTTACCACACCAAACTTAGAATTTTGCTCGCCCTCGAGCAAGAGAAGAAAGAATAGATGAAGAAGAAGAAAAAAATATGGAGAGGATGGGGGAGGTGTGTTTCGGCCAAGAAGAGAAAATAGGGTTGTGTTGTGTGAAAATGAGGAAGAATGGAGGGTTATATATAGGGAAGGGAGGGGGGTAAGTTCGGCCATTTAGGGTGGGTTTGGGTGGGAAATTGATTTTGAATTTTGAAGGTAGGTGGAGTTTATGAGGTAGGTTTATGGGGAAGAGTGGATGGATGTGAGTGGTGAAGAGGTGATGGGGAAGAGAGATTGAGGTGATTGGTGAAGGGTTTTGGGGAAGAGTGTTTATGGGATTATGTGAAAGTGGGGTGAGAAGAAGTGAGTGGAGGTAGGTGGGGATCCTGTGGGGTCCACAGATCCTGAGGTGTTCAAGGAGTTACAACCTTACACCAAATTAGGCATTCAAAATGCTCTTGCATACAACTCTGGGTGTTCAGCGCCAGATTGGTGCTTGTTCTGGGCGTTGAACGCCCATTTGTTGCCCATTTCTGGCGTTGAACGCCAGAACCATGCTTGTTCTGGGCGTTTAGCGCCAGCTCTTCTCCAGGGTGCATTTCTGGCGTTCAAACGCCCAGATGCTGCCCATTTATGGCGTTCAACGCCAGAACCATGCTCTGTTCTGGCGTTGAACGCCCAAAACATGCTTCTTACTGGCGTTTAAACGCCAGTAAGGTCTTCCTCCAGGGTGTGATTTTTCTTCTGCTGTTTTTGATTCTGTTTTCAATTTTTATATTTATTTTGTGACTCCACATAATCATGAACCTAATAAAACATGAAAAACAATGAAAATTAGATAAATAAACATTGGGTTGCCTCCCAACAAGCGCTTCTTTAATGTCAATAGCTTGACAGTGGGCTCTCATGGAGCCTCACAGATGTGCAGAGCTTTATTGAGACCTCCCAACACCAAACTTAGAGTTTGGATATGGGGGTTTGACACCAAACTTAGAGTTTGGTTGTGGCCTCCCAACACCAAACTTAGAGTCTGACTGTGGGGGCTTTGGTTGACTCTGCTTTGAGAGAAGCTTTTTATGCTTCCTCTCCATGGATGCAGAGAGAGATCCTTGAGTTGTAAACACAAGTTTGTCCTCATTTATTTGAAGGATCAATTCTCCTCTGTCCATATCAATCACAGCTCTTGCTATGGCTAGGAAAGGTCTTCCTAGGATGATGGATTCATCCTCATCCTTCCCAGTATCTAGGACTATGAAATCAGTAGGGATGTAAAGGCCTTCAACCTTTACTAACACGTCTTCTACTTGTCCATATGCCTGTTTTCTTGAATTGTCTGCCATCTCTAATGAGATTTTAGCAGCTTGCACCCCAAAGATTCCCAGTTTCTCTATTACAGATAGGGGCATGAGGTTTATTCCTGAACCAAGGTCACACAGAGCCTTAAAGATCATGGTGCCTATGGTACAAGGTATTAAGAACTTTTCTGGATCCTGTTTCTTCTGAGGCAATGTCAGTTGATCCAGATCACTTAGTTCATTGGTGAACAAGGGAGGTTCATCTTCCCAAGTTTCAATGCCAAATAATTTGGCATTCAGCTTCATGATTGCACCAAGGAACTTGGCAGCTTTCTCTTCAGTAACATCCTCATTCTCTTTAGAAGAGGAATACTCATCAGAGCTCATGAATGGCATAAGAAGGTTCAATGGAATCTCTATGGTCTCTAAATGAGCCACAGAGTCCTTTGGTTCCTCAGAGGGAAGCTCCTTATTGATCACTAGATGTCCCAGGAGGTCTTCCTCACTGGGATTCACGTCCTCTCCTTCCCTTACAGGTTCGGCCATGGTAATCAATTCAATGGCCTTGCACTCTCCTTTTGTATTTTCTTCTGTATTGCTTGGGAGAGTACTAGGAGGGATTTCAGTGATCCTTTTACTCAGCTGGCCCACTTGTGCTTCCAAATTTCTAATGGAAGACCTTGTTTCATTCATGAAACTTACAGTGGCCTTGGACAGATCAGAGACTAAGTTTGCTAAATTAGAGGTATTTTGTTCAGAGTTCTCTATCTGTTGCTGAGTGGATGATGGAAAAGGTTTATTATTGTTAAACCTGTTTCTTCCACCATTATTAAAGCCTTGTTGAGGCTTTTGCTGATCCTTCCCTGAGAGATTTGGATGATTTCTCCATGATGGATTATAGGTGTTTCCATAAGGTTCACCTAAGTAATTCACCTCTTGAGTACTTGAAAGCTGTAGAAGACTGATGGTTTAGAGGTTATAAAAACTCTCGTTGTGAGTATAGTTACTAAACCAAGCAATCAACCTTTCTTACAAACGTGTTGGGTGTCACAAGTAACAAACCCCTTTAAAAATTGTTAACCGAGTATTCAAACCTCGGGTCGTCTTCTCAAGGAACTGCGAGGAAGTGTGTTCTTATTATTGGCTATAAAGGTTGTAATCGGGGTTTAGAAGGTGAGAAGCAAGTAATTTAAATGACGAGTGAATTAAATGGCAAGTAAAAATAAATAATAACTGAAAACAACTTTTGGCAAGATAAGGGAAATTAGAAGTCCAACTTAGTTACCCTTCTCAACAATAATGAAAGTTGTATCTTAATTCTACTTGGTCAACCTTTACCGGAGCAAAGGAAAGTCAAGGGACTAATTAAATTGACCTTTGAATCCTAATTATTTCCTAAGAAAAGGTTGGGATTATTTAAGTTCAACTTAATTAGCAAGATAACGATTATCAATTATGTTGAGTTTAATAATTGTTGAGTTACTGAATTCTTAACCAAAACCAAAAGGGGAAAAAGTAAATTGCTGAAATAATAAAAGTGTCCTTAGATGGGAAGCAATGGCAACTTAAATCAAAGAGAACAATCATAAACTGAAAATACCTCAAATTATCATTAATTCAAATAACTGTCTGTAACATGGAAGAATTCTTAGATCAACTTATAATAATAATCAATTCAAATGTTGGAATAAATAAATAGAAGTAATACTAAAAGAACATTAAACCTGGATCCAGAGTTACTCTTAAAACAAGAAGAAATCCTAAATCCTAAAAGAGAGAGAGAGAGAAGATCTCCCTCTCAACTAAATCTAAATCATTGAAAGGTGAAAATATGCGAGCTCTCTTTTGAATGGAAGCATTCCCACACTTTATAACCTCTGGTCTATGCTGTCTGTACTTGGATCTAGGCCAAAAAAGGCTTCAGAATTCGCTAGGGGCGTATTCTGTAATTTCTGGTGCGTGCCCTCTGTCACGCGCGTCCGCGTGGGTCACGCGGTTGCGTCATTCGGAGCTTTTCCTTGCCACGCGGTCACGTCAGTCATGCGACCGCGTCATGTGTATTCTGCTTGAGGCGCGCGGTCGCGTCAGGCATGCGGCCGCGTTGCTGCTGATTCGTGCTTGGCACGCGATCGCGTCATCCATGCGATCGCGTGGATACCTGTTTCTTTAAAGCTCCGTTTTGCTTCCTCCTTCCATTCTAGTATGTTTTCTTTTTCCATCCTTTTAAGTCATTCTGCCTTTAGAAAATCTGAAACTACTCAACACACTAATCACGGCATCGAATGGAAATAAAGGTAATTAAAATAATTAATTTTTAAAGCTTAGAAAACATGTTTTTCATTATATGACATAATAAGGAAGGGAAAGTAAAACTATGCAATTAATGTGAATAAGTAGGTGAAGAGTTGAATAAATCACTCTAATTAAGCACAAAAGAACTCATGAAATATGGGTTTATCAACCTCTTCACACTTAAACACTAGCATATCCTCATGCTAAATCCAAGGTAAATAATTAAGGTTAAAGTGATGGAATGTTATGAAATGCAACCTATGCTAAATGCATCTACCTAATGAGTCATGCAATTTCTAATTCATCCACTCATACATAAAGTTTACATGTAGCTAAGTTAATTCACATTCTCAAGGAGTTATGTATATATATATATATATATAGCCAACCCTTAAATAATAAAGTACTTTAGCAAATGAGATGGGAAAGAAAACATTGTACAAACTTGCAAAACAATTAGTAAATTTTGAGCACAGATATATGTTGATGAGTTATTGAACCCTCACTGGATTTTGTGTTTACTCTCTAGTCACTCAGTGTTTATTGGGTTTATTCACTCTATTTTTCTTTTTATTCTTAATTTCTACAGCTTTGTTTTTCATCTAACCAATCAACAATTATAGAATATAGTCATACCAAAAAGTCATGAGGTCTTAATTAAGGTTGTAATGTGGTCAAGGTAAAGGTAAGGATTTATGTATAGGGTCAAGTGAGCTAATAAGTGAATCCTTAATTAGACTAAGATCTCACCTAACATACATATTCAGCAAGATAAAACTTCTTTACCTATTTTCCCATAATTTCCCACTTATTGTTACATGCTCATGTTTCACTTTTTATCATTTTTTTATCCCATGTGCATTGTTTTTATTTTGCATTGGGGAATTTCTTTTGTATCCCCTTTTATTTAAATGCTGAAAAAAATTAACTTTTTTTTAATGCACATATAATTGAATCATTTAGATTTTCTCATGAGCATGCTTCCCAAATTTTATTTTATTCCTTTTAACTTCTCTACCTTTTGTTTCTATCATCCATGTTCCCAAAAGGTTTCCCACATTTAACTCTATTTATAATTTTCTATCTTAAGCTAACCAAGGATTCACTTGGAATTTTATTTTGTTTTTCTACTTAAGGCTAGTAATTTGGATAAATAGAATAAAGGGGTTTTAAAAGGCTCAAGGGGGCTAACAAGGGTAATGTAAAAGGTAGGCTAATTTGGGGTGAGTGAGCTAAAATCAAATGATGGCTTCAATCATTCTCTTGGTATGTATCTATTTTATATTCTATAATTGGACATATAGATTAAAGCAAAGTAAAGAACATCAAAATAAAAAGAAATGTGACACATAGAAATGAAATTATGGTTTGAATGCAACCATACAATTTAAGCTCAAGACTCACAGGCTGTGTGTTCTCTAACTCAAGCATCATATATCATTCATATATTGTATGCAGGTTTAGTTAAAAATTCCCATTATTCTCTTGAAAAAAAATTATTTAGGGTAGCTTTTAAAGTTTTAATGTTCCTCCTTGATGAAATGTTGTCAACTAACATGTAATGCTATATATACAAGGTGTGGGTTGTTTTGATTCTGTTAAAGTTTCTAGTTTACTTCCTTTTTATATTTTTCTATTTAAACTATACTATCTTATGCTAAAAAGGGTAAACTATACTAATTAATCCACTAATAAATCAGAATTGTAAACTAAACTAAATAACTAAAATAAACTAAATGGCTAAAGTATGAACTAAAGATGCAAAATGCAGCACATAGAGTAAAATACACAAGTAGCAATGTATAAGTACTCAGAAAATAACAATAAAAGAAAAAGAGAAAAATACAGAAAAATATCCAAAATAAAAGAAAAAGTATGTAGTGGTTCACCAAAATAAACGCCAGAGATGGCGACCTCCCCACACTTAAAATGAAGCATCATCCTCGATGCTCAATCAAGCCTGGTGTGAAGGAGTGTCATCAATGGTAGGGATGGTAGCTGGGGTCTCCGTGGTGGTGGTGGGCTGAGGGTCTGGCTGCTGTGGAGGTGGGACGGACTGGAGCGGGATCTCCGGATCTGCAGCCTCTATCTGGGGCATAACCTCCTGATGCGGGGCAGCCTGCTCTATGGCTGCCTGCTGATGAGTCTCCGTCTGGGAATGAGGCTCCTCCTCGTGCTCATCCTCCTCCTCGTGCTCATCCTCTGATGGCTCTGAAGGGGTGTCGGGCTCGGAGGGGATGTCGGTGCCCTGTCTGATCATCAGCTTCAGATGGGAATAGCGTCGCTTGCTGCGGCGCTCTAATCTCTCATACCGGTGCCTGTTACGGTGCTCCATCTGATCAAGCTGGCGGAATAGACGGTGCACGAGGTGATAGACCAGCTCAGAGGCGGGTGGAGGTGCAGTGGTGGCAGCAGGAGCAGCTGGGGCTGCTGTGGATGAAGAGGGTCCAGTAGACGGAGGCGCTGTCTCATCAGTAGCAGTGACAGGTGGTGGTCTGTAGCCCAAAGCAAGGAAGTTCCTGCTGTGCGGGATGATCTTCCTGCAGTCCGCTGCTGGTGGTCTCTCATCGGCATCCTCCCAATGCACATCAGCCTGACGGCCTAGCCGTGTAACCAGGTAAGGAAAGGGGAGGGTGCCTCGTACGTGGGCCCTGGCCATATAATGCCGGATAAAACGAGGTAAGTATATGTCCTTACCCTCCAGCACACACCAAAGGAGGGTGATCATGGTAGCCGGGATCTCCATCTCGTGAGTACTCGGCATCACAAAATTACTCAAGATCTGATGCCATAGCCGAGCCTCATCATTTAAGTACACTCTCTTGATCCATCTAGGCATAGTGGTGTTCTGACCCATCTCCCAAGGAACAGCAGGGTCGAGAGCTATCCGTGCCTTTACGGCATCCCAGTCAAACTGCATCTGGCCCATGTCCTCCTCAGCCTGTGCAAAACCATCTGGCTGATCGGACTTGGCTGGGAGCTGGAGAATGGTCTCTATGGCTTCCTCTGTGACCAGAATTTGCTTTTCCCTCAGGTTCACTGCATCTAGGGTAGTAAGGTAGTAGTTGCAATAGAATTCCCGGACCCAAGATGCATTGACCTCTGTCAGTGGTCTCTCCAGAAAGTACCAGCCCCTTTGCTTGATTTGCTCAGTAGTGTACTGCTGGAGGGCTTCTGGAATATTCAAGGTATGTTCCAGGTATAGATTTCTGGAGTTTGCAAAAGCCGGGTACTTGAGTTCACAGTACCAGTTTGCAAATTTTATAGGATCATTTGAAGGGAGCAGCTGGTCAGCTTTTTCCTGCTGTGTGAAATTCTTCTCCCGCCATGAGGTATCGTGCATCAAAGAAATGATGGACTGGGAGGAATCTCCTCTTTTGCGCTTGCCAGTGGCCTTGCCTTTACCTTTCCTGTGTGAGGCAGACATCCTGAAAAACAGAAATTCAGGAATGGATAAAAAAATAGGAAAGCAAATAGGCAATTAAACAAAGGAAACTCAAAGCGGTATGGGAGAAATAGAATAAGGAAAATGAGTAATTGAAATGTGAGTGAATTTATGTTAAATGGAAAAAAATAAGCAATATGCCATGGTTAGAAAGTTAGAGGAAAGTGAAAATAATCAGAAAAGAGACCAAAAGGGTTAGTATGGTTAGGATTTGAAAAAGAAATTAGTAATTTAAAATCAGTGAGTTAGGAATGTAAGTGGCATAGAAAAATTCCATGTAACAAGGATTCACAGGTAAGAATAGAAGTACTCATAATTGAACAAGCAGTTTATGAACCAGGAAATTAAAAAGGATGAGAAAGTCTGCCATAGCATGCATGTAAAGGTTTGGGTAAAGCAAAGTAAAACAGATTTCAGAAATGCCAAACCAAAACATGAATGAAAATAATTTTAAAAAAAAATTTGGGCAGCATTCTGGCTAAAATTGGATTGTCCCGGAAAATAAACAGCAATTTAATCAGTTCATATGAATTAAAAAAATCAAGCCGCATGTACATAGATATAAAATAAACATAAAAACTCAATATAAACAGCAGCAACATACAAGAAAGCAGCATATGAATCATGATTATAGCAGCAACAGATTTGCACATAGGGTAAAACAGAAGTAAGAACAGTGCAAGTAAACAGACCTAGATCCACTAACTACAGCCTAAGCTACTTAACAACCTAAAAATCCACTACAACATGCAAGTCTAACTATCCTAATTATGAACATAAACGGAATAAAAAATACAGAAAAGTGACGAACAGATAAAAAAAATGGTTGCATGTTACGGAACCTGGTAAGCGGAAGGGGTGGAACAGGGAAGAAGGTGGCTGCGACGGCGTCTGGCGCGGTGGTGGTGCACGGCGACACGGTGGTGGCGGCGGAGGGGGTTGGTGTCGGAGAAAGGGTTTAGGTGGTGGGTGGTGGTTGGAGGGAGAGGATAGGGGTGGGAGGTGGGGGTTGGGGTTGCTGGCTGAAGGGGTGGGGCGCGGTGGATGGCTGGCGGTGGTGGGCGGTGGTGGCGGCGAGCAGCGGTGGAAAGGGGAGGAGAGAGGAAGAAGGAAGGAGAGAGTAGGGGAGGGGGTGGTACGGCGGCGGTGGAGGGTCGGCGGCGGCGTCTGGAAGGTGGTGGGTGGTGGTTGGAGGGAGAGGAGGCAGAGAAGGGGAAGAGGGTTGGGGGTGAGGGCTGCACGACTGATAGGGTTCGCGGGCTGGGGGGGGTTATATTTTTGAATCCACGCGGCCGCGTGGGGCACGCGGTCGCGTGGTTGGGACGAGAATGGGAGTGACGCGATCGCGTGGGGTGCGCGATCGCATGCGAGGGGGAAAGAAGGGTGACGCAATCGCATGGGTCGCGCGATCGCGTCGCTGGAAGTCGTGCTAAACGCACGACTCCAGTGCCGTTTTAGCGCAACTCTCTGTCTCCTTTTGGAGCGATGTGCAATCCATGCGACGCGATCGCGTCGCTCACGCGGTCGCGTGGGATTGGTATTGGGTAAGTGACGCGATCGCATGGGGCATGCGATCGCGTGGGCCAATTTGTGCGAAACGCACAAAGGCCGCACGATTCCAGCCCAACTTTCTGTTCATTGGATCCTTACGCCGATATATATATCACGCGGCCGCGTGGGTCACGCGGTCGCATGGGTGGTGTTTTTCGCGATATGACGCGATCGCATGGGGCATGCGGTCGCGTTGTGCAAACACTTTTTTTTATGCATGAAAAGTGCAGAATGCAATGACTATCATGGATGCTTATGCATGATTCCAGGTTTAATAAATTAAAATGAAAAACGAAAAAATTGAAAGCAATTAACAAGAAATAAATTGAAAAAGAAGCGACTATACCATGGTGGGTTGTCTCCCACCTAGCACTTTTAGTTAAAGTCCTTAAGTTGGACATTGGAAGAGTATCCTGTTATAGTGGCTTGTGTTTAAATTCGTCCAAAAATCTCCACCAGTGCTTGGAATGCCAATAGCCTCCGGGGTCCCAAACTAGGCATGTAAAGCTTCTGCGCAGCTTTAAACAGATATCCAGCCTCCTGGGATGACGAATGTCAGAACATAATCCATGATCCCAAGCTGTGTTTTTAGATCCGCCTCCGTTTTGATTTGTAAGTTTCCATTCGGGCGGGTTAAAGAGTAGAATCTCACCGTGGCAACCAAACGTTCTCCGTGATCCATGCAATTGAGCACGATACCAATCTGTGTACTTCGAGGTGAAGCGTGGAACCTTATTGAACCTGGTGCACCAGCTCTGAATACGAGCCATTTCCCTCTTACTCTTAAAGCCGCAAAGAGCTCTAAGCTGGCCATCTGTTTCAAGCAAACCAAATTCAAGTGAATAAGTAAAATTATAAGTTAAGGATTGTACCCACTTGAAGCTTGTATTGGGTGGCAATGGCCGTAGGATAGGTGTTTTTGGTGGTTCTGCAAGTTCCGTTTCCTTGTGCTCTTCTGTGAATTCTTCCACTTCCTTGCAAAGATCTTCGATTGTATCTGTATTCTGGTCAAAGTCTTCTACGTCTTCCTCATCACTTGAGTCATAGATTGGAGGTTGAGAGAAATCTACCTCCGCATCATCTTCATATTCACTTGGGGAAGATTCTTCGATCTCAGAGAATTGACTTGCGGACGCAAGTTCATCACTAGGAGCACTAGACTTGTGACTATCATCATCAAGGAAATTTGCTTCTTGGATTATTCCGTCTGATTCTTTGTAAACGACTTGCCTTGGAGATTGTACGGTATCCTCCTTAGCTTCAACTGTAGTGTCTTGGACGGAGTTTTCCTCAATTCTGTATTCCCAAGGAAGTTCAGCATCGCCTAGATCTTCAACCAACTCTTCTTTTTGAACAATGACAGCTTCTTCCACTTGTTCTAGTACGAATTCATTTTCTGTCTTGTCCACTGGAGTCTCTAGTATTTCTTTCATGCTACGCTCTTCATTGGGCTGTCCACATGGAGCTGTGGTTGATCCTTGTATATTTGAGCGCCTAGTGGCCCATTGAATTAGTGCTTGCTCCAGTTGTTGAATTGTTGTTTGAAATTTAATCATTGTTTCTTTCAGGCGATCCTTTGCTTCGCGGTTTGCCAGACTTGGACATGATACAAAGGAAAGTGGTGATGATTGGGAATGATTGGATTGGTATTGGGGTAAGGAAGGATCATATGATGGCGAATGGTGAAGAAAAGCTTGTGAGTGTGGTGGTTCGAGGTTATGTTGAAAGGATGGTTCATATGCGCGGGGTGGGGCTTGTTGGTAGTTACAAGGTTGTCCACCATGTCTTACAGCTGGGTATGCACGGTAGAATGGTCTTTGTCCAGGATATCTCGGAGGGCGTTGCTGCCTAAAGGGTTGATTAGATCCTCTTAGCTCCATCCATCCTTGATTGGTCTGACCTTGATGCACATTCCTGCTATAACTTCTATTTCCTTTAACAATATTAGAACCAAACTCAAAGCGAGAGGGGTGAGAGTTCATAGTAGCAAATAAAGAGAAAAAGGAAAAACAACAATAATTAAACAAGCAAAAGAAAAATATTTACAATAACCAATAATAAGGCACACGTTAGCAGTTCCCCGGCAACGGCGCCATTTTTTGAAAGATGTAGAAGACTAATGGTTTAGAGGTTATAGAAACTCTCGTTGTGAGTATAGTTACTAAACCAAGCAATCAACCTTTCTTACAAACGTGTTGGGTGTCACAAGTAACAAACCCCTTTAAAAATTGTTAACCGAGTATTCAAACCTCGGGTCGTCTTCTCAAGGAACTGCGAGGAAGTGTGTTCTTATTATTGGCTATAAAGGTTGTAATCGGGGTTTAGAAGGTAAGAAGCAAGTAATTTAAATGACGAGTGAATTAAATGGCAAGTAAAAATAAATAATAACTGTAAAACAACTTTTGGCAAGATAAGGGAAATTAGAAGTCCAACTTAGTTACCCTTCTCAACAATAATGAAAGTTGTATCTTAATTCTACTTGGTCAACCTTTACCGGAGCAAAGGAAAGTCAAGGGACTAATTAAATTGACCTTTGAATCCTAATTATTTCCTAAGAAAAGGTTGGGATTATTTAAGTTCAACTTAATTAGCAAGATAACGATTATCAATTATGTTGAGTTTAATAACTGTTGAGTTACTGAATTCTTAACCAAAACTAAAAGGGGAAAAAGTAAATTGCTGAAATAATAAAAGTGCCCTTAGATGGGAAGCAATGGCAACTTAAATCAAAGAGAACAATCATAAACTGAAAATACCTCAAATTATCATTAATTCAAATAACTGTCTGTAACATGGAAGAATTCTTAGATCAACTTATAATAATAATCAATTAAAATGTTGGAATAAATAAATAGAAGTAATACTAAAAGAACATTAAACCTGGATCCAGAGTTACTCTTAAAACAAGAAGAAATCCTAAATCCTAAAAGAGAGAGAGAGAGAAGATCTCCCTCTCAACTAAATCTAAATCATTGAAAGGTGAAAATATGCGAGCTCTCTTTTGAATGGAAGCATTCCCACACTTTATAACCTCTGGTCTATGCTGTCTGTACTTGGATCTGGGCCAAAAAGGGCTTCAGAATTCGCTGGGGGCGTATTCTGTAATTTCTGGTGCGTGGCCTCTGTCACGCGTCCGCGTGGGTCACGCGGTCGCGTCATTCGGAGCTTTTCCTTGCCTCGCGGTCGCGTCAGTCATGCGACCGCATCATGTGTATTCTGCTTGAGGCGAGCGGTCGCGTCAGGCCGCGTCGCTGCTGATTCGTGCTTGGCACGTGATCGCGTCATCCATGCGATTGCGTGGATACCAGTTTCTTTAAAGCTCTGTTTTGCTTCCTCCTTCCATTCTAGTATGTTTCCTTTTTCCATCCTTTTAAGTCATTCTGCCTTTAGAAAATCTGAAACTACTCAACACACTAATCACGGCATCGAATGGAAATAAAGGTAATTAAAATAATTAATTTTTAAAGCTTAGAAAACATATTTTTCATTATATGACATAATAAGGAAGGGAAAGTAAAACTATGCAATTAATGTGAATAAGTAGGTGAAGAGTTGAATAAATCACTCTAATTAAGCACAAAAGAACTCATGAAATATGGGTTTATCAGTACTGTTGGATGCAGCTTGCATTCCATTCAGACTCTGAGAAATCATATTGACTTGCTGAGTCAATATTTTATTCTGAGCCAATATGGCATTCAGAGTATCAATTTCAAAAACTCCCTTCTTCATAGGCATCCCATTACTCACAGGATTCCTCTCAGAAGTGTACATGAACTGGTTATTAGCAACCATGCCAATGAGTTCTTGCGCTTCTGCAGGCGTTTTCTTTAGGTGAATGGATCCACCTGTAGAAGTATCCAATGACATCTTTGATAGCTCAGATAAACCATCATAGAATATATCCAGGATGGTCCATTCTGAAAGCATGTCAGAAGGACACTTTTTGGTCAGCTGCTTGTATCTTTCCCAAGCTTCATAGAGGGATTCACCTTCCTTCTGTCTGAAGGTCTGAACATCGACTCTAAGCTTGGTCAGCTTTTGAGGAGGAAAGAACTTGGCTAAGAAAGTCGTGACCAGCTTATCCCAAGAGTTCAGGCTGTCTTTGGGTTGAGAGTCCAACCACACTCTAGCTCCGTCTCTTACAGCAAAAGGGAAAAGCATGAGCCTGTAGACTTCAGGATCTACTCCATTAATCTTAACAGTATCACAGATCTGCAAGAATTCAGTTAAGAACTGAAAAGGATCTTCAGATGGAAGTCCATGAAACTTGCAGTTCTGCTGCATCAGAGAAACTAGCTGAGGTTTCAGCTCAAAATTGTTTGCTCCAATGGCAGGAATGGATATGCTTCTTCCATGTAAATTGGAATTTGGTGCAGTAAAGTCACCAAGCATTCTCCTTGCATTATTGTTGTTGGGTTCGGCTGCCATCTCCTTTACTTGTTCGAAATTTTCAATAAGGTTGTCTCTGGATTGTTGTAATTTAGCTTCTCTTAGTTTTCTCTTCAGAGTCCTTTCAGGTTCTGGATCAGCTTCAACAAGAATGCCTTTTTCCTTGTTCCTGCTCATAAGAAAGAGAAGAGAACAAGAAAAGAAGAGGAATCCTCTATGTCACAGTAAAGAGGTTCCTTAATGTTAGTAAAAGAAGAAAAGGAATAGGGGTGAAGAAGAATGAAGAATCCAAACACAGGGGTAAGGATAGGAGCAGTGATGTGAGATGAAGAGAAGTGTTAGTAGATGAATAAATAATTAGAAGGAGATGAGGGAGAAGGATTTTCGAAAATTATTTTTGAAAAATGGGTTAGTGATTTTCGAAAATAGTTTTTGAAAAAGTTTAGTGGTTTTCGAAAATTAAAATCAAAAATTAAAATAATTAATTAATTGAAAAGAAATTTTGAAAAAGAGGGGGGTATTTTCGAAAATTAGAGAGAGAGGGTTAGTTAGGTGGTTTTGAAAAAGATAAGAAACAAACAAAAAGTTAGTTAGTTAGTTGAAACAAATTTTGAAAATCAATTTTTTTGAAAAGATAAGAAGATAAGAAGTTAGAAAAGATATTTTAAAATCAAATTTTGAAAAAGATAAGATAAGAAGATAATTTTTTTTTTGAAAAGATATGATTGAAATTAGTTTTGAAAAAGATTTGATTTTTAAAATCACAATTAATGACTTGATTCACAAGAAATCACAAGGTATGATTCTAGAACTTAAAGTTTGAATCTTTCTTAACAAGTAAGTAACAAACTTGAAATTTTTGAATCAAAACATTAATTGATGATGTTATTTTCGAAAATTATGATACAAAGTTAATAAAAAGATTTTTGAAAAATATTTTTAGAATTTTCGAAAATAAATAAGAAAAATGAAAAAGATTTGATTTTTGAAAAAGATTTTGAAAAAGATAAGATTTTTAAATTGAAAATTTGATTTGACTCATAAAAATAACTAGATTTTAAAAATTTTTGAGAAAATCAAATCTAATTTTTGAAATTTTAAGAGAGAAAAAGGGGAAGATATTTTTTTGATTTTTTGAATTTTTATGATGAGAGAGAAAAACATGAAAATGATGCAATGCATGAAAATTTTGGATCAAAACAATGAATGCATGCAAGAATATTATGAATGTCAAGATGAACACCAAGAACACTATGAAGATCATGATCAACATCAAGAACATATTTTTGAAAATTTTTTTATGCAAAGAAAACATGCAAGACACCAAACTTAGAAATCTTTCATGTTTAGACTCTATGGATGCAAAAATGCACATGTAAAACAAGAAAAGACACAAAACATGAAAACATCAAGATCAAACAAGAAGACTTACCAAGAACAACTTGAAGATCATGAAGAACACTATGAATGCATGAATTTTCGAAAAATGCAGGATGAATATGCAATTGACACCAAACTTATAACATGACACATGACTCAAACAAGAAACACAAATATTTTTTTTATTTTTATGATTTTATGATTTTTTTGTATTTTCTTTTAATTTTTTTTCGAAAATCATTTGAAAAAGAAAAATAAGGATTCCAAAATTTTTAATATGAATTCCAGGAATCTTATGCTCTTCAGTCTAAAGCTCCAATCAAAGGGTCAGGCATGGCTTAATAGCCAGCCAAGCTTTAGTATGTAAATTACATCCATTGAGGTGATTAGTTGAAGACCAATCCCAAAACAGTTTGGGTATGGCTTTACAGCCAGATAGGATTCAACATGTTTCATGAAACACTAGAATTCATTCTTAAAAATTCTGAAGAAAAAATAATATTTTTGAAAACATTTTTTGAAAAAAAACGAAAAAGAAGAGAATATTTTTGAAAAATTTTTGAAAACTTTTTGAAAACAAAATAAGAAGAAAATTACCCAATGCTTGTATTAGATATGTTGCCCAATTGGCTTATGAACTTTTCATGTTAAGATCCGCATATTTTATTTAATATTATTTGAGGTATTTTCAGATTTAAGATTGCTTTGCTCTGTTTAAGATTGCTTTCAATTTAATTTAGATATTTTTCTCCCTTTTGGCTTTGGTCAAGTGATTGGTAATACTTGAGTTATCAAACTCAGCAAGTGATTGAAATTGGCAGATTCTGCTTGAACTAAACTTGCTCTAACACTAGTCTCTCCACAGGAGTTAACTAGGACTTGAGAATCAAGCTAATCAGTCCACTTGATTTACCTTCATAGTTAGAGGTTAACAAAGTGGGATTAAAACCCAATTCTCTTCACACCTGATAAGGATAACTAGGATAGGAATTCCAGTTTTTATACCTTGCCAAGAGATTTTATTATTATTATTTTATTTTACTTGTCATATAACATATTCCCACCTTACTTCCAAAACCCCCAATTTACAATCTTCATAACCAATAATAAGAACATACTTCCCTGCAATTCCTTGAGAAGACGACCCGAGGTTTGAATACTCGGTTAACAATTTTAAAAGGGGTTTGTTACTTGTGACAACCAAAACGTTTGTACGAAGGAATTTCTGTCGGTTTAGAGACTATATCTACAACGCGACTGTTTTTATGACATTCTTTACTGGCAAAAATCCCAACGTCACTCACATTTATCACTAACGTTGGATTAAGCCACTATTGCCTACGTTAGTTGCCACGTTAATTGGTGCACGAAGTTGTGATCTCTGGTAATGGCTCCAAAAACTTGGTGCTCTAATCTCAATTCATAATTTGTCACAACTTCGATACAACTAATCAGCAAGTGCACTGGGTCGTTCATGTAATAAACCTTACGTGAGTAAGGGTCGATCCCACGGAGATTGTCGGCTTGAAGCAAGCTATAGTCACCTTGTAAATCTCAATCAGGCGGATATAAAATAGTTATGGTGTTTTCGAAATTAAATAATAAAAGAAGGATAGAAATACTTATGTAAATCATTGGTGAGAATTTCAGATAAGCGCCTAGAGATGCTTTCGTTCCTCTGAACCTCTGCTTTCCTGCTGTCTTCATCCAATCAGTCCTACGCCTTTCCATGGCTGGCTTTTTGTAAGGACATCACCGTTGTCAATGGCTACCTTTAATCCTCTCTGGAAAATGGTCCAAATGCTCTGTCACAGCACGGCTAATCGTCTGGAGGCATCACCCTTGTCGATGGCTGCGTCCTATTCCTCTCTGTGAAAATGGTCCGATGCGCTGTCACTGCATGGCTAATCATCTGGAGGTTCTCGCTCATACTGGAATAGGATTTACTATCCTTTTGCGTCTGTCACTACGCCCAGCACTCGCGAGTTTGAAGTTCGTCACAGTCATTCAATCCCAGAGTCCAACTTGGAATACCACAGAGAAGGTTTAGACTTTCCGAACTCTCATGAATGCCGCCATCGATCTAGCTTATACCACGAAGATTCTGATTAAGAGATCTAAGAGATACTCATTCAATCTAAGGTAGAACGGAAGTGGTTGTCAGGCACGCGTTCATAGGGAATGATGATGATTGTCACGTTCATCACATTCAGGTTGAAGTGCAAACGAATATCTTAGAAGCGAAATAAGATGAATTGAATAGAGAAACAGTAGTACTTTGCATTAATCTTTGAGGAACAGCAGAGCTCCACACCTTAATCTATGCAGTGTAGAAACTCTACCGTTTGAAAATACATAAGTGAAAGGTCCAGGCATGGCCGAATGGCCAGCCCCTCTGATCTAAGAACCAGGCATCCAAAAATGATCCAAAGATGTTCAAAGATCCCTAATACAATAATAAAAAGTCCTATTTATAATAAACTAGCTACTAGGCTTTACAGAAGTAAGTAATTGATGCATAAATCCACTTACGGGGCCCACTTGGTGTGTGCTTGGGCTTAGCTTGAAGTCTACACGTGGAGAGGTCATTCTTGGAGTTGAACGCCAGCTTTTGTGCCATTTTGGGCGTTGAACTCCACTTTGCAACTTGTTTCTGGCGCTGGACGCCAGAATTGGGTAGAGAGCTGGCGTTGAACGCTAGTTTTCGTCATCTAAACTTAGGCAAAGTATGAACTATTATATTTTGCTGGAAAGCCTTGGATGTCTACTTTCCAACGCAATTGGAAGCGCGCCCTTTTGAGTTCTGTAGCTCTAGAAAATCCATTTTGAGTGCAGAGAGGCCAGAATCCAACAGCATCAGCAGTCCTTCTTCCACCTCTGAATCTGATTTTTGCTCAAGTCCCTCAATTTCAGCCAGAAAATACCTGAAATCACAGAAAAACACACAAACTCATAGTAAATTCTAGAAATGTGAATTTAACATAAAAATGAATGAAAACATCCCTAAAAGTAACCAGATTCTACTAAAAACATACTAAAAACAATGCCAAAAAGCATATAAATTATCCGCTCATCACTAATTACATTAACGTGGAAGCTAACGTGAAGGAAGAATTAATGGACCAACATTAGTGACACTCACCTTTGTCACTAACATTGGGAATGGCAATCACCACCACGTTAGAGGCCTTGATAATCTAATTAACGTAAACTCTAACGTGGGAAGGAGGGGCGTTTGGAGCGTTGGTGACAAAGGTAAGTGTCACTAACGCTCTCGAAGCTTAGGCATGCCCACGTTAAGGGTAACGTTAGTTATACTAACGTGAACTCTAACGTGGGGAAAAGGGGCAATAAGCAACGTTATTGGAAAAGGTGAATGCCAATAACGTTTGCGAAGGACCAAGAGGCAACGTTAGTGGTCACGTTAGTGCCACTAACATTGAAGTTAACGTGGACCATTTTTGGATTGGAACGTTAGTGAAAAAGGTGATCGTCACTAACGTTCTCGAACCCACATTTTCACTTAACGTTAACGCCACTAACGTCCTAACTAACATCCATGCCTAACTCACACTTTTTCTGCAAGCAAAGTTGAGCCCACTGAAGACTGTAACTGCTTCAACTAAAAGATCCAAAGGCCCATATCCAAGACTTGAAGAGCCAACTAGAAGATCAAAAGAGTAGTATATATAGGAGTAGTTTTGAACTAGATAAAAAGCTTTTGGGCCATTGGGAAGAACTACACTCTGTATATTTTACTTTCTCTGCAACTTCTAGTTTTAGTTTTCAAAATGTACTTTTCATTTATGCTTTCCATTCCCAGAGCTATGAACAACTAAACCCCTTTCATTGGGTTAGGGAGCTCTGTTGTAATTTGATGGATCAATAATAGTTTTCATTATTATTATTCTTTCTTTTCTCTTGATTTTACTAGAAAGCTTTCAATCATCATCATATTGGGTAGTTGTCTTGGAAAAGAAGCTATTCATACTTGGATCTCTTCGGACCTTGGAAGAGGGATGAAGAGATCATGCTAGAAATGCTTTCTTATGTTGGACCAAATTGGGGTTTGAATGAATATGGTGACATATAATCCTACTAACACTTTGATTTGGGAATACATGTGGTATAATCAGTGACCATACTTCATCTCTTCTCATGAGCAATTAGACCAAGGAATTGGCTATTGATCAAGATTTGAGAGATTGGGTTGCCAAGGAATTGGAATCCAATCACTTTAGATTGCCAAGGAGATCAATGAATGCATTGATTAAGGAAGAGATGAGAATGAACTTGATCTGGAGAATACAACATCTCCTGAGCCCGATGAATCCCCCATTTCTGATCTTACCCATTCTTTTTACTTTTTTCCATTTACTTTCATGTTCATTTCCCCAATTCCCCATTTAGATTCTGCAATTTACTTTCCGCCATTTACATTTCGCTCTTTATTTCCAGCATTTACACTTTCTGTTATTTACTTTCCCACCATTTATGTTTCTACAAATATCAACTCAATTTCTGCTTAGCTCAACTAGAATATTCCTCTGATTAAAGTTGCTTGACCAATCAATCCCTGTGGGATTCGACCTCACTCTATTGTGAGTTTTTACTTGATGACAATTCGGTATACTTGTCGAAGGGAAATTTGTTGAGAGATAAGTTTCCGTGCATCAAGTTTATGGCGCCGTTGCCGGGGATTGATTTTGTATCAACAATGATTAAATTGGTGGATAACTAGATTGAGCATTTTTTCTTTTGTTTGATTTAATTTCTATTTGAGTGATTTACTTTCAGTTTTAGTTATTTTCTTTCCTTTATGCCTTACTCGTTTGTGGTGTTCTCTTATTTGTTACAATTCAGTTCACTAACCCACTAACTGTTTGATATATTGCATCACTCACACTAACAGCATTTCTAACAAGAGTACTTTCTGCATTTATTTTCTCTCTTGCTTTTGCTCTGTTGGTTGTATGACAGGTAGAAGAAGCGGGGCTTCAATTTTCTTTGATTCTGAACCTGAGAGGACCATCCTTACTCTAAGGAGGGAAGCAAGAGGAAAGAGAGTTGTTAGTGCTGAGGAAGAGGAGGAGTATTTTGAACCAGACATGGATAAGAATATGGAGAACCATCATGAAAGAGAGGCTCACAATCATGGCAGAGAAGGTCCAGTGCATCATGTTGGATAAGAGAGAAGAGTTATGGGCTACTATATCAATCCAAACCCAGGAAACTATGGAAGTAGCATCCAAAAGCCAACCATACATGCTAATAACTTTGAACTAAAGCCACAGCTCATCACCCTTGTTCAGAACAACTGTTCATTCGGAGGAAGTGTCCAAGAAGACCCCAATCAACATCTAACCACCTTCCTGAGGATATGTGATACTGTGAAGTCTAATGGTGTTCATCCTGACACCTATAGATTGCTTTTGTTTCCCTTTTCACTCAAGGACAAAGCATCTAAATGGCTAGAATCTTTCCCGAAGTAGAGTTTAACAACCTGGGAAGATGTGGTGAACAAATTCTTGGCGAGATTCTATCTCCCTCAAAGAATCAACAGGTTGAGAGCTGAGGTACAAACCTTCAGGAAATAAGATGGTGAAACTCTCTATGAAGCATGGGAGAGGTTTAAGGACTTGACAAGGAGGTGCCCACCGGATATGTTCAATGGATGGGTGCAGTTACACATTTTCTATGAAGGTCTTTCTTACGAATCAAAGAAGGCAGTAGACCACTCATCTGGGGGGTCTCTGAACAAGAAGAAGACCATTGAAGAAGCCATAGATGTCATTGAGACTGTAGCAGAGAATGACTACTTATATGCTTCTGAAAGAGGCAACACTAGAGGAGTGATGGAGCTAAACAACGTGGATGCACTGCTGGCTCAAAACAAGATGATCACCAAGCAGCTGGCTGACCTTACCAAGAAGATGGAAAGGAACCAAGCAGCAATCACTACCTCATCAGCAGCTCAAGAAGGAGTGAATGCAGAGGCAGAGGATGATCAAGAACAATCCAACTACATTGGGAACTCACCTAGGTAGACCTATGATCCATACTCCAAAACTTATAATCCTGGTTGGAGGAACCACCCAAACTTTGGGTGGGAAAATCAACAAGATCAAGGCCAAGATCAGAGATGTCACAACTCCAACAACAATGCAGCTCACCAACATTCCACATAGAGATCATATCAGCACCCACCTAACAACACCTCTCAACATCCATATCAAAACCAAAATGGCCCTTATCATCCCTCCAATCTCAACTCACCATCATCCGAAGATAGACTCTCAAGGATTGAGACTCTACTTGAACGTATATGCAAAGAAGTTCAAGACAGTAAGACGTTCTGAGATGAAGTGCGGTCCAATATGCAGAATCAAGATGCTGCCATCAAGAAACTTGAGACACAAATTGGCTACCTATTTAAGCAAATTTCCAGCCATAACCGGTGCAGCAACACTGATCCAAACCCAAGGGAGGAATGTCAGGCTATCACCCTCAGAAGTGGGAAAGAATTGAAGGAAACTTCCAAGAAACCACAAGAGAAGAACTCAAATGAAGGGGAAGAGGAACAAGATGTAGTTCAAGTTCCCACTCCTAATTCACATAAAAAAGGAGAAATGCCGAGGCCAGACGTTCCAAAAGCTCCATATCCCCAGCAATTGAAAAAGAAGGGGGATGACAACCAATTCTCAAGATTTTTGGAAATCTTCAAAAAACTACAGATTAATATACCCTTTGCTGAAGCAATAAAGCAAAACCCGCTCTATGCCAAGTTCTTGAAGGAATTAATGACCAAGAAGAGAAGCTGGAAGAGTAACGAGACTGTGATACTAACCGAAGAATGCAATGCCATCATTCAGCACAAACTACCCCAGAAATTGAAGGATCCTGGTAGCTTCCAGATTCCTTGTATTATAGGGGAAATCACAGTGGAAAAGGCCCTATGTGATTTAGGAGCCAGCATCAATTTGATGTCCGTAGCTATAATGAGAAAAATGAGGATTGAAGAGGCTAAGCCAACAAAAATGGCCCTACAACTGGCAGACCGATCATTCAAGTTTCCTCACGGCATAGTAGAAGACTTGCTGGTGAAGGTAGGAAATTTTATCTTTCCGGCAGACTTTGTAGTGTTGGATATGAAGGAGGGAGCCAAGGCCTCTATCATCCTGGGAAGATCATTCTTAGCCACTGCTGGAGCTATCATTGATGTCCAAAAAGGTGAACTTACCCTGAGATTACACAATGAGAAGATGACATTCAATGTGTTCAAGGCCATGAGTTACCCACAAGAACCATTGGGAGAATGTATGAGGTTGGATTCACTAGAAGATGCAGTACAAGAGATTTTTGAAGAAGAAGAAATTGAGGGGTTAACAGAGGAGGAATCAGCATCAAGCGAAGAGGCTGCAACAGCGGAGATTCATGTTCAGGGCACACTAGAAGAGGAGAATGAAAGAAAAGAAGCACCCAAACTTGAACTCAAAGCACTGCCGCCCACTCTCAAATATGCATATTTAGAGGAGGATGAAAGTTACCCAGTGATAATAAAATCAGCCCTCAGCCAAGAAAAAGAGGAGGAACTACTCCAAGTATTACAAAAGCATAAGGATGCCATTGGATAGACCCTCGATGACTTAAAGGGAATCAGTTTGGCCATATGCATGCATAAGATACTGCTGGAAGATAATGCCAAACCATCCATCCAACCCCAAAGGAGGCTAAATCCAGTCATGAAAGAAGTGGTACAGAAGGAAGTCATGAAGCTGTGGCAAGGAGGGGTGATCTACCCAATTTCAGATAGCCCATGGGTCAGCCCCGTCCAAGTGGTCCCCAAGAAAGGAGGAATCACTGTAGTACCCAATGAGAGGAATGAACTCATCCCTACAAGAACGGTCACAGGATGGAGGATGTGCATTGACTACAGAAAACTCAATGAAGCTACAAGAAAAGATCACTTCCCACTCCCCTTCATGGATCAGATGTTGGAAAGACTTGCAGGACACGCATATTACTGTTTTCTGGATGGCTACTCAGGATATAATCAAATAGTGGTTGATCCAAGAGACCAGGAGAAAACGTCATTTACTTGCCCATATGGAGTGTTTGCATACAGGAGCATGCCATTTGGGCTATGCAATGCTCCTGCAACATTTCAACGCTGCATGCTTTCTATCTTCTCATATATGATAGAAAAATATATTGAAGTCTTTATGGATGACTTTTCAGTATTCGTAGATTCCTTTCCTAATTGCCTAAATCACCTTGCCCTGGTGTTAAAAAGATGCCAAGAAACCAATTTGGTCATGAATTGGGAAAAATGTCACTTTATGGTGACAGGAGGAATAGTCCTCGGCCATAAGGTTTCTAACCGAGGCATTGAGGTAGACAGAGCTAAGGTGGAACTCATTGAAAATTACCCCCACCAAGTGATGTCAAGACAATTAGGAGCTTTTTAGGGCATGTTGGCTTTTACAGAAGGTTTATTAAAGATTTTTCAAAGATAGCCAAGCCCTTAAGCAATCTCCTTGTATCTGATACACCATTTGTCTTTGATGAAAAGTGCATGCTAGCATTCGAAAACTTGAAAAGGAGGCTGTCCTCTGCCCCTATCATTTCCCCACCTGATTGGAACTTACCATTTGAACTGATGTGCAATGCATCTGATTTTGCAGTTAGGGCAGTGTTAGGACAGAGGAAAGATAATTTGGTTCATGTGATATACTATGCCAGCAAAGTCCTCAATGACACTCAAAGAAATTATACCACTACTGAAAAGGAATTGCTAGCAATAGTTTTTGCATTTGACAAGTTTAGATCGTACCTCATTGGTGCCAAAGTGATCGTTTTCACAGATCACACAGCACTTAAATATTTATTTGCGAAGCAGGAATCAAAACCAAGACTGATAAGATGGATCTTGTTATTGCAGGAATTCAATATTGAGATCAGAGACAAGAAAGGAGTGGAGAACAAGGTAGCTAATCACCTGTCCAGAATCCCTCATGATAAAAGTGGAACACATGATGCCAGTGTCAATGAGTGCTTCCCAGATGAGCAGTTAATGACGGTTCACAAAGCGCCCTAGTTTGCAGACATTGTCAATTTCAAGGCAACTGGGGCTTTACCTCCAGAGATCAACAAACATCAAAAAAGAAAGCTCATCAATGACGCAAAATATTTTGTCTGGGATGAGCCATATCTCTTTAAGAAGTGTTCAGATGGAATCCTGAGAAGATGTGTCTCAAAAGAAGAGGGACAAGAGGTCCTGTGGAATGGCCACGGCTCGTGCTATGGAGGCCATTTTGGAGGGGAAAGAACTGCAGCAAAGGTGTTACAAAGTAGATTCTTTTAGCCCACCCTTTTCAAGGATGCCAAAGAACTAGTAAAGAACTGCAATGAATGCCAAAGAGCTGGAAACTTACCCAAAAGAAATGAGATGCCACGGAATTTTATCTTAGAACTGGAACTATTTGATGTGTGTGAAATCGATTTCATGGGACCATTCCCAACCTCATATTCAAACAAGTATATCTTGGTGGCAGTGGATTACATTTTCAAGTGGGTAGAGGCTACTGCAACCCCAACAAATGATAACAAGGTTGTCATAAACTTCCTCAGAAAGAATATCTTTAGCCAGTTCGGAGTCCCCTGAACACTCATCAGTGATGGAGGGAAACACAAGGTTGCGACGCCCTACCATCCCCAAACAAGTGGACAAACCGAGATATCTAACAGAGAATTAAAAAGGATTCTGGAGAAGACTGTAGGAGCATCAAGAAAGGACTGGTCGAAGAAGCTAGATGATGCTCTTTGGGCATATAGAACGGCATTCAAAACACCAATCGGGATGTCTCCATATCAACTGGTGTATGGAAAGGCCTGTCATTTACCATTGGAGCTGGAAAATAAAGCCCTCTGGGCTCTCAAGCTACTAAATTTTGACAGCATTACTGCTGGTGAAAAGAGGGTCTTGCAGCTGCAGGAAATGGAGGAGTTTAGATCTCAAGCCTATAAAAATGACAAGATCTATAAAGAAAAGGTGAAGAGAAGACATGACATCAATCTGACACCCAGGAGCTTCGAAAAAGGACAGCAAGTGCTCCTCTACAACTCCAAATTGAGACTTTTCCCTGGGAAACTCAAATCAAGGTGGTCAGGACCCTTTCTTGTCACAAAGGTCTCACCATATGGACACATAGAAATCATGGAGGAAAGTTCAAAGAGGGCTTTCACTGTGAACGGGCAAAGCCTCAAACACTACATGGGCAACATGGGGGAAAACCCCAAAATGAAGTATCATCTCAACTAATGGAGAAATCGTCGAGCTAGCGACGCTAAAAGAGCGCTTCGTTGGGAGGCAACCCAACCTAAGGTAGTTTCCTTCTCATGATCATTTCAATAAAAGTTACAAGTAGTTTTCCCTGTATTGTGAGGAGCTAAGTTTGGTGTTGCACACCAAAATAATCCAAGAGTGAAGGTGTAATTCTAATTTTGGTGTTCCACCAAAGATTTCAGTTAGAATCACATTACACCTCTTCAATGGCAAGTTGCTAGCCCCAACCAATCAGGGAAACCACTTAACAATAGTTTAGTTTCTAGTTCATAGTCGTTTTATTAATAAAAGCACATGAGGTTCTTTGCATGTATTCAATCTGTTGCATTAGGCAATGAACTAAGTTTGGTGTTCACACACCAGATTAAATTCAGAAATTCACAAGCATACATGCATGCTAACTATTTCTCAAGTGCTTTGGGAACAAGCAACTTCCAATAACTTTGCAGGAATTCAATCAATCTTCTGGAAAACCAGTACACCATCATCCAAGGAGGCGAAGAAGGATGCAAAAGCTATGGATGATGACAACAAAGGGATAGCTAGAAAGCACCACCAAAAGGTTGTATTGTTACTTGATTCCATATGCTTGGAAATGCTCAAATTGGAAGTCTGAATGTGCCCCTGATTAATAGCTACTCTTTAGTTTAAATTACTAAAATTTCATGTTTGTTTTCCTTGCTTTTGTCATATGTGTGCTGGTCCAAGTTACCTGTTTCATTTTCATCCTACTTACTTGTATGCTTGCCCTCTGAATTTAATGAAAGAGAATATTATGAAAGAAACTAGAGTAGAGTTCATATGGTGAAATAAGTCCTCAAGGTTGGTAGTGGGATAATAGATTAGCTAAGTTGGATCACCTATAAGGTATGAGGGCACTTATGTGTACTGAAGAACATGCTTGAAGTACATTCTATGAGATTAACCAAACAACAAGATCCTAATAAGAAAAAGAAAAAAACAATAAGAGTTTGAAAAAGAAAGAAATAATAAGAAATAAGGCTAGGAACCAAGGGTTTAAATCTTGAGGGATGTTTCTGTGGTGATCCTGTACCAAGGATCTGCTTGGATGAATAAGTTCTTAGGAGTGCTTCATCACTTGGTAACTTGGGTTAACTAACCCGGGATTATCAACTGAAAATTCACTATCAAGAGCAACCTTGCTACAGAACATTTAGTAACCCAAAGAGGTGTTGGACACCAAGACCTCAAGGAAAGAAAATAACAAACCATGTGCCTGTGGTGTGCATGTATGGGAGAGAGAGACTTGAGGGAGTAAGTCCTTAGGGGTGTTTCAACACCTAGCACCTTGAACCAACAGGTTCGGGAGTGTTGGCTGAAAGCTCATTTTAAAGAGTCGCCCCCTCACAGAGCACTTAGTCTAAGGATGTAATAAACCCTGAGAAAAAAAGAAAGGATCAAAGAATAAGGATCTCATAGGATGCAATCAAGCAAGTATTCAAAAGCATGATAAGGACCTGGAAACCAGTAAAGGAATGAACCTAAGTTGCTATGCATGAAACCCTATAAACCAAGAGCTTTACTTCTATAATAAGAACTTATTTCTCTTGTTCTTTCATTCATCATTCTTATGTTTCAGTACTTGTTTAGGGACAAGCAAGCTTTAAGTTTGGTGTTGTGATGCCAGGGCATTTTGGCCAGTTTCACTGACCTTTTCTTTACTGTTTTAGGGTAGTTTCATGCAGTTTCCTAGTAAATAAGTAAGTTTTGGGTAGATATTCACTTACATCTTGATTCAAGCAAACATTGTGAACTTTACATGATTTTATGAGAATTATGCATGAATTGAATGACAAATTGGATAATGCATGATCTCATGACTTGGAATAGAGCGTTGATGCACTTTAATTGCTTGATTTCAGGACAAAGGAAGCAAGGAAGAACCACGTTAGTAGCCATGTTAGTCTAATTAACATGACCACTAACGTCGAATGGGAGCTAGCTTGCAACACTAATAAGAAAAGCGATCGCCAATAACGCCTTCGAAAGCCATTATAGCCCACGTTAGTTGCCACGTTAATTACATTAACGTGGAAGCTAACGTGAAGGAGAAAGGAAGCTCAACGTTAGTGGTAAAAGTGAATACCACTAATGTTGGAAAAGGGGCACACTTAGCCACGTTAAGAGTCACGTTAACTACATTAACGTGAACACTAACGAGGAAGGAACAAGGAATTGCCAACATTAGTGACACTCACCTTTATCACTAACGTTGGATTAAGCCACTATTGCCCACGTTAGTTGCCACGTTAATTACATTAACATGGAGGAAGAATTAATGGACCAACATTAGTGACACTTACCTTTGTCACTAACGTTGGGAATGGCAATCACCACCACGTTAGAGGCCACGTTAATCTAATTAACGTAAACTCTAACGTGGGAAGGAGGGGTGTTTGGAGCGTTAGTGACAAAGGTAAGTGTCACTAACGCTCTCGAAGCTTAGGCATGCCAACGTTAAGGGTCACGTTAGTTATACTAACATGAACTCTAACGTGGGGAAAAGGGGCAATAAGCAACGTTATTGGAAAAGGTGAATGCCAATAACGTTTGTGAAGGACCAAGAGGCAACGTTAGTGGTCACGTTAGTGCCACTAACGTTGAAGTTAACGTGGACCATTTTTGGCTTGGAACGTTAGTGAAAAAGATGATGGTCACTAACGTTCTCGAACCCACATTTTCACTTAACGTTAATGCCACTAACGTCCTAACTAACGTCCATGCCTAACTCACTTTTTCTGCAAGCAAAGCTGAGCACACTGAAGACTATAACTGCTTCAACTAAAAGATCTAAAGGCCCATATCCAAGACTTGAAGAGCCAACTAGAAGATCAGAAGAGTAGTATATATAGGAGTAGTTTTGAACTAGATAAAAAGCTTTTGGGGCATCGAGAAGAACCACACTCTGTATATTTTACTTTCTCTGTAACTTCTAGTTTTAGTTTTCAAAATGTACTTTTCATTTACGCTTTCCATTCCCAGAGCTATGAACAACTAAACCCCTTTCATTGTGTTAGGGAGCTCTATTGTAATTTGATGGATCAATAATAGTTTTCATTATTCTTCTTCTTTCTTTTCTCTTGATTTTACTAGAAAGCTTTCAATCTTCATCCTATTGTGTAGTTGTCTTGGAAAAGAAGCTATTCATACTTGGATCTCTTCGGACCTTGGAAGAGGGATGAAGAGATCATGCTAGAAATGCTTTCTTATGTTGGACCAAATTGGGGTTTGGATGGATATGGTGACATATAATCCTACCAACACTTTGATTTGGGAATACATGTGGTATAATCAGTGACCATACTTCATCTCTTCTCATGAGCAATTAGACCAAGGAATTGGCTATTGATCAAGATTTGAGAGATTGGGTTGCCAAGGAATTAGAATCCAATCACTTAAGATTGCCAAGGAGATCAATGAATGCATTGATTGAGGAAGAGATGAGAATGAACTTGATCCAGAGAATACAATATCTCCTGAGCCCGATGAATCCCCCATTTCTGATCTTACCCATTCTTTTTACTTTTTGCCATTTACTTTCATGTTCATTTCCCAAATTTCCCAATTAAGATTCTGCAATTTACTTTCCGCCATTTATATTTCGCTCTTTATTTCCAGCATTTACACTTTCTGTTATTTACTTTCCCGCCATTTACGTTTCTGCAAATATCAACTCAATTTTTGCTTAGCTCAACTAGAATATTCCTCTGATTAAAGTTGCTTGACCAATCAATCCGTGTGGGATTCGACCTCACTCTATTGTGAGTTTTTACTTGACAACGATTTGGTATACTTGCCGAAGGAAAATTTGTTGAGAGACAAGTTTTCGTGCATCAACCTCATTAAAAAACCTTTTCAGAAAAAAGAGTGCACATTATCCTAAGATCTTTATTACCTTCAACTATAGTACCTTCTTAGGTTGCAGGCGTGCCATGACCTAGGAAGCTCTCGCCCTTCGAGTTCGGACAGTGTGTAGTAGCCCTTTCCAAGTACTTCTATGACTCGGTAGGGTCCTTTCCAGTTTGCTGCCAGCTTTCCTTCTTCCGGTTGAGTTGTTCCGATATCATTTCGGATTAGGATGAGGTCGTCCTCAGCAAAATCTCGTGGCACTACCTTTTGATTGTATCTTGAATCCATTCGACATTTTAATGCCTCTTCCCTGATCAAAGCTCTTTCTCAGATTTCTGGAAGTAGGTCGAGTTCTTCCCTTTGAAGTTAGGAGTTGGCTTCTTCATTATAGTGGATCACCCTGGGCGACCCTTCTTCGACCTCCACTGGGATCATTGCCTCCGTTCCGTAGGCTAGTCGGAAAGATGATTCCTTTGTGGTAGAATGTGGCGTTGTTCGATATACCCATAGGACTTGTGGGAGCTCTTCGGCCCAAGCTCCCTTTGTATCCTGTAATCTCCGTTTTAACCCGGCCAATATGACTTTGTTAGCAGCTTCCGCTTGTCCGTTGGCCTGGGGGTGTTCTACAGATGTAAATTGGTGTTTTATGTTCAGATCGGCCACCAATTTTCTGAAGCCTGTATCTGTAAATTGAGTGCCATTGTCCGTGGTGATGGAGTGTGGAACCCCAAACCTTGTGACAATGTTTCTATATAGGAATTTTCGACTTCTTTGAGCAGTGGCGTTAGCTAGGGGTTCCGCCTCGATCCATTTTGTGAAATAGTCTACCCCTACTATGAGGAATTTGACTTGTCCTAATCCCTGAGGGAAAGGTCCGAGAAGGTCGAGTCCCCATTTTGCAAATGGCCAAGGTGAGGTTACACTGATGAGTTCTTCTGGCGGGGCGATGTGAAAATTGGCATGTTTCTGACATGGTGGACATGTCTTTACGAACTCTGTGGCTTCCTTTTGTAGAGTTGGCCAATAAAATCCTGCCCGGAGTACTTTTTTGGTAAGTGCCTGCGCTCCGAGATGGTTGCCACAGATGCCACTGTGTACTTCTTCTAAAACTTCCTTTGTGTTGGAAGTCGGCACACATTTTAACAATGGTATTGAAATCCCTCTTTTGTATAAAGTATTGTTTATGATAGTGTAGTATTGTGCCTCCTGTTTTAACCTCTTTGCCTTCTTTTCATCCGTAGGGAGTGTTTCTGTTTTGAGGTAATTAATTATGGGAGTCATCCATCCTTGATCCCGACCTGTTATGGCTAGGAATTTTTCTTCTTCCGAGATTGACGGGTTCTGTAGCATTTTCTGGATGAGGCTTCTATTGTTGCCCCCTAGTTTGGTGCTGGCTAGTTTTGAGAGTGCATCAGCTCGGGCATTCTGTTCTCGGGGTATGTGGCGAACCTCATATTTCCCGAGTTATCCGAGTTGTTCCTTGGTTTTGTCCAGGTACCTTTTCATGGTGGGATCTTTGGCTTGGTAGCTTCCTGCTATTTGTGAAGTGACTACTTGTGAGTAGCTAAAGATGGTAAGTTTTTGAGCTACAACCTCCCTAGCCAGCATCAAACAAGCTAGTAGCGCATCATACTCAACTTGGTTATTTGAGGTAGGGAACCCGAATCTGAGGGAAAGTTCGATTTGGGTTCCCTGGTCGCTTTCAATTATCACACCCGCGCCACTTTCAGTTTTATTTGAGGAACCGTCTACATAGAGATTCCATTCTGTAGGGATTTCCGGGGTGTCTGTAAATTCTGCAATTAAGTCAGTCAGATACTGTGATTTGATGGCTGTTCGAGCTTCATATTGAAGGTCGAACTCGGACAACTCGACTGCCCATTGCAAGATTCTGCCTGCTAAGTCTGTTTTCTGTAAAATCCGTTTTATGGGTTGGTTGGTCCGAACCCTAATGGTGTGGGTTTGGAAATATGGGCGAAGTCGTCAAGATGTTAGTATGAGGGCATGGGCGAATTTTTCTATTTTTTGGTAGTTCAGCTCGGACCCTTGTAGTGCTTTGCTGATGAAGTATATGGGCTGTTGTCCATTGTCATCTTCTAGGACCAGTGCTGAGGCTACTGCCCGATTTCCTACTGCGAGGTACAATCTAAGTGGTTCTCCTTCCCATGGGCGAGTTAGAATAGGTGGTTGTCCCAGAAATCTTTTGAAATCTTTGAAAGCTTGCTCGCACTCCGTTGTCCATTCAAACCTTTTTCCCTTTCTTAGAGTGGCGTAGAAGGGGAGAGATCTTATTGCCAATCCAGCTAGAAATCTGGGCAAGGCTGCCAATCTTCCATTGAGTTGTTGTACCTCTTTGACACAAGTCGGGCTCTTCATGTCGAGTATGGCCCGACATTTATCTGGATTTGCCTCGATTCCTCTTTGTGTGAGCATAAAACCCAAGAATTTGTCAGCTTCTACTGTGAAGGTGCATTTTGCAGGATTAAGTCGCATGCCATGCCTTCTTATAGTGTTGAATACTTGGGTTAGGTCGAACAGTAACGTCTCTTCACTTTGTGTCTTTATTAACATGTCGTCCACATAGACTTCTATGATTTTCCCGATGTGGTCTGTAAAGACCTTATTCATTAATCTCTGATAAGTAGCTCCTACAATTTTGAGTCCAAAAGGCATGACGATGTAGCAGTAGTTTGCTTTTGGGGTTAAAAATAAAGTTTTTTCTTGATCCGGTGGGTACATCGGGATTTGATTGTATCCTGAGTAAGCGTCCATAAACGAGAGGTATTTGTATCCAGAGGAGGCATCCACCAGGGCGTCGATACTTGGGAGTGGATATGGATCCTTTGGGCAGGCTTTGTTGAGATCAGTGTAGTCGGTGCACATCCGCCACTTCCCATTTGATTTTTTCACCAAGATGACGTTAGCTAACCATAGTGGGAACTTGACTTCTCTTATGAATCCTGCCTGCAATAGGGCTTGTACCTGCTCTTCCACAGCTTGGGATCGTTCTGGTCCGAGCTTTCTACACCTCTGCTATATTGGCCGAGATCCTGGGTAGACTGCCAGCTTGTGGCACATTAACTTAGGGTCTATGCCCGGCATGTCTGCGACCTTCCATGTGAAGAAGTCGACGTTATCTCGTAAGAACCGTACGAGTGATTCCTTTATATCTCCTTGTAGGATTGTTCCAATGTTGGTTGTTTTGTCTGGGACATCTCCGATTTGGATTTTTTCTACTTTGCCTTCAGGTTGTGGACGTAGTTCTTCCCTTCTTCGAACTCCACCAAGTTCAATGGTGTGGAATTCTTCTCCTCTGCCCCTGAGGTTTAGACTTTCGTTATAACAGCGACGTGCTATCTTCTGATCTGCTTTTATTGTAGCTATTCCTTCTGTGGTTGGGAATTTCATGCACAGGTGTGGAGTTGAGACTACTGTGCCGAGCTGATTTAACGTTGTCTGACCTATTAGTGCATTGTAGGCTGAACTCACGTCGACCACGATGTAGTCTATATTGAGTGTCCTTGACCGACTTCCTTTTCCAAAGGTCGTGTGTAATGAGACGTACCCAAGTGGTTGGATTGGAATATCTCCCAGCCCGAACTGGCTGTTTGGATATACTCTGACCTCTTTTTCTTCCAGGCCGAGTTTGTCGAAGGTAATTTTGAACAAGATGTCGGCCGAGCTTCCTTGGTCTACCAGTGTGCGGTGGAGATTTGCGTTGGCCAATATGATAGTGATGACAATGGGATCGTCATGTCCCGAGATAATGCCGGCTGCATCCTCTTTGGTAATAGTGATTGTGGGGATGTCGGGTGCTTCCTCTTTTCTTTCGACATGATATACATCTTTAAGATGTCTTTTGCGAGATGCTTTAGAGATACCTCCTCCCGCGAATCCTCCGTGTATCATGTGAACATGTCTCTTGGGTGAGCGAGGTGGTCGTTCAGCCCGTCCGACATCTTCGTCCCTTCTTTTTTTTCTTGGATCGTCTGCTCGACTGGCTAAATACTGATCTAACTTTCCTTCTCTTACCAGTTTTTCTATGATATTTTTTAGGTCGAAACATTCATTGGTGGAAGAGACACCCGAAGAGGGGTATAATTGTGGTATTTTTTTATCTTTTCTCCATGTTGATGTACTTCTCTGCTCGTTCTTGCACTTCGTTTAGAGATGTGGGATGTTTTTTTTTATATAGAGTGGCTAAAAGGTCCCTCTCGTAAGCCATTGATGACACCCATAATGGCGGCCTCAGTTAGTAGACTTTGTATGTCCAAACATGCTTTGTTGAATCTTTCCATGTAGTTATGGAGACTCTCTTGATCTCCTTGTTTGATCCCTAGTAGGCTTGGGGCGTGTTTGGTTTTGTCTTTCTGGATAGAGAATCTGGCTAGAAACTTCTTGACTAAGGTCGTCGAAGCTTGAGATAGACCTAGGAGGTAGATTGTCGAACCATTTAATCACCGTTTTTGTTAAGGTAGTCGGGAAGGCTTTATAGCGGACTGCGTCTGAGGCGTCAGTGAGGTATATTCGACTCCTGAAATTACTGAGGTGATGGTTGGGATCTGCCGTGCCATCGTATAAAGTCATATCTGAGAGTTTAAAGTCTTTTGGAATTTTGGTCTTCATGATCTCCTTAGTGAATGGATCTTGGTCTTTGCGGGAGCTATCCTCATGAGTGGATCGAGTAGCTTTGGCTTTGAGATCGGCTTCGAGTTCTAGAAGTTTGTCCTCCAATTCCCGGCGTCGCCTTATTTCCCTTTGTAGGTCTTTCTCAGCTTCTCGTTGATGTTGGGCTTCTTTTTCAAGTTATTTTAAACGGTTTTGAAGCGCCTCCAAGGCTCCCAGGTTTGGTGAACTCTTATCTCAGTTAGGTTGCGGGGAATCTTTTGGTGTAGTGTTCATGTTTTTGTGTGGCGTTCTATCTTCTAGATCCAAGTCGCAGTCGTTGTCATGGTTGTCCGCCATTTTGACGAGATCTTCTGTGCTGGTCGGAGATGACGTGTCCGGCTGGTGGATGGTGGATGGAGTTGTCGCGTCCGACGTGTTTGACTGACAATATTGTTGATCCTTTGTCACCGGAGGGTGGTGGTACCTGCAAGGGACTCCGATGCTTAAGTTAGCAAGGGTATTAAGCAGGTTTTTAATAGAATCAGAGTATGAGTTATACCTGGGTGCTCCAGTGTATTTATAATAGTAGAGGATGACCTTTTTGGGGATAAGATAGTTATCTTATCTTATCTTATCTTTGAGTAAAATCATCTTATCTTCAAGGGAACCGCCCTTATCTCTATAGGATTGGGCTGTGTTCATACCCTGGGTCGAACTGTCCAATCTGGGATGTTTAGCGACAAAGCAACCGACCTCTTCAGGTCAGACCATCCGACCTCTTCTCAAAGAGCTCGGCCAAATTGCCAGGAAAGCCCAATAAAGGACCAAATAGAGGAACACGACCCAAATCATAAGACAGCCCAAGCCTATAGAGATAAGGACGGTTTCCTTGAAGATAAGATGACCTCACTCAAAGATAAGATAAGATAAAGATAACTAACTTATCTTATCTAAAAAAGGTCACTTCTCACCATTATAAATATACTGGAGCACCCAGGTATAACTCATACTCTGATTCTACTAAAAACCTGCTTAATACCCTTGCTAACTTAAGCATCAGAGTCCCTTGCAGGTACTACCACCCTCCGGTGACAGAGGATCAGCAGCATTACCAGTCAGACGTGACTGCTCCGGCCACCACCCACACGCCGGACACATCATCGCCGATCAGTACAGAAGATCTCGTCCGAGATCGACCTACAGTTTCAGGTAACCCTCGAAACATTGGCGCCGTTGCCAGGGAATCTGGAAGTCATCCCACCACCATGGCAGACGACCATGACAACGACCACGATTCGGATCTAGAAGATAGAACGCCGCACAAGAACGCGGACACTACACCAAAAGATACCCCTCAACCTAACAAAAACAACGATTCACCAAATGTGGGAGCCATGGAGGCACTTCAAGATCGCTTAAAGCAACTCGAAAAAGAGGTGGAGCTTCAACGAGAAGCTAAGAGAGACCTACGAAGGGAAGTTAGACAACACCGCGAGTTAGAGGACAAGCTCCTAAAACTCGAAGCAGATCTCAAGACCAAGACTACTCGATCCGGTCACGAAGACGACTCCCGTAAGGACCAAGACCCATTCACCAAAGAGATTATGAGGACCAAAATCCCAAAGGACTTCAAACTTCCCAATATGACTTTATATGATGGCACAGCAGATCTCGGCCATCATCTCAGTAACTTCAGAAGTAGAATGTACCTCACCGATGCCTCAAATGTAGTTCGCTGCAAAGCCTTCCCGACTACTTTAACAAAGACAGCAATTAGATGGTTCGACAATCCACCTCCTATGTCCATCTCAAGCTTCGACAACTTAGCCAAGAAGTTCCTGGCCAGATTCTCCATCCAAAAAAATAAGGCTAAGCACGCCCCAAGTCTATTAGGAATCAAACAAAGAGATTGGAAAAGTCTCTGCAACTACATAGAAAGATTCAACAAAGCATGTCTGGACATAAAAAGCCTACCAACAGAGGCCGCCATTATAGGTCTCATCAATGGCTTACGAGAAGGACCTTTTAGCCAATTTATATCGAAAAAACACCCTACATCTCTGAACGAAGTGCAAGAACGAGCAGAGAAGTACATCAACATGGAGGAAACCTCTCGACTAGGAGAGACCTCAAAATCTGGATTCAACTACTCCTCTTGAGATAAGGATAAAGAATCCAAAAAGAAAGAAGATAAACATGGGGAAAAAATCAAAAAATATCACAATTACCCCCCTCTTTGGGTGTCCCTTGTGGATGTCTACAGAGAAGTGTGCCATACTGAAAAAATACCCCCAGCTCGACCATTCAAAGGCAGAAAAAGGAGGAGGAAATCGGACTGAATATTGTGAACATCATCGAATCTGTGGGCATTCTACCAACGAATGCTTTGACTTAAAGAATGTCATAGAAAAACTAGTAAGAGAGGGGAAATTAGGTCGATACATAGCCACCCGAGACGACGAGCAAAGAAAAAGGAGAAGGGACGAAGATGTCGGACAAACTAAGCGATCACCTCGTACACCAGAGAAACACGTCCACATAATACACAAAGGATTTACGGGATGAGGAATCTCCAAATCATCTCGCAAAAGATATCTTAAAGAAGTATATCATATCAAGGGAAAGGAGGAAGTATCCGACATCCCCACAATCACTTTTACCAAAGAGGACGCATCCGGCATCATCTCAGGACACGATGATCCCATGGTCATCACTATTATACTGGCAAACGTAAATCTCCACCGTACACTGGTAGACCAAGGAAGCTCCGCCGACATCTTGTTCAAAACTGCCTTCGACAAACTTGGCCTGGAAGAAAAAGAACTCAAAGCTTATCCGAACAGCCTGTTCGGACTAGGAGACACTCCAGTTCAGCCACTTGGATACATCGCATTACACACGACCTTCGGAAAAGGAAACCAGTCAAGAACACTCAAGATAGACTATATCGTGGTCGACGTGAGTTCAGCCTACAATGCCTTAATAGGTCGGACAACCTTAAATCAGCTCGGCGCAGTAGTCTCGACTCCACATCTATGCATGAAGTTCCCAACTACAGAAGGAATAGCTATAATAAAAGCAGACTAGAAGACAGCGCACCGCTGTTACAACAAAAGTCTAAACCTCAGAGGCAGAGGAAAAGAATTCCACACCATTGAGCTCAGTGGAGTTCAGAGGCAGGAAGAACTCTACCCACAACCCAAAGGCGAAGTAGAAAAAGTCCAGATCAGAGATATCCCGGACAAAACAATCAATATCGGTACAATCCTAAAAGGAGACACAAAAGAATCACTTGTACAGTTCCTATGAGATAACGTCGACCTCTTTGCATGGAAGGCTGTGGACATGCCAGGCATAGACCCCGAGTTAATGTGCCACAAGCTAGCAGTCTACCCAGGATCTCGGCCAGTACAACAGAGACGTAGAAAGCTCGGACCAGAACGATCCCAAGCTGTGGAAGAGCAAGTACAAGCTCTACTGGAGGCAGCATTCATAAGAGAAGTCAAGTACCCACTATGGCTAGCTAACGTCGTCTTGGTGAAAAAATTAAATGGGAAGTGGCGGATGTGCACCGACTAAACTGTTCTCAACAAAGCCTGCCCATAAGATCCTTATCCACTCCCAAGTATCGACGCTCTGGTGGATGCCTCCTCCAGATACAAATACCTCTTGTTTATGGACGCATATTCGGGATACAATCAAATCCTAATGTACCCACCCAACCAAGAAAAACTTCATTCTTAACCCCAAAAGCAAACTACTGTTACATCGTCATGCCTTTTGGACTTAAAAATGCAGGAGCCACTTACCAGAGATTGATGAATAAGGTCTTTACGGATCACATCAGAAAAATCATGGAAGTCTACGTGGACGACATGTTAATAAAGACACAAAGTGAAGAGACGTTACTGTTCGACCTCAACCAAGTATTCGACACTATAAGAAGGCATGGCATGCGACTTAATCCTGCAAAATGCACCTTCACAGTAGAAGCTGGCAAATTCTTGGGTTTTATGCTCACACAAAGAGGAATCGAGGCAAATCCGGATAAATGCCGGGTCATACTCGATATGAAGAGCCCGACTTGCGTCAAAGAGGTACAACAGCTCAATGGAAGATTGGCAGCCTTGTCCAGATTTCTAGTAGGATCAGCAATAAGATCTCTCCTCTTCTATGCTACTCTAAAGAAGGGAAAGAGGTTTGAATGGACAACGGAGTGCGAGCAGGCATTCCAATATTTCAAAAGATTCCTGGGACAGCCACCTATCCTATCTTGGCCACGGGAAGGAGAACCACTTATATTATACCTCGCAGTAGAAAGTCAGGCAGTAGCCTTAGCATTAGTCCGAGAAGACGACAGTGGGCAACAACCTGTATATTTCATCAGCAAAGCATTACAAGGATCTAAGCTGAACTACCAAAAAATAGAAAAATTCACCTACGCTCTCATACTAACATCTCAACGACTGCGTCCGTACTTCCAAGCTCACACCATTAGGGTTCGAACCAACCAACCCATAAAAGGGATTTTGCAGAAAATAGACTTAGCAGGCAGAATCTTACAATGGGCAGTCGAGTTGTCTAAATTCGACCTTCAATATGAAGCTCGGACAGCCATCAAATTGCAATATCTGGCCGACTTCATTGCGGAATTTACAGACACCCCAGAAATTCCTACTGAATGGAATCTCTATGTAGATGGTTCCTCAAATAAAACAGGAAGCGACACGGGTGTGATAATAGAAAGTGACCAGAGAACCCAAATTGAACTTTCCCTCAAATTCGGGTTCCCTACCTCAAACAACCAAGCTGAATATGAGGCGCTACTAGCTGGTTTGAAACTGGCTAGGGAAGTTGGAGCTCAAAAGCTTATCATCTTCAGCGACTCACAAGTAGTCACTTCACAAATAGCAGGGAGCTACCAAGCTAAAGATCCCACTATGAAAAAGTACCAGGACAAAACCAGGGAACAACTCGAACAAGTCAGGGAATATGAGGTCCGCCACATACCTTGAGAACAGAATGCCCGAGCTGACGCACTCTCAAAACTAGCCAGTACCAAACCAGGGGGCAACAATAGAAGCCTCATCCAAGAAACACTGTAGAACCCGTCAATCTCAGAAGAAGAAAAAGTCCTAGCCATAACGAGTCCGGATCAAGGATGGATGACTCCCATAATTAACTACCTCAAAACAGAAACACTCCCCACAGATGAAAAGGAGGCAAAGAGGCTAAAAAGGGAGGTACAATACTACACAATCATAAACAATACTCTATACAAAAGAGGGGTTTCAATACCATTGTTAAAATGTGTACCGACTTCCAACACAAAGGAAGACTTAGAAGAAGTACACAGTGGTATTTGTGGCAATCATCTCAGAGCGCAGGCACTTACCAAAAAAGTACTCCGGGCAGGATTTTATTGGCCAACTCTACAAAAGGAAGCCACAGAGTTCGTAAAGACATGTCCACCATGTCAGAAACATGCCAACTTTCACATCGCTCCGCCAGAGGAACTCATCAGCATAACGTCACCTTGGCCATTCGCAAAATGGGGACTCGACCTTCTCGGACCTTTCCCTCAATGATCGGGGCAAGTCAAATTCCTCATAGTAGGGATAGACTATTTCACAAAGTGGATCGAGGCAGAACCCCTAGCTAACTCCACTGCTCAAAGAAGTCACAAATTCCTATATAGAAATATTGTCACAAGGTTCGGGGTTCCATACTCCATCACCACAGACAATGGCACCCAATTCACAGATGCAGGCTTCAGAAAGTTAGTGGCCGACTTGAACATAAAACACCAATTCACTTCCGTAGAACATCCCCAGGCCAATAGACAAGCCGAAGCTGCCAACAAAGACATATTGGCTGGGCTAAAACAGAGATTACAGGACGCAAAGGGAGCCTGGGCTGAAGAGCCCCCACAAGTCCTATGGGCATATCGAACAACGCCACATTCCACACAAAGGAATCACCCTTTCGATTAGCGTATGGAATGGAGGCACTGATCCCAGTGGAGATTGAAGAAGGGTCACCTAGAGTGATCCATTATAATGAAGAAGCCAACTCCCAACTTCAAAGGGAAGAACTCGACCTACTTCCAGAAATCCAAGAAAGAGCTCGGATCAGGGAAGAGGCATTAAAATGTCGAATGGCTTCGAGATACAATCAAAAGGTAGTGCCGTGAAGTTTTGCCGAGAACGACCTCATCGTAATCCGAAATGATATCAGAACAACTCGACCTAGAGAAGGAAAGCTGGCAGCGAACTGGAAAGGACCCTACCGAGTCATAGAAGTACTTGGAAAAGGCTACTACAGACTGTCCGAACTCGAAGGGCGAGAGCTCCCTAGGTCATGGAACACCTGCAACCTAAGAAGGTACTATAGTTAAGGGTGATAAAGGATCTTAGTACAAGTGATGAGCGGATAATTTATACGCTTTTTGGTATTGTTTTTACAAAGTTTTTAATATGATTTAGTTAGTTTTTAGTATATTTTTATTAGTTTTTAAATAAAAATTACATTTCTGGACTTTACTATGAGTTTGTGTATTTTTCTGTGATTTCAGGTAATTTCTAGCTGAAATTGAGGGACTTGAGCAAAAATCTGATTCAGAGACTGAAGAAGGACTGCAGATGCTGTTGGATTCTGACCTCCCTGCACTCGAAATAGATTTTCTGGAGCTACAGAAACCCAATTGGCGCTCTCTCAAATGCTTTGGAAAGTAGACATCCAGGGCTTTCCAGCAATATATAATAGTCCATACTTTGCCCAAGTTTTGACGACGCAAACTGGCATTCAAACGCCAATTTCCTCTCCTATTCTGGAGTTAAACGCCAGAAACAGGTTGCAAATCAGAGTTAAAAGCCAGAAACAGGCTACAACCTGGCGTTTAACTCTAAAAAGAGTCTCTACACATGAAAGCTCAATGCTCAGCGCAAGAACACACCAAGTGGGCCCCGGAAGTGGATTTCTGCATCATTTACTCATTTCTGTAAACCCTAGTTACTAGTTTAGTATAAAAACTACTTTTAGTAATTTATTTTACATCTCTGGAACACATTATGTAACTTTTACGTTCTGAGTCCTCCATGGGAGGCTGGCCACTCAGCCATGTCTACCCTATTTTCATTTATGTATTTTCAAACGGTGGAGTTTCTACACCCCATAGATTATGGTGTGGAGCTCTGCTGTTCCTCATGAATTAATGCAAAGTACTATTGTTTTTCTATTCAACTCAAGCCTATTTCTTCTCTAAGATATTCATTCGCACACAAGAACATGATGAATGTGATGATTATGTGACACTCATCACTATTCTCACCTATGAACGCGTGCCTGACAACCACTTCCGTTCTACATGCAAACAAGCTTGAATGTATGTCTCTTGGGTTTCTAATCTAAGATTGAAACCTTCGTGGTATAGGCTAGAATTATTGGTGGCCATTCCTGAGATCCGGAAAGTCTAAACCTTGTCTGTGGTATTCCGAGTAGGATCTGGAAAGGGATGACTGTGACGAGCTTCAAACTCGCGAGTGTTGGGCGTAGTAACAGACGCAAAAATTACCTAACTAATTTTCTCTCTTTAATTTTCGAAAATCCCTCACCTTTTTTTTCAAAATTTTTTTTAATTTACCAATTGTTTCAAATTTTAATTTTAATTTTATTTCTCTTTTTAATTTTCGAATTCTAACTAATATTTGAAATAAAAACAAAAATATTTTCCTTTTATTTTAAATTAAATTCGAATTTTCTCCCCCTCTCACATCTCCTTCTATTTATTTATCTACTAACACTTCTCTCCCACCCAAAATTCGAACCCCATCTTCTTCTCTGTATTCGAATTTTTCTCTTCTCCTTCTTCTATTCTTATCCTCTTATACTCACATAAGGAATCTCTATACTGTGACATAGAGGATTTCATATTTTCTTTTCTATTCTCCTCTTTTTCATATAAGCAGGAACAAGGATAAGAATATTCTTGTTGAAGCTGATCCTGAACCTGAAAGGACTCTGAAGAGGAAGCTAAGGGAAGCTAAAGCACAACTCTCTGGAGAGAACATGACAGAAATTTTCGAAAAAGAGGGAGACATGGCCGAACCCAATAACAATGCCAACAATGCAAGGAAGATGCTTGGTGACTTCATTGCACCCTCTTCTGACTTCTATGGAAGAAGCATCTCAATTCCTGCAATTGGAGCAAACAATTTTGAGCTTAAGCCTCAATTGGTTTCTCTAATGCAGCAGAATTGCAAGTTTCATAGACTTCCAATGGAAGATCCTCATCAGTTTTTAGCTGAATTCTTGCAAATCTGTGACACTGTCAAGACCAATGGAGTTGATCCTGAGGTCTACAGACTTATGCTTTTCCCTTTTGCTGTAAGAGACAGAGCTAGAACATGGTTGGATTCACAACCTAAGGATATCCTGAACTCTTGGGATAAGATGGTCAGTGCTTTTCTGGTCAAATTCTTTCCACCTCAAAAGATGAGCAAGCTTAGAGTGGAAATCCAAACCTTCAGACAGAAGGAAGGAGAATCCTTCTATGAAGCTTGGGAAAGATACAAGCAGCTGATCAAAAGGTGTCCTACTAACATGCTTCCAGAATGGAGCATCATAAGTATATTCTATGATGGTCTGTCTGAGTTGTCAAAAATGTCATTGGACCATTCTGCAGGAAGATCTCTTCATCTGAAAACCCCTGCAGAAGCTCAGGAACTCATTGAAATGGTTGCAAATAACCAGTTCATGTACACCTCTGAGAAGAATCCTATGAACAATGGGACGCCTCAGAAGAAGGGAGTTCTTGAAATTGATACTCTGAATGCCATATTGGCTCATAACAAAATATTGACCCAGCAAGTCAATATGATTTCTCAGAGTCTGAATGGATTGCAAGATGCATCCAACAGTACTAAAGAAGCATCTTCTGAAGAAGAAGCTTATGATCCTGAGAATCCTACAATGGCAGAGGTGAATTACATGGGAGAACCCTATGGAAACACCTACAATCCTTCATGGAGAAATCATCCAAATTTCTCATGGAAGGATCAACAGAAGCCTAATAAGGGCTTTAATAATAATAATGGTGGAAGAAATAGGTTTAGCAATAGCAAGCCTTTTCCATCACCTTCTCAGTAACAGACAGAGAATTTTGAACAGAGTCATTCTAGCCTAGCAACCATAGTCTCTGATCTATCCAAGACCACACTAAGTTTCATGAATGAAACAAGGTCCTCCATCAGAAATTTGGAGGCACAGGTGGGTCAGCTGAGTAAGAAGATTACTGAAACTCCTCCCAGTACTCTCCCAAGCAATACGGAAGAAAACCCCAAGAGAGAGTGCAAGGCCATAACCATGATCAACATGGCCGAACCTGGAGAGAGTGAGGAGGATATAAGTCCCAGTGAGAAAAGCCTCAGGGGACGTCCTCTAGATAGAAAGGAGTTTTCCTTTGAGGAACCAAAGGAATCTGAGGCTCATACAGAGACCATAGAGATTCCATTGAACTTCCTTCTGCCATTCATGAGCTCTGATGTATATTCTTCCTCTGAAGAGGATGAAGACATCACTGAAGAGCAAGTTGCTAAATATCTAGGAGCAATCATGAAGCTGAATGCCAAGTTATTTGGTACTGAGACTTGGGAGGATGAACCCCCCTTGTTCACCAATGAACTGAATGCATTAATGAGGCAGACATTACCTCAGAAGAAATCGGATCCTAGAAAATTCTTCATACCTTATACCATAGGCACCATGACCTTTGAGAAGGCTCTGTGTGACCTGGGGTCAGGGATAAACCTCATGCCACTCTCTGTAATAGAGAAACTGGGAATCTTTGAGGTACAAGCTGCAAGAATCTCACTAGAGATGGCAGACAAATCAATGAAACAGGCTTATGGACTAGTAGAGGACGTGCTAGTAAAGGTTGAAGGCCTTTACATCCCTACTGATTTCATAATCCTAGACACTGGGATGGATGAGGATGAATCCATCATCCTTGGCAGACCCTTCCTAACCACAGCAAAAGCTGTGATTGATGTTGACAGAGGAGAGTTGGTCCTTCAGTTGAATGAGGACTACCTTGTATTCAAGACTCAAGGTTCTCCTTCTGTAACCATGGAGAGGAAGCATGAAAAGCTTCTCTCAATACAGAGTCAAACAAAACCCCCACATTCAAACTCTAAGTTTGGTGTTGGGAGGCCACAACCAAACTCTAAGTTTGGTATTGGGAGGCCACAACCAAACTCTAAGTTTAGTGTTGAGAGGACCCAACCCTGCTCTGATTATCTGTGAGGCTCCATGAGGGCTCACTGTCAAGCTATTGACATTAAAGAAGCGCTTGTTGGGAGGCACCCCAATGCTATTTAATTATATCTATTTATTTTCCATTTCTATTTTATGTTTTCTTTAGGTTGATGATCATGTGAAGTCACAAAAATAACTGAAAAATCAAACATAGAATGAAAAACAGAATGAAAAAGAGCTCACCCTAGAGGGAGAGCTTACTGGTGTTTAAACGCCAGTAAGAGTAGCAGAATGGGCGTTAAACGCCCAGTCTGGCACCATTCTGGGCGTTTAACACCAAAAACAAGCATCAGACTGGCGTTTAATGCCAGAACAGAGCATCTAATTGGCGTTTAACGCCAATAATGGGAGAAAAGCTGGCGTTAAACGCCAGAAACAAGCAGCAACCTGGCGTTTAACGCCAGAAGTGCATTCCAAGGGCGTTTTGCACGCCTAAATAGAGCAGGGATGTTAAGTCCTTGACCCCTCAGGATCTGTGGATCCCACAGGATCCCCACCTACCCCACTTCTTCTTCTCTCCTCTTTACACCCTTTCATAACACTCTTTCCCAAATACCCTTCACCAATCACCTCCATACCTCTTCCTCAAACACTCTTCACCACTCACATCCATCCACTCTTCCCCAAAAACCCCACCTACCTCCAAATTTAAAATCCTTTCCCTCCCAAACCCAATCCTAATACACGAAACCTAACCCTTCCCCCACCCCTATATAAACCCCTCAACACTACCTCATTTTCACACATTACAAACACTTCTTCTCCCCCTTGGCAGAATACACTCTCCCCCTCCATCTCCTCCATTTTCTTCTTCTTCTACTACTTTCTTTCTTCTTTTGCTCGAGGACGAGCAAACCTTTTAAGTTTGGTGTGGTAAAAGTATTGCTTTTTATTTTTCCATAACCATTAATGGCACCTAAGGCCAGAGAAACCTAAAGAAAGATGAAAGGGAAGGCAATTGCTTCCACCTCTGAGTCATGGGAAATGGAAAGATTCATCTCAAAGGTCCATCAAGACCACTTCTATGAAGTTGTGGCCAAGAAGAAGGTGATCTCTGAGGTCCCTTTCAAGCTCAAAAGGAGTGAGTATCTGGAGATCCGACATGAGATTAGAAGAAGAGGATGGGAAGTTCTCTCCAATCCTATTCAACAAGTCGAAATCTTAATGGTTCAGGAGTTCTATGCAAACGCATGGATCACTAAGAACCATGATCAAAGTATGAACCCAAATCCAAAGAATTGGCTTACAATGGTTCGGGGGAAATACTTAGATTTTAGTCCGGAAAATGTAAGGTTGGCGTTCAACTTGCCAATGATGCAAGAAAATGCACGCCCCTACACTAGAAGGGTCAACTTTGATCAAAGGTTGGACCAAGTCCTCATGGACATATGTGAGGAAGGAGCTCAATGGAAAATTGACTCAAGAGGCAAGCCGGTTCAATTGAGAAGGCATGACCTTAAGCCTGTGGCTAGAGGATGGTTGGAGTTCATCCAACGCTCTATCATTCCTACTAGCAACCAATCCGAAGTAACTGTGGATCGAGCCATCATGATCCATAGTATCATGATTGGGGAGGAAGTGGAAGTTCATGAGATTATACCTCAAGAACTCTACAAGGTGGCTGACAAGTCCTCCACTTTGGCAAGGTTAGCCTTTCATCACCTTATTTGCCACCTCTACAATTCGGCTGGAATTGACATAGAGGGAGACATCCTCATTGATGAGGACAAGCCCATCACTAAGAAAAGGATGGAGCAAATAAGAGAGCCCACTCATGGACCTCAACAAGAGCATGAGGAAATTGCTCATTATGAAATCCCTGAGATGCCTCAAGGGATGCACTTTCCTCCACAAAACTATTGGGAGCAAATCAGCACCTCCCTAGGAGAATTAAGTTCCAACATGGAACAACTAAGGATGGAGCACCAAGAGCACTCCATCATTCTCCATGAGATTAGAGAAGATCAAAGAGCTATGAGAGAGGAGCAACAAAGGCAAGGAAGATACATAGAGGAGCTCAAGAACACCATTGGTTCTTCAAGAGGAAGAAGACGCCACCCTCACTAAGGTGGACCCGTTCCTTAATCTCCTTGTCTAGTTAATTATTTTTCTGTTTTTCGTTTACTATGATTTATTTTTATCTATATTTGTGTCTTATTACATGATCATTAGTGTCTAGTGTCTATCCTTAAAGCTTTGAGTGTCCTATAAATTCATCACCTTTCTTAAATGAAAAATTTTCTAAAAACAAAAGAACAAGAAGTACATGATTTCGAATTCATCCTTGAGCTTAGTTTAATTATTTTGATGTGGTGGCAACACTTCTTGTTTTCTGAATGAATGCTTGAACAGTGCATATTTTTTGAATTTGTTGTTTATGAATGTTAAAATTGTTGGCTCTTGAAAGAATGATGAAAAAGAAGAAATGTTATTGATAATCTGAAAAATCATAAAATTGATTCTTGAAGCAAGAAAAAGCAGCGAAAAAGCAAGGCTTGCGAAAAAAATTATAAAAAAATGGCGAAAAAAAAGTGAGAAAGAAAAAAAGAAAAAGCAAGCAGAAAAAGCCAATAGCTCTTTAAACCAAAAGGCAAGAGAAAAAAGCTAATAACTCTTTAAACCAAAAGGCAAGGGTAAAAAGGATCCAAGGCTTTGAGCATCAGTGGATAGGAGGTCCCAAAGGAATAAAATCCTGGCCTAAGCGGCTAAACCAAGCTGTCCCTAACCATGTGCTTGTGGCGTGAAAGTGTCAAGTGAAAAGCTTAAGACTGAGCGGTTAAAGTCGAGATCCAAAGCAAAAAAAGAGTGTGCTTAAGAACCCTAGACACCTCTAATTGGAGACTTTAGCAAAGCTGAGTCACAATCAGAAAAGGTTCACCCAGTTATGTGTCTGTGGCATTTATGTATCTGGTGGTAATACTGGAAAACAAAGTGCTTAGGGCCACGGCCAAGACTCATAAAGTAGCTGTGTTCAAGAATCAACATACTGAACTAAGAGAATCAATAAAAATATCTGAATTCTAAGTTCTTATAGATGCCAATCATTCTGAACTTCAAAGGATAAAGTGAGATGCCAAAACTGTTCAGAGGCAAAAAGCTACTAGCCCCGCTCATCTAAATTGGAGCTAAGTTTCATTGATATTTTGGAATTTATAGTATATTCTCTTCTTTTTATCCTATTTGATTTTCAGTTACTTGGGGACAAGCAATAATTTAAGTTTGGTGTTGTGATGAGCGGATAATTTATACTCTTTTTGGCATTGTTTTTACATAGTTTTTAGTATGATTTAGTTAGTTTTTAGTATATTTTTATTAGTTTTTAAATAAAAATCACATTTCTGGACTTTACTATGAGTTTGTGTGTTTTTCTGTGATTTCAAGTAATTTCTGGCTGAAATTGAGGGACTTGAGGAAAAATCTGATTCAGAGACTGAAGAAGGACTGTAGATGCTGCTGGATTCTGACCTCCCTGCACTCGAAATGGATTTTCTGGAGCTACAGAAACCCAATTGGTGCTCTCTTAAATGGGTTGGAAAGTAGACATCCAGGGCTTTCCAGCAATATATAATAGTTCATACTTTGCCCGAGTTTTGACGATGCAAACTGGCGTTCAAACGCCAATTTCCTGCCCTATTCTGGAGTTAAACGCCAGAAACAGGTTGCAAATCAGAGTTAAATGCCAGAAACAGGCTACAACTGGCGTTTAACTCCAAAAAGAGTCTCTACACATGAAAGCTCAATGCTCAGCCCAAGCACACACCAAGTGGGCCCCGGAAGTGGATTTCTGCATCATTTACTCATTTCTGTAAACCCTAGTTACTAGTTTAGTATAAAAACTACTTTTAGTAATTTATTTTATATCTCTGGAACACATATGTAACTTTTACGTTATGAGACCTCCATGGGAGGTTGGCCACTCGGCCATGTCTACCCTATTTTCACATATGTATTTTCAAACGGTGGAGTTTCTACACCCATAGATTAAGGTGTGGAGCTCTGCTGTTCCTCATGAATTAATGCAAAGTACTATTGTTTTTCTATTCAACTCAAGCCTATTTCTTTTCTAAGATATTCATTCGCACACAAGAACATGATGAATGTGATGATTATGTGACACTCATCACTATTCTCACCTATGAACGCGTGCCTGACAACCACTTCCGTTCTACATGCAAACAAGCTTGAATGTGTATCTCTTGGGTTTCTAATCTAAGATTGAAACCTTCGTGGTATAGGCTAGAATTATTGGCGGCCATTCTTGAGACCCGGAAAGTCTAAACCTTGTCTGTGGTATTCCGAGTAGGTTCTGGGAAGGGATGACTGTGACGAGCTTTAAACTCGCGAGTGTTGGGCGTAGTGACAGACGCAAAAGGATCAATGGATCCTATTCCAACATGATCGAGAACCGACAGATGATTAGCCATGCGGTGACAGCGCATTTGGACCATTTTCACTGAGAGGACGAACGGTAGCCATTGACAACGGTGATCCCCCAACATACAACTTACCATGGAAAAGAGTATGAATGATTGAATGAAGACAGTAGGAAAGTCGAGATTCATAAGCAACAAGCATCTCCATACGCTTATCTGAAATTCTCACCAATAAATTACATAAGTATTTCTATCTTATTTTATGTTTTAATTATATTTCAATTATCAAAACCTCATCACCATTCGAATCTGCCTGACTGAGATTTACAAGACGACCATAGCTTGCTTCAAGCCAACAATCTCCGTGGGATCGACCCTTACTCACGTAAGGTTTATTACTTGGACGACCCAGTGCACATGCTGGTTAGTTATGCGAAGTTGTGAAGAAGAATTGAGATTATGATAGTGCGTACCAAGTTTTTGGCACCATTGAGATCACAATTTCGTGCAACAACAAGGCACACTCTTTTTCCTGAAAAGGTTTTTTAATGAGGTACCAAGCCAAAGACCTACAAACTGCCCGACTTAGAGGGATAAAACTCCCACATGTATATATCTGCATTTTCTTTTGAATAAAATTTGTTTAGATCTTCTACAAATTCTTAAGACGCATTAATCTGAAATGCTCATCGTCCAATTATAAAGCCACAGATCAGCAGAAAGTGAAAACCAAATTCACTGCACGATCATGATAAAGACCAACAAAGATGAAAACCAAAATTTATCAAAAGGTCGACCAAACGGGGATTAAACCCAATTTCTACAAAATCAGCAAAGATGAAAACAGAATAACGCAAGAAGTTATCGAAAGTGATCCATAGAAAGGACCTGACGAGGTCTTAATAAAATGGATTGCTAAAAAATAACTTAAAGACTGGCCGACGTAAAAAAGTCGGATCAGTCACAAAACCAAAGTTATAAAAAGTAAATCCCTGGAAAGAGGTCTGGCCAGCCCTATAAAAGAGGATTACTAAAATAACTTAGAAGGGCCCGACATAATGAGGTCGGCCCAAAACATAAAGTTATAAAAGTAATCCCTGAAAGATACTTGAACAAGGTCCAAGAAAGAGGATTACTAAAATAACTTAGAAGGGCCCGGCATAATGAGGTCGGCCCAAAACAGAAAGTTATAAAAGTAATCCCTCAAAGAGATCTGAACAAGGTCCAAAAAAGAGGATTACTAAAATAACTTAGAAGGGCCCGACATAATGAGGTCAGCCCAAAACATAAAGTTATAAAAGTAATCCTTGAAAGAGACCTGAACAAGGTCCAAGAAAGAGGATTACTAAAATAACTTAGAAGATCCCGACATGACGAAGTCAGCCTCCCAAAAACCTTGACGTTATAAAAGGAAATTCCTAACAGAGACCTGAACAAGGTCCAAACAAAACGGATTACTAGAAATAACTTCAGGCCAAAGTGAGGAAGTCAAGGTGGATCCAAACATCCACAACCTCAAAGGAATCAAGCCACAAGTATGAAATGCAAAGGCAATCCAAAGAGGTCGGACAGCAAAGTTCCAACACTCCCAAAAAACTTAAAAAGGTACCAAGACAGATGCAGACAGATATGTTACGAAAAACACAAGTTATAATAATAACAAACTCAAGAGGCTACCAAAATCAGCCCCAAGAGCTTGGAAACTACTTTGTTTTCAAAATGAAGTTGCTAAACAAGCAACTCAGGAAGTAGCAAAAAGTCAGAACCACCATTTACAAAACATAAAGTTCAAAAGCCCACAAGCTGGGCTATCCACACAAATATCTAGAAAAAATCATTGAGGATCCGAAGGCTTCTCGGCAGCATCAACATGGGGTGAAGGAGGACGAGTCTAAAGAGGCACCGCATCCACGGTCCCATCATCTCGGTTCAAGAATTGACAATCAGGCTCTGACTCGGGATGACCAGCCTCAGATGAAGGAGCTGAAGAAGTAGGCACAACGGAAGCTTTGGAGGCAGGCACTGAAGGAGGGTCGACATCATCATCATCAGAGTCATCAAGGATAATCTTACCGTCCTTTACGACGTTATCCAAGCTGAAGAGATTAAGGTCGAGCTCGGGTGCAAGAACCAGGACCTGCTCCTTCAGGTTCTCATAAGCAGCAGTTACACTACCTACAAGGTGACCCTGGAGCTCAGCGTAATCAACTCGGGCAGACTCTAAATCATCCCTGAGACGCATCATCTCCCAATAAGTCGTGACATAACTCTCCTTGTGCTTCAACGCCGTGTCTTCAGCCAACTTCGCAGAAGCCACCAAGGCAATAGAACTGGCCTTTTCACCCTCTAACTCTTTCTCCAACTTAGTCACCCTCACCTCAAGTTCCTCCTGCAAACCCTTCATTCGGTCGAACTCCAACTTAGCCTCCTCCATAAAAGCCTTTGTAGCATGAATGGGAAGATCTTGAGGAGTCCGATATAAAGCCGCCCCCATATGTGCCATTTTTACACTGCTCCAAGTAATAAAGTCCAAATGGCAAAGGAGAGAAACATCATCAGTAGGAATGGTGCCATAAGGACCAATTTGCTGGTCCACAAACTCAACAGCATCAAAATCAGGGGCATCAAGGTTAAAGGGCTCAGCGGTTTTTTGCTTTTTCGGTGGAGGAGCGCCAGAGGTAACGACAGAAGCCTGTGGAGGATCAACCAAATGAACCCGAGGAGTAGGAATTATCCTCCTCGGTCTAGGAGAGTGATGAGCGGATAATTTATATGCTTTTTGGCATTGTTTTTAGTATGTTTTTAGTAGGATCTAGTTATTTTTAGGGATATTTTCATTAGTTTTTATGTTAAATTCACATTTCTGGACTTTACTATGAGTTTGTGTGTTTTTCTGTGATTTCAGGTATTTTCTGGCTGAAATTGAGGGACTTGAGCAAAAATCAGATTCAGAGGTTGAAGAAGGACTGCTGATGCTGTTGGATTCTGACCTCCCTGCACTCAAAGGGGAATTTATGGAGCTACAGAACTCCAAATGGTGCGCTCTCAACGGCGTTGGAAAGTAGATATACAGGGCTTTCTAGAAATATATAATAGTTCATACTTTGTGTAACGACCCAATTTTCAATATGTCTAGATCATACCGGAAACTGAGCGCTACCAATTTATCTTCCTAATTATTATCTATTATTTATCATATGAGCCTGATTCGTTGTTAAACACGTAGTTAATTTGCGTGGTGTATTTTTTTTTTTGAAACATTTGGATTAATAGACAGAATCATTTACAATCAATTCACAAGTAATAACAGATAAAACAGTTATAAACAACCACACAAAAATACATCACAAGTAGTTGATAACATTCGGTGATTCAGCCTTTATTAGCATATAGACTGTTAGTTAGAACACCCCTAGATATAGCTAAATAATATCTATATACATATATATATATATATATATACAACATCCCAGGTCCTGACCTGTTCAAGAGGTCCCTAAGCTGGCACCTAGGCTAGCCTAGACTCTATACTCACCTAGTCCCTCTAAACTACTAAAGCGAGGGAAAGTACGTTCTAAGTCTTCACAACTCAAGTCAGGTAGAACGTCATCAAAAGATAGAACATCATCTGCTATTCCTCTGCACGATCAGACTTTTCCACAGGACGTCTCTCTGGTACCTCATGAAGTAGCCACACAACAGGAATCTCGTACACAGGATTTAGGTTAAAGTGTGCATACGAACGGGGTGCAGACGTTGGCTGGTCTCACAGTATATACATGTAAACAGAGAACGATATTCACCCTAGACTCAGAAGACTATCTAGAGCAAAATCCTCTTCTTGCGAACGGTCATCAGCGAACTATGGTAAGGTACTCTTACTTCCATCTGAAGGGGGAAGGGAGAGAGAAGGGGTAAGAACTGGGGAGTTCTTAGTAGGGCCGGGGTTATTAGTTACGTTCATTTATTTGGGGTCGATTAGTAGACGAGTAACATAATATAGCGAAGCAGTAAACAGAAGATAAAGATAGAAAGAGGAAGTAGAGACAACAAAAAGCAGAACACAAACAAAAGAATACAAGAAAATAAAACACAGAAGTAGCATACGAGCAGACAAACATAAAGAAGTAGATCACACACAGAAAAGAATGCAACAGAGAATGATGCGCAGACAAGAATGATGCATGTCTAGCCCTAGCGCAGGCCATGAGCTCATGTGTCGGTTGGCTGCCCGCAATCCCGACATTTATCCGGTCACGAGTAATCCCGATTTCCCGAATACGATTTTCCGTTCCTAAATAAATGCGCATATAATAATAGCCGCTCATTTGAGACAGCCTCTGCTTACTGCAGGAAAATATATATATACTCTGCTCTGCTCTGGGGAAGCGGAAAATAGCTGTAGGTAACTTAGTTTCCCTACAGAAGCTCTGGGTTGCATTAAGCAACTAATATATATTAAATATAGCTCTGGGTTGCATCAAGCAACTAATATATATATAAATATAGCTCTGGGTTGCATCAAGCAACTAATATATATATATATATAGATATAGCTCTTTATTATATTACTCTTCTTCTCTTTATCTCTTTACTTTACTCTGGTTACTCTCTTTTCTGTGTTTCTCTACTCTGCTCTGATTTCTCTGCTTAACGTATGTATTTAAAGTTTATGTAAATTTCGGTATGAATAGTTCGCCTGTCCCAAGTATAGGTTCATTAAGTCTATATTGAAACAGTTTAACTTTTCATATAATACCTAACCCTAGTCGCAACTCAAGTACTAACTAAGTTGCCCTAGTTCGTTCACTAGTCTCTGTCTGTTTTTCTGTCATTAAAACTTTACAGACTTTTCTTTGGTGTTTATATTTTCTTTAACTTTTTATCTTTTATTTATCTTTACCTCACTAATATGTTCTTACCACTCCCTAGGTATTTTATGAAGGTAATTATGAGATTCTGCGCTTAAAGTTGTCTTTCTAAAGCTTTTACAGAAAACTGCCTTTTTCGCATTATTTTATTATTTTTATTAAAATATTAATTTTAATTAAATATTATTATTTAATATTTTATTATTATTTATTATTTTATTAATATATTTTCGAAAATTAACTTACCTTTTACTTTTAACCTTTAAAATTTACTTTTTACCACCCGTAACTTTTAATATTTCTACTTTTACCACCTTAACTTTCAGAAATTACCAAATAACCCCTCAAACACCAAAATAATTACTTCCTTGCCCTTTTATGAATCAAAAAGGTGTTCTTCATTGTTCTTCACCACACTCAAAGTGTTCTTCATGTTCTTCATAAATTCTTCAGATTCTTTCTCTGTTTTTACCCGTTTTTCAGTCTTTTCAGCAACCGATTTTTACCAAAATTCAAAATAAATTCCCAGCCACTAAAACCCCATCTTTTCTACATGATTTTAACACAAATTGAACCCCAATTTAGGGCCTAGGGTTTCGTTTTCCAGCAGCCACAAGAACACACATTCATAGCTTGAATTTCATCAAATTTCATCAAAATTTCACCAAATTTCATCAAAATTTCACCAAATTTTCACCAAGAATCAATCATATATGTAACCAATTTTTAGCACAGCCAAATCATACAACATTCACACATATCAAACACAAATAATCAAGATTAATTTCGTGGCACCCTACCTTGATTTGCTGCTCCAAATCCGGTTAAACTTTCAGGTGGTCCTGAAGCACTTTTTCCTCCTAAATCACATCAAGAACAACTTTAAATCCAAAAACTCTCAACTGACCAAATCTCACTCAGTATGTTAGGAAGAGATATCTCACCTTAGACTTTCTGAAAATTAATGTTTCTTGGCCCTCAAGTCAAGTTAAGCATGATTCCTAAGGAAGAACATCAAGAAAACACATGTTTTGCATGGTTTTCCTTGAAAACCGAGTTGAAAAGGGAGGGAGACAGCCATCTCACCTTATTTCCAGCCTTGATATGTTATATGGTTATGTAGAGGAAGAAGAGAGGATCATTTTGGTGAAATCGGAATTTTGATTTGAGTTTTAGTTCAGAAGAAATCAAGCTTTGAAGATTAAGTGTTCATGAAAGTTTCTCTCTTTTCTCTCTTGTTATTTTCGGCCAAAATGATGAAATGAGACAGCCTTGGAGGTCTTGGGGGTGTAAGGTGAGTTGTGATTGGTTGGCTTGGAGGTGGATTAAAATAATATTAAAATATCTCTGGTGTACAACTACTAAAACTAGGTGTACCGGAACACTCGTAAAAACATCTCTAAAAATTATTTTCTGAGCTACTAGCATAAATGAAACTAGTAACATATTTATTATGAGAATAGAATATTTATAATGAGGCCTTAGCATTGCTAAATTCATCAGAGAGTGCTGGTGCTAAGCTGCACCAGTAAACCGTAAACCCGGTTAAACCGATTTTTTGTTTTTAACAAAAACAGACCAGATAACCTTATAATGTCATTCAAGAATTTTCTAATACTAATATAATGATAATATTATACTATTATCTCTCTCCTCTCATGAATCGAGTCCGGTTCGTCAAACAGAGACTATTTACGAAAATCAGAATCAAAACTGCCAACCGATACGGTTCAAAAACTAGGTTCTTCGCGATTGTATTATCGAGCTTGCCTCAAAGGAGGTTCTAGCTTAAAGATGACATAATGATAATGAGGATTGAGATGCTTGATGACATAGCAGAGGTGTTCCCTTTACTGATCTTCCGGAGAAATCCGTACTTTCAGAAAAGATCTCATGTACTCGAAAATCAGGGTTGTTACATTCTACCCTCCTAAAAGAAAATTTTGCCCTCAAAATTTTAGTTACCTAGGAATAAATGCGGGTAATCAGCTTTCATCTTATCTTCCAGTTCCCAAGTGTGCTCTTCCTCTCCTCTTGGTTCCCATGTTACTTTGACTAAGCGAACAACTTTGCCTCTTAACTGCTTATCACTTCTTTCTACTATCTGAACCGGTGATGCTTGATATGTCAAATCATTTCATAACTGTACTGTCTCTGGTTGTAAAATGTGACTCTTGTCGAAAATATATTTCTTAAGTTGCGAGACATGAAAAACATCATGAAGGTTTGATAAATAAGGAGGAAGGACTATTTGATAAACTACTAGACCGACTCTTTTAAGTATTTGGAAAGGTTCTATGTATCGTGGGTTAAGCTTTTTAGTCTTAAGGGCTCTACCTATTCCAGTAATCGAGGTTACTTCTAGAAAGACACGGTTTCTGTCACTAAACTCTAAGGGTCTACGTCTATTATCGGCATAGCTCTTTTGACGGCCTTATGCTGTCTGGATCTTCCGACGAATCTCCTTTATCTTCTCAGTAGTTTCTTACACTAAGTTTGGACCTAAGACACTAGCTTCTCCATCGTCATTCCAACACAATGGTGTCTGACATCTTCTTCCATAGAGAGCTTCATATGGTGCCATCCCGATACTTTATTGGAAACTGTTGTTGTAGACGAATTTGACCAAAAGCAAATACTTATCCCAGCTGCTTTGGTTGTCTATCATACATGATCGTAACATGTCCTCTAACGTCTGGATTGTCTGCTCTGATTGTCCGTCTATCTGAGGATGGTATGCTATACTCGTGTGCAATTCTGTTTCCAACGCTTTCTGAAAAAGCTCCCCAGAATCTAGTAGTAAACCTCGAAACTCGATCTGAGACAATTTATGAAGGTATCCCATGTAGTCATACGATTCCTTGAATATATATTCGTTCCAGCCTTTCTAAAGTATAATCAACTCGAATCGAAAGGAAGTGCGCTGACTTTGTCAACCTGTCCACAATTACCCAGATGGCATCGTGTCCAGTTGAGGTCCTTGGCAATCCCGTGACAAAATCCATAGAAATCTGCTCCCATTTCCATTGTGGTATTTCTAAGGGTTGCAGGGTTCCTGACAGCTTCTGATGTTCCACCTTCATCTTCTGGCAGGTTAAACGTTTTGAGACATAATCGGCTACTTCTTTCTTTAAGCCCGGCCACCAAAACATTTGTTTCAAATCTCGATACATCTTTGTCACTCCAGGATGCATAGAAAATCTACTTTGGTGAGCTTCAGCAAGAATCTTTTGTTGCAATTCTCCAGAGTTAGGCACACAAATTCTTTTCTTGTACCTCCATAGGCCACTACGATCCTATCTCACAACTTCTTCAGCTCTGCAAGCAATGGTGACATCCAGTACAGTGCTATGGAAATCGGTCTGGCTCTAGGTACTAGATCAATGCTGAATTCTATCTCTCGCTGAGGAGGAGACTCAGGTATGTCGTCCAAGAAAACATCAGGAAATTCCTTCATCATTCAGATTCATTCTAAGCTTAATTCACTATCATTCGAGCTAGCCGCTAACAGAACGTACTCCTCACAATCACTCCCGCCTAAGGTAACTCTTACAGAATTCAGATATAAGGTGTGGGACAGAAATGGTTTAGTACATAGACTATCAGATGGAATAACAACAGTTCTTTTAAATTAATCAAGGAAAACATGATACTTAGATAACCAATCTAATCCTAAAATAACTTCTAAACCATATGGAGGCAAACAGATTAGATAGTGTATAAAAGTCTTGTTCCTAATAGCGAATGGTACTTGCAGGCACACTAAACTGGTCAAAGCATTTTGGGATGCAGGTGTGTGGACAATCAAGTAAAAATTCAATTTAAAGAAATATAATCCTAACTCGTGAGCAATAGTTAGAGAAATGAAGAATGCGATGCACCCGAATCATACAGTACAGTTAGAAATCGATTCTTGACATAACCTGACCTTGAATGAGAGCATCCGATTGCACAACATCGTCAATAGTGATAACAAACACTCGTCCTTGTTGTTGGGTTCTGACTGGATTTCGAGTAAATCCCTTCGGACAATCCTTGGCAACGTGTCCAAGTTCTCCACAAGCATAGCAGTTAGGTGATCCAAACTGGCAAGACCTGTTACTATACTCTTTTCCGCATTGCTTACATGCAGGGTTTATGTAAGCCTGACGGGCTCGTTTACCATTGCCTTGCCTTACTTTACCTCGAGTGATAAATAGTATTGCCAGCGGACTCATCTACCATTCTTTTTCGACAGTCTCTTACCCGATGTCCTTCCTTATTACAGTAGTAACATAAACCTGTTCTGAACCGGCAAAGCCTACTACCATGATGCTTTCCACAAGTTGGGCATACTACACCACTTTGAGCTTGGTGAGGTTGACTCTCATGTCCTTGTTCAATGTCACGGTTATTGTCACTACCATTATTGCGAGTTAAAAGGCTGACATCTTGGTGGTAATCCTTGGCGACTCACCTTGGCCACAGTCACTTTCTTAATACATTCTTCCACTAACTTGCTCTTATTAACTAATTCAGAAAAATTACGTATCTCCAGCGGAACTATTGAGCTCATCAGATCATCACGAAGGCCTCCTTTAAACTTCAAGCACTTCCATTCTTCAAAGTCAGCAAGATTCCCTTGACAGATCTTAGAGAAACGACACAAGTCATCGAAATTACGAGCATACTCAGCAACAGTCATATCCCCTTGCCTCAGCTGCATAAGCTCTATCTCTTTAGCATCACGCACTGCTCCCAGAAAATACTTCTTATAAAATTCGTCCCTAAAAATATCCTAAGGAATGTCATTTTCATTCTGTTGTAGCAGTCGCTGTATCCCCTGCCACCAGTACCCAGCTTCTCCCTCGAGCATATAAGTAGCAAACTCCACGTGCTGTCCTTCCGAAACATGTTGCGCTCTCAGTGATCGTTCAATACCTCGAAACCAATTATCAGTGTCAGTCGCAACGAGTGTACCCTTGAACTTAGGCGGATTAACCTTCAGAAATGTCACAAGGATCAAAGGTCTTTCAGGATGCCCTAAGTTGTTCTCATCATTCCCATTATCTTCTCCGTATTCATTCTCGTTCCCATTTCTCACTCCGAGACGTTCAATAGCCCTAGCCGCTGCTACAGCAGCTTCACGCACTACTTCAGCCACGTTGTTCATGGTAGCCATAAACGTTTTTTGTTCCCTCTCGTAGTTAACATTAGGACTTCCTTCCCATACGCCTCGTCTCCGTGAGCCCATTATAGTCTTGTTCACACCAAACAATCATTGTTAAGGTGATCAGTCTTAACACTTCAAGTCAAGTGTGAACATTCCCAAAATGAAAACACAGAGACAATCATGCAACATATATCACTGGGATATCCTATACGCATGAGACACACAACAGAGTATGCAATGAAGCATAGTCAGTCCACTCCCCAGGCTCTACTGGGAACGAACTGCTCTGATACCAAATTGTAATGACCCAATTTTCAATATGTCTAGATCATACCAGAAACTGAGCGCTACCAATTTGTCTTCCTAATTATTATCTATTATTTATCATATGAGCCTGATTCGTTGTTAAACACGTAGTTAATTTGCGTGGTGTATTTTTTTTTTGAAACATTTGGATTAATAGACAGAATCATTTACAATCAATTCACAAGTAATAACAGATAAAACAGTTATAAACAACCACACAAAAATACATCACAAGTAGTTGATAACATTCAGTGATTCATCCTTTATTAGCATATAGACTGTTAGTTAGAACACCCCTAGATATAGCTAAATAATATCTATATACAATATATATATATATATATATATATATATATATATATATATATATATATATATACAACATCCCAGGTCCTGACCTGTTCAAGAGGTCCCTAAGCTGGCACCTAGGCTAGCCTAGACTCTATACTCACCTAGTCCCTCTAAACAAATAAAGCGAGGGAAAGTACGTTCTAAGTCTTCACAACTCAAGTCAGGTAGAACGTCATCAAAAGATAGAACATCATCTGCTATTCCTCTGCACGATCAGACTTTTCCACTGGACGTCTCTCTGGTACCTCATGAAGTAGCCACACAACAGGAATCTCGTACACAGGATTTAGGTTAAAGTGCGCATACGAACGGGGTGCAGACGTTGGCTGGTCTCACAGTATATACATGTAAACAGAGAACGATATTCACCCTAGACTCAGAAGACTATCTAGAGCAAAATCCTCTTCTTGCGAACGGTCATCAGCGAACTATGGTAAGGTACTCTTACTTCCATCTGAAGGGGGAAGGGAGAGAGAAGGGGTAAGAACTGGGGAGTTCTTAGTAGGGCCGGGGTTATTAGTTACGTTCATTTATTTGGGGTCGATTAGTAGACGAGTAACATAATATAGCGAAGCAGTAAACAGAAGATAAAGATAGAAAGAGGAAGTAGAGACAACAAAAAGCAGAACACAAACAAAAGAATACAAGAAAATAAAACACAGAAGTAGCATACGAGCAGACAAACATAAAGAAGTAGATCACACACAGAAAAGAATGCAACAGAGAATGATGCGCAGACAAGAATGATGCATGTCTAGCCCTAGCGCAGGCCATGAGCTCATGTGTCGGTTGGCTGCCCGCAATCCCGACATTTATCCGGTCACGAGTAATCCCGATTTCCCGAATACGATTTTCCGTTCCTAAATAAATGCGCATATAATAATAGCCGCTCATTTGAGACAGCCTCTGCTTACTGCAGGAAAATATATATATACTCTGCTCTACTCTGGGGAAGCGGAAAATAGCTGTAGGTAACTTAGTTTCCCTACAGAAGCTCTGGGTTGCATTAAGCAACTAATATATATTAAATATAGCTCTGGGTTGCATCAAGCAACTAATATATATATAAATATAGCTCTGGGTTGCATCAAGCAACTAATATATATATATATATATATATATATAGATATAGCTCTTTATTATATTACTCTTCTTCTCTTTATCTCTTTACTTTACTCTGGTTACTCTCTTTTATGTGTTTCTCTACTCTGCTCTGATTTCTCTGCTTAACGTATGTATTTAAAGTTTATGTAAATTTCGGTATGAATAGTTCCCCTGTCCCAAGTATAGGTTCATTAAGTCTATACTGAAACAGTTTAACTTTTCATATAATACCTAACCCTAGTCGCAACTCAAGTACTAACTAAGTTGCCCTAGTTCGTTCACTAGTCTCTGTCTGTTTTTCTGTCATTAAAACTTTACAGACTTTTCTTTGGTGTTTATCTTTTCTTTAACTTTTTATCTTTTATTTATCTTTACCTCACTAATATGTTCTTACCACTCCCTAGGTGTTTTATGAAGGTAATTATGAGATTCTGCGCTTAAAGTTGTCTTTCTAAAGCTTTTACAGAAAACTGCCTTTTTCGCATTATTTTATTATTTTTATTAAAATATTAATTTTAATTAAATATTATTATTTAATATTTTATTATTATTTATTATTTTATTAATATATTTTCGAAAATTAACTTACCTTTTACTTTTAACCTTTAAAATTTACTTTTTACCACCCGTAACTTTTAATATTTCTACTTTTACCACCCTAACTTTTAGAAATTACCAAATAACCCCTCAAACACCAAAATAATTACTTCCTTGCCCTTTTATGAATCAAAAAGGTGTTCTTCATTGTTCTTCACCACACTCAAAGTGTTCTTCATGTTCTTCATAAATTCTTCAGATTCTTTCTCTGTTTTTACCCGTTTTTCAGTCTTTTCAGCAACCGATTTTTACCAAAATTCAAAATAAATTCCCAGCCACTAAAACCCCATCTTTTCTACATGATTTTAACACAAATTGAACCCCAATTTAGGGCCTAGGGTTTCGTTTTCCAGCAGCCACAAGAACACACATTCATAGCTTGAATTTCATCAAATTTCATCAAAATTTCACCAAATTTTCACCAAGAATCAATCATATATGTAACCAATTTTTAGCACAGCCAAATCATACAACATTCACACATCTCAAACACAAATAATCAAGATTAATTTCGTGGCACCCTACCTTGATTTGCTGCTCCAAATCCGGTTAAACTTTCAGGTGGTCCTGAAGCACTTTTTCCTCCTAAATCACATCAAGAACAACTTTAAATCCAAAAACTCTCAACTGACCAAATCTCACTCAGTATGTTAGGAAGAGATATCTCACCTTAGACTTTCTAAAAATTAATGTTTCTTGGCCCTCAAGTCAAGTTAAGCATGATTCCTAAGGAAGAACATCAAGAAAACACATGTTTTGCATGGTTTTCCTTGAAAACCGAGTTGAAAAGGGAGGGAGACAGCCATCTCACCTTATTTCCAGCCTTGATATGTTATATGGTTATGTAGAGGAAGAAGAGAGGATCATTTTGGTGAAATCGGAATTTTGATTTGAGTTTTAGTTCAGAAGAAATCAAGCTTTGAAGATTAAGTGTTCATGAAAGTTTCTCTCTTTTTCTCTTGTTATTTTCGGCCAAAATGATGAAATGAGACAGCCTTGGAGGTCTTGGGGGTGTAAGGTGAGTTGTGATTGGTTGGCTTGGAGGTGGATTAAAATAATATTAAAATATCTCTGGTGTACAACTACTAAAACTAGGTGCACCGGAACACTCGTAAAAACATCTCTAAAAATTATTTTCTGAGCTACTAGCATAAATGACACTAGTAACATATTTATTATGAGAATATAACATTTATAATGAGGCCTTAGCATTGCTAAATTCATCAGAGAGTGCTGGTGCTAAGCTGCACCAGTAAACCGTAAACCCGGTTAAACCGATTTTCTGTTTTTAACAAAAACAGACCAGATAACCTTATAATGTCATTCAAGCATTTTCTAATACTAATATAATGATAATATTATACTATTATCTCTCTCCTCTCATGAATCGAGTCCGGTTCGTCAAACAGAGACTATTTACGAAAATCAGAATCAAAACTGCCAACCGATACGGTTCAAAAACTAGGTTCTTCGTGATTGTATTATCGAGCTTGCCTCAAAGGAGGTTCTAGCTTAAAGATGACATAATGATAATGAGGATTGAGATGCTTGATGATATAGCAGAGGTGTTCCCTTTACTGATCTTCCGGAGAAATCCGTACTTTTAGAAAAGATCTCATGTACTCGAAAATCAGGGTTGTTACACTTTGCCTGAGTTTAGATGACGCAAAAGGGCGTTGAACACCAGTTCTATGCTGCAGTCTGGAGTTAAACGCCAGAAACACATCACGAACCAGAGTTGAACGCCAAAAACATGTTACAACTTAGCGTTCAACTCCAAAATAAGCCTCTGCACGTGTAAACTTCAAGCTCAGCCCAAGCACACACCAAGTGGACCCCAGAAGTGGATTTATGCATCAATTACTTACTTCTATAAACCCTAGTAGCTAGTTTAATATATATAGAACTTTTTATCATTGTATTCACAGTCTTGGTTATTCCGGTTCCCCTCTGGGGCCGAGACCAATGAACTCCATTATCACTTATGTATTTTCAACGGTAGAGTTTCTGCACTCCATAGATTAAGGTGTGGAGCTCTGCTATTCCTCATGATTTAATGCAAAGTACTACTGTTTTTCTATTCAATTCAACTTATTCCGCTTCTAAGATATCCATTCGCACCCAAGAACATGATGAATGTGATGATTATGTGACGCTCATCATCATTCTCACTTATGAACACGTGCCTGACAAACACTTCCGTTCTACATGCAAATAAGCTAGAATGAATATCTCTTGGATATCTAATACAGGGGACCGAGTCCGAGTTATTAGTGTCTTCGTGGTATAAGTTAGAACCCGTGGATGGCCATTCCTGAGATCCGGAAAGTCTAAACCTTGTCTGTGGTATTCCAAGTAGGATCTGGGAAGGGATGGCTGTGACGAACTTCAAACTCGCGAGTGCTGGGCGTAGTGACAGACGCAAAAGGAGGGTGAATCCTATTCCAGTATGATCGAGAACCTCCAGATGATTAGCCGTGCCGTGACAGAGTATTTGGACCTTTTTCACAGAGAGGATGGGATGTAGCCATTGACAATAGTGATGCCCTATATAAAGCTTGCCACGGAAAGGAGTAGGAATGATTGGATGAAGATAGCAGGAAAGCATAGGTTCAGAGGAATGAAATCATCTCTATACGCTTATCTGAAATTCTCACCAATGATTTGCATAAGTATTCCTATCTTTATTTTCTGTTTATTTATTATTAATATTCAAAAAATCCATAACCATTTGATATCCGCCTGACTGAGATTTACAAGATGACCATAGCTTGCTTCATACCAACAATCTCCGTGGGATCGACCCTTACTCACGTAAGGTTTTATTACTTGGACGACCCAGTGCACTTGCTGGTTAGTTGTATCGAAGTTGTGACAAATTATGAATTAAGATTAGAGCACCAATTTTTTGGAGCCGTTACCAGGGATCACAATTTCGTGCACCAAGTTTTTGGCGCCATTGCCGGGGATTGTTTGAGTTTGGACAACTGACGGTTCATCTTGTTGCTCAGATTAGGTAATTTTCTTTTTGTTTTATTTTCAAAAAAAAATATTTGTTTTCAAAATATTTCAAAAAAAAATTCCCTTTGTTTTCGAAAATTATTTCAGAATTTTTAAGAATGAATTCTAGAGTTTCATGAAGCATGTTGAAGCCTGGCTGGCTGTAAAGCCATGTCTAAATTCGTTTAGACTAAGGCTTCCAAGTCATCATTACAAGAGCAAGCTAGTTGTTGCTAATCAAATTTGTTATTGTATGACTGATTTGTATCTTCTAAAGCTTGGCTGGCTATTAAGCCATGTCTAACCCTTGGATTGGAGCTTTAGGCTAACATTGAAAGATTCCTGGAATTCATATTAAAAATTTTGGAATCCTTATTTTTCTTTTCCAATTAATTTTCGAAAAAAAAATCCAAAAAAAATTTATAAAATCATAAAATCAAAAATATTTTTATGTTTCTTGTTTGAGTCTTGTGTCATGTTTTAAGTTTGGTGTCAATTGCATTTCCATTTGCACTTTTCGAAAAAATGCATTCATGCATTGCATTCATTATGATCTTCAAGTTGTTCTTGATAAACCTTCTTGATTGATCTTCATATTATATTGTTTTGTGTTGTATGGTGTTTTTCATATGCATTCTTGCATTTATAGTGTCTATACATGAAAAATTTCTAAGTTTGGTGTCTTGCATGTTTTCTTTTCTTGAAAATTTTTCAAAAATAAGTTCTTGATGTTCATCTTGACATTCAAAGTGTTCTTGGTGTTCATCTTGACATTCATAGTGTTCTTGCATGTATCATGTGTTTTGATTCATAATTTTCATGTTGTGAGTCATTTTTCATGTTTTTCTCTTTCTTCATTAAAAATTCAAAAATAAAAAAATATATCTTTCCCTTTTTCTCTCATAAATTTCGAAAATTTGGATTGACTTTTTCAAAAATTTTTAAAATTCAATTTTTTTACGAGTCAAATCAAATTTTCAATTTAAAAATCTTACCTTTTTCAAAATCTTTTTCAAAAATTAAATCTTTTTCATTTTTCTTATTTATTTTCGAAAATTTTAAAAATATTTTTCAAAATTCTTTTTCTTAAATTTTATATCATATTTTTGAAAATATCATCAACAATTAATGTTTTGATTCAAAAATTTCAAGTTTGTTACTTACTTGTTAAGAAAGATTTAAACTTTAAGTTCTAGAATCATATATTGTGATTTCTTGTGAATCAAGTCATTAATTGTGATTTTAAAAATCAAATCTTTTTCAAAACTAATTTCAATCATATCTTTTCAAAAATATCTTTTTATCTTATCTTTTTCAAATATCTTTTCTAACTTCTTATCTTCTAATCTTTTCAAAATTAATTTTCAAAATTTGTTTCAACTAACTAATTAACTTTTTGTTTGTTTCTTATCTCTTTCAAAACCACCTAACTAACTATCCCTCTATAATTTTCGAAAATCCCTTCCCTCTTTTTCAAAATTTCTTTTTAATTAACTAATTAATTTAATTTTTTATTTTAATTTTATTTCATTCCTAATTTTCGAAAATTACTAACCTTTTTTTAAAAAAAAAAAACTATTTTCGAAATTTAACTTTAAATTTTAATTTTTAATTTTCGAAAATCATCTCACCTCTCATCTCCTTCTATTTATTTATTCATTTACTAACACTTCTCTTCATCTCATATCTCTGCTCTCCTCACCCTTGTGTTTGGATTCTCCTCCCTTCTCTTTCCTTACATTACATTCTTTTTTTCTTCTACTCACACAAAGGAACCTCTCTCTACTGAGACAAAGAGGATCCCTATTATTATTTTCTGTTCCCTTCTTTTTCATATGAGCAGGAGCAAGGACAAGAACATTCTTGTTGAAGCAGACCCTGAACCTGAAAGGACTCTAAAAAGGAAACTAAGAGAAGTTAAAATACAGCAATCCAGAGACAACCTTACAGGAATTTTTGAACAAGAAGAGGAGATGGCAGCCGAAAATAATAACAATGCAAGGAGAATGCTTGGTGACTTCACTGCACCTAATTCCAATTTACATGGAAGAAGCATCTCAATTCCTACCATTGGAGCAAACAACTTTGAGCTTAAACCTCAATTAGTTTCTCTGATGCAACAAAACTGCAAGTTTCATGGACTTCCATCTGAAGATCCTTTTCAGTTCTTAACTGAATTCTTGCAGATATGTGATACTGTTAAGACTAATGGAGTAGATCCCAAAGTCTACAGGCTCATGCTTTTCCCTTTTGCTGTGAGAGATAGAGCTAGAATATGGTTAGATTCTCAACCTAAAGATAGCCTGAACTCTTGGGATAAGCTGGTCAAGGCTTTCTTAGCTAAGTTCTTTCCTCTTCAAAAGCTGAGTAAGCTTAGAGTGGATGTTCAAACCTTCAGACAGAAAGAAGTGAATCCCTCTATGAAGCTTGGGAGAGATACAAGGAACTGACCAAAAAGTGTCCTTCTGACATGCTTTCAGAATGGACCATCCTGGATATATTCTATGATGGTCTGTCTGAATTAGCTAAGATGTCATTGGATACTTCTGCAGGTGGATCCATTCACCTAAAGAAAATGCCTGCAGAAGCTCAAGAACTTATTGACATGGTTGCTAATAACCAGTTTATGTACACTTCTGAGAGGAATCCTGTAAGTAATGGGACGCCTCAGAAGAAGGGAGTTCTTGAAATTGATACTCTGAATGCCATATTGGCTCATAACAAAATATTGACTCAGCAAGTCAATATGATTTCTCAGAGTCTGAATGGAATGCAAGCTGTATCCAATAGTACTCAAGAGGCATCTTCTGAAGAATAAGCTTATGATCCTGAGAACCCTGCAATAGCAGAGGTGAATTACATGGGTGAACCATATGGAAACACCTATAATCCCTCATGGAGAAATCACCCAAATCTCTCATGGAAGGATCAACAAAAGCCTCAACAAGGCTTTAATAATGGTGGAAGAAACAGGTTTAGCAATAGCAAGCCTTTTTCATCATCCACTTAGCAACAGACAGAGAACTCTGAACAAAATACCTCTAATTTAGCAAACTTAGTCTCTGATCTACCTAAGGCTACTCTGAGTTTCATGAATGAAACAAGGTCCTCCATTAGAAATTTGGAGGCACAAGTGGGCCAGCTGAGTAAGAAGATCACTGAAACCCCTCCTAGTGCTCTCCCAAGCAATACAGAAGAAAATCCAAAAGGAGAGTGCAAGGCCATTGATATAACCATCATGGCCGAATCCAAGAAGGAAGGGGAGGACGTGAATCCCAAGGAGGAAGACCTCTTGGGACGTCCAGTGATCAATAAGAAGTTTCCCTCTGAGAAACCAAAGGACTCTGAGGCTCATCTAGAGACCATAGAGATTCCATTGAACCTCCTTGTGCCATTCATGAGCTCTGATGAGTATTCTTCTTCTGAAGAGAATGAAGATGTTACTGAAGAGCAAGTTGCCAAGTTTCTTGGTGCAATCATGAAGTTGAATGCTAATTTATTTGGTAATGATACTTGGGGAGATGAACCTCCCCTGTTCACCAATGAACTAAATGCATTGGATCAATTGAGATTGCCTCAGAAGAAGTAGGATCCTGGAAAGTTCTTAATAGCTTGTACCATAGGCTCCATGACCTTTGAGAAGGCTCTATGTGACCTTGGGTCAGGAATAAACCTCATGCCACTCTCTGTAATGGAGAAACTGAGAATCTTTGAGGTACAAGCTGCTAAAATCTCATTAGAGATGGCAGACAATTCCAGAAAATAGGCTTATGGACAAGTAGAGGACATATTAGTAAAGGTTGAAGGCCTTTACATCCCTGCTGATTTTATAATCCTAGATACTGGGAAGGATGAGGATGAATCCATCATCCTTGGCAGACCCTTCCTAGCCACAGCAAGAGCTGTGATTGATGTTGACAGAGGTGAACTAGTCCTTCAATTGAATGAGGACTCCCTTGTGCTTAAAACTCAAGGACATCCTTCTGTAAACATGAAAAAGAGGCACAGTAAACTTCTCTCAGTACAGAGTTAACTAAAGCCCCTCCAGTCAAACTCTAAGTTTGGTGTTAGGAGTCTATAAAATTGACCTGATCACCTGTGTGGCTCCATGAGAGCCCACTGTCAAGCTATTGACATTAAATAAGCGCTTGTTGGGAGGCAACCCAATTTTTATTTATCTAATTTTATTTTTATTTTATTGTTCTTTCATGTTTTATTAGGTTCATGATCATGTGGAGTCACAAATAAATAGAAAAATCAAAAATAGAATCAAAAACAGCAGAAGAAAAATCACACCCTGGAGGAAGGACTTACTAGCGTTTAAACGCCAGTAAGGAGCATCTGGCTGGCGTTCAACGCCAGAACAGAGCATGGATCTAGCGTTGAACGCCCAAAACAAGCAGCATCCTAGCGTTCAGACGCCAGGAATGCACACTGAGGAAAGCTGGCGCTGAACGCCAGAAACAAGCATAGAACTGGCGTTCAACGCCAGAAACATGCTGCATCTGGGTGCTGAACGCCCAGAACAAGCATCAATTCGGCGTTTAAATGCCAGAATTGCATGCAAAGGCATTTTACATGCCTAATTGGTGCATGGATGCAATTCCTTGACACCTCAGGATCTGTGGACCCCACAGGATCATTTCAGCATCTGTGGACCCCACAGGATCCCCACCTACCTCCACTCATACTCTTCTCTCTTCTCAATGTTCATCCTCTCTTCAAAATAAACACCCTTCCCCAAAACCCTTCACCAATCACCTCAAGCTCTCTTCCCTATTACCTATTCACCACTCACATCCACCCACTCTTCCCCATAAACCTACTTCATACACCCCACTTACCTTCAAAATTCAAAATCATTTTCCCATCCAAACCCACCCTAAATGGCCGAACCTAACCCCTCTCCCTTCACTATATAAACCCCTCCATTCTTCTTCAATTTCACACAACACAACCCCCTCCTCCTCTTCTTGGCCGAAACACATATCTCTCTCCCTCTCCTCCATTTCTTCTTCTTCATCTATTCTTTCTTTTCTTGCTCGAGGGCGAGCAATATTCTAAGTTTGGTGTGGTAAAAGCATAAAGCTTTTTGTTTTTCCATTACCATGGCACCTAAGACCGGAGAATCCTCTAGAAAAGGGAAAGGGAAGACAAAAGCTTCCACCTCCGAGTCATGGGAGATGGAAAGATTCATCTCCAAAGCCCATCAAGACCACTACTATGATGTTGTGGCCAAGAAGAAGGTGATCCCCGAGGTTTCTTTCAAACTCAAGAGAAATGAGTATCCGGAAATCCGACATGAAATCCAAAGAAGAGGTTGGGAAGTTCTAACAAAACCCATCCAACAAGTCAGAATTCTAATGGTTCAAGAGTTCTATGCTAATGCATGGATCACTAGGAACCATGATCAAAGTAAGAACCCGAACCCAAAGAATTATCTCACCATGGTTCGGGGAAAATACTTAGATTTTAGTCCGGAAAATGTGAGGGTGGCGTTTAACTTGCCTATGATGCAAGGAGATGCACGCCCCTACACTAGAAGGGTCAACTTTGATCAAAGGTTGGACCAAGTCCTCATGGACATATGTGTGGAAGGAGCTCAATGGAAGATTGACTCAAAAGGCAAACCGGTTCAACTTAGAAGACTGGACCTCAAGCCTATGGCTAGAGGATGGTTGGAGTTCATCCAACGCTCCATCATTCCCACTAGCAACCGATCTGAAGTTACTGTGGATCGAGCCATCATGATTCATAGCATCATGATTGGAGAGGAAGTAGAAGTTCATGAAGTCATCTCCCTTGAACTCTACAAAATAACCGAAAAGCCCTCCCCCTTGGCAAGGCTAGCTTTCCCTCATCTTATTTGCCATCTATGTTACTCAGCTGGAGCTTTCATAGAAGGAGACATTCCCATTGAAGAAGAGAAGCCCATCACTAAGAAAAGGATGGAGCAAACAAGAGAGCCCACTCATGGAGCTTAAGAAACACGTGAGGAAGCTCATCATCAAGAAATCCCTAAGATACCTCAAGGGATGCACTTTCCTCCACAGAATTTTTGGGAGCAAATCAACACCTCCCTAGGAGAACTAAGTTCCAACATGGGACAACTAAGGGTGGAACATCAAGAGCACTCCATCATCCTCCATGAAATTAGAGAAGATCAAAGAGCTATGAGGGAGGAGCAACAAAGACAAGGAAGAGACATAGAAGAGCTCAAGAACATCATTGGTTCCTCAAGGAGAAAACGCCACCATCACTAAGGTGGACTCATTCCTTGTTCTTAAACTTTCTGTTTTTCATTTTCTTATGTTAAATGTTTATCTATGTTTGTGTCTTTATTACATGATCATTAGTGTCTAAGTGTCTATGCCTTAAAGTAGTGAATATGAATCCATCACCTCTCTTAAATGAAAAAATGTTTTAATTACAAAAGAACAAGAAGTACATGAGTTTCGAATTTATCCTTGAACTTAGTTTAATTATTTTGATGTGGAGACAATACTTTTTGTTTTCTGAATGAATGCTTGAACAGTGCATATGTCTTTTGAAGTTGGTGTTTTAGAATGTTAAATATGTTGGCTCTTGAAAGAATGATGAACAGGAGACATGTTATTTGATAATCTGAAAAATCATAAAAATGATTCTTGAAGCAAGAAAAAGCAGTGAATACAAAAGCTTGCAGAAAAAAAAGAAAGAAAAAAAAATGGCGAAAAAAATAGAAAAAGAAAAAGCAAGCAGAAAAAGCCAAAAGCTCTTAAAACCAAAAGGCAAGAGCAAAAAGCCAATAACCCTTAAAACCAAAAGGCAAGGGTAAATAAAAAGGATCCCAAGGCTTTGAGCATCAGTGGATAGGAGGGGCTAAAGGAATAAAATCCCGGCCTAAGCGGCTAAACCAAGTTGTCCCTAACCATGTGCTTGTGGCGTGAAGGTGTCAAGTGAAAACTTGAGACTGAGCGGTTAAAGTCAAGGTCCAAAGCAAAAGAAGAGTGTGCTTAAGAACCCTGGACACCTCTAATTGGGGACTTTAGCAAAGCTAAGTCACAATCTGAAAAGGTTCATCCAATTATGTGTCTGTGGCATTTATGTATCCGGTGGTAATACTGGAAAACAAAGTGCTTAGGGCCACGGCCAAGACTCATAAAGTAGTTGTGTTCAAGAATCAACATACTGAACTAGGAGAATCAATAACACTATCTGAACTCTGAGTTCCTATAGACGCCAATCATTCTGAACTTCAATGGATAAAGTGAGATGCCAAAACTATTCAAGAGGCAAAAAGCTACAAGTCCCACTCATCTGATTGGAGCTATGTTTCATTGATATTTTGGAATGTATAGTATATTCTCTTCTTTTTATCTTATTTGATTTTCAGTTGCTTGGAGACAAGCAACAATTTAAGTTTGGTGTTGTGATGAGCGGATAATTTATACGCTTTTTGGCATTGTTTTTAGTATGTTTTTAGAAAAATCTAGTTACTTTTAGGGATGTTTTCATTAGTTTTTATGTTAAATTCACATTTCTGGACTTTACTATGAGTTTGTGTGTTTTTCTGTGATTTCAGGTATTTTCTGGCTAAAATTGAGGGACTTGAGCAAAAATCAGATTCAGAGGTTGAAGAAGGACTGCTGATACTGTTGGATTCTGAACGGCGTTGGAAAGTAGACATACAGGGCTTTCCAGCAATATATAATAGTCCATACTTTGCCCGAGTTTAGATGACGCAAAAGGGCGTTGAACGCCAGTTCTACGCTGCAATCTGGAGTTAAACGCCAGAAACACGTCACGAACCAGAGTTGAACGCCAAAAACACTTTACAACTTGGCGTTACAACTTGGCGTTCAACTCCAAAATAAGCCTCTGCACGTGTAAACTTCAAGCTCAGCCCAAGCACACACCAAGTGGGCCCCAGAAGTGGATTTATGCATCAATTACTTACTTCTGTAAACCCTAGTAGCTAGTTTAATATATATAGAACTTTTTATCATTGTATTCACAGTCTTGGTTATTCCGGTTTTCCTCTGGGGCCGAGACCAATGAACTCCATTATCACTTATGTATTTTCAACGGTAGAGTTTTTGTACTCCATAGATTAAGGTGTGGAGCTCTGCTGTTCCTCATGATTTAATGTAAAGTACTACTATTTTTCTATTCAATTCAACTTATTCTGCTTCTAAGATATCCATCGCACCCAAGAACATGATGAATGTGATGATTATGTGACGCTCATCATCATTCTCACTTATGAATGCGTGCCTGACAAACACTTCCATTCTACATGCAAACAAGCTAGAATGAATATCTCTTGGATATCTAATACAGGGGACTGAGTCCGAGTTATTAGTGTCTTCGTGGTATAAGTTAGAACCCATGGATGGCCATTCCTGAGATCCGAAAAGTCTAAACCTTGTCTTTGGTATTCCGAGTAGGATCTGGGAAGGGATGGCTATGACGAACTTCAAACTCGCGAGTGCTGGGCGTAGTGACAGACGCAAAAGGAGGGTGAATCCTATTCCAGTATGATCGAGAACCTCCAGATGATTAGCCGTGCCGTGACAGAGCATTTGGACCTTTTTCACAGAGAGAATGGGATGTAGCCATTAACAACAGTGATGCCTTATATAAAGCTTGCCATGGAAAGGAGTAGGAATGATTGGATGAAGACAGCAGGAAAGCAGAGGTTCAGAGGAACGAAAGCATCTCTATACGCTTATCTGAAATTCTCACCAATGATTTGCATAAGTATTCCTATCTTTATTTTCTGTTTATTTATTATTATTATTCGAAAACTCCATAACCATTTGATATCCGCCTGACTGAGATTTACAAGATGACCATAGCTTGCTTCATACCAACAATCTCCGTGGGATCGACCCTTACTCACGTAAGGTTTTATTACTTGGACGACCCAGTGCACTTGCTGGTTAGTTGTATCGAAGTTGTGACAAATTATGAATTAAGATTAAAGCACCAAGTTTTTGGAGCCATTTCCAGGGATCACAATTTCGTGCACTAGAGTGCTCGGTACAGATGGCTTCGACTGAACCTGAGAAGACCCCTCTCCGGCCATCTTGGCCGAGATGTTTTGAACTGCAGTAGCTTTCCTCGCCTTCTTAAAGGCATTCATAGATTCTTTATTTTTAATCATCTCTGCAAACAAACATCACAGCGAAAGACCAGGTTATGAATCAAAGAAGAGAAAAGAAATAAACTCGACAAAATAAGTAAAAACACAAAAGAGAAATCGACCACTACCCAGCTCAGCTCGGAGAAGAATGGGATTTCCTAGGAATTTCTTTGTATCAAGATAGGGAGGCTGCCCCCAGTTTTCTTCCAACACAGTCACAAAGGCTTGCTCAGCCTCATCTAACATATCCCACGTATATTTAGACACCATTACATTCTTTTGCCATTCTAAAGGAAAGGCAGGCTCGTCATTTTCATCTAGAAAAAAGGGCCGAGCTCCCTCAACAGCTCAGACCCTGAAAAAGTAATTCTTAAAGTCATGAAAAGATTCATCAAACATGGAAAAAACCTTCTTCCCCTGGGAAGCTCGGAAAGAAACCCATGCGGCCTTCTTCTTAACCACCCCAGGCTTTGTCAAAACAAAGAGATAAAAGAAGAGGGACTGCGAAGCAGGGATACCTAGTTCGTGACACAGCAATTGAAAGATTTTTATAAAACCCCAGGAGTTGGGGTGAAGCTGAGATGGAGCTACGTTACAAGACCACAATAGGTTGGTTTCAAAGGGGGTAAAAGGAAGAGTAATATTCGTTTGACTAAAAAAGAAGTCGTATGCATAGAAAAAGGGACGTTCTCCAACAACTCGGGTAGAAAAACAAACCATTTCTTCAGAATTAGGGGATACAAGCTCATAATTCTTTTCATCACTACCATTACTACAAATCCTATGAAATTGCCTAAGCTGCTGACAAAACTCGGAGTCGACCAAAGAAACACACAAAAGAACCATAGAATCCACCCAATCGGCCTTGCCCTCAGGGACTTGGGAAGATGTCTCAACAATATTTTTGCGAGAAGACATGAGGTCAACTAGTCCTACAGCAAGAAAGAAGAAAATAGATTACCAACCAAAAACACCTCGGGCAAAAGTCAAAATCAACTCATAAGCAGAGCATGACTCAAGCATACAAGCAAGTAAAAGGAAAACCCCAAGACAAGGTCCAGGGGCATCCTTTGGAGGCAGTGACAGAGTAAGGAATCAGAAAAAATCTACGAGACTAACATCCCAACAAAACTCTCAGCAAAGAAAAGCCCTTTTTCAATCAAAAAGTAAACAAAAAATACCAAACAGGAGGACATCAAAAATGAAACCTTTTTCAAAAGAATCAAACGAAGCCATTATTCTAGAAAGCTACAAAATCAAATAAAAAGGCAGCAAAACATGCAAAGCCCTAAAAAAACCTCAATCATCAGGAGAAATGCCAGAAACACACATCACAGCAACAATCGGGTATAACGACGCGAAAAGGTTCAAATTTTCCAGCATGCATTCAAACGAAAAATCAAAGCTTTACCAAAGAACCGAAGGCAAAGTGACGAAAGAAGTAAAGAAGCAAAAAGTAAAACCAACCTGGAAAAAGGAGAAAGCTTCAAAGAAGTTGAAGATAGAAGATAGAATCCGGAATCACCTTTAAAAGAGAGCACCAACAATCGCCAAGCAACGTCGCTGGAAGAAACGCGAAAATGCAAAAACAGAAAGTGAGAAAGAAAAGGGGGAAGTTACAAGTAAAACAGAGAAGTGAAACCGTTTTTTGTGTGTAAAGTTCAAAATAAAAGAGCCAAGGGAAACGGGGCATTAAAAATCAATTAATGAGGGTATTAAACCCTCGCACATTCCCAAGACCAGAGCGCTAATACAAAAGCACGCGCTTTAGAAAACGTTCCGCATTCAAAAAAGATTCTACAGAGAGGAAGTCGACAGATGCTCGAGTTCGGCTTCACCAGAGAAGGATCGAAGTCCCAAAACTAAGACTCGACCTCAAAAGAAAAACCGAGCTCGAGCAGGGGCACTGTTCATACCCTGGGTCGAACTGTCTGATCCGGGATGTTTAGCGACAAAGCGACCGACCTCTTCAGGTCAGACCATCCAACCTCTTCTCAAAGAGCTCGGCCAAATTGCCAGAAAAGCCCAATAAAGGGCCCAAATAGAGGAACACAACCCAAATCATAAGGTAGCCCAAGCCTACAGAGATAAGGGCGGTTCCCTTGAAGATAAGATGACCTCGCTCAAAGATAAGATAAGATAAAGATAACTAACTTATCTTATCTAAAAAAGGTCACTTCTCACCATTATAAATACACTGCAGCACCCAGGTATAACTTATACTCTGATTCTACTAAAAACTTGCTTAATACCCTTGCTAACTTAAGCATCGGAGTCCCTTGCAGGTACCACCAACCTCCGGTGACAGAGGATCAGCAGCATTACCAGTCGGACGTGACTGCTCCGGCCACCACCCACACGCCAGACAAGTCATCGCCGATCAGTACAGAAGATCTCGTCCGAGATCGACCTACAGTTTCAGGTAACCCTCGGAACAAGCTGTCTTTAGATTTGGGTCGTGTTCCTCTTTCTGGGCCCTTTATTGGGCTTTCCTGGCAATTTGGCCGAGCTCTTTGAGAAGAGGTCAGATAGTCTGACCTGAAGAGGTGGGTTGTCTTGTTGCTAAACATCCCGGGTCAGACAGCTCGACCCAGGGTATGAACAGGAAGCATGAAAAGCTTCTCTCAATACATAGTCAAACAGAGGCCCCACACTCAACTTCTAAGTTTGGTGTTGGGAGGCCACCATCAAGCTCTGAGTCTCTGTGAGCTCTCTAAGATCTCACTGTCAAGCTATTGACATTAAAGAAGCTCTTATTGGGAGGCAACCCAATGTTATTTAATTATATTTATTTATATTCCATTGTCATTTTATGTTTTCTTTAGGTTGATGATCATGTGAAGTCATAAAAAAAGCTGTAGAATTAAAGAAAAATAAAAAAACAGCATCAAAAATAGCACACCCTGGAGGACAGGCTTACTGGCGTTTAAACGCCAGCAAGGATAGCAGAATAGGCGTTTAACACCCAGTCTGGCAGCATTCTGGGCGTTTAATGCTAGAAAAGGCTGTCTGGTGTCTGCCCAGTGTTAAATGCCAAAAATGACAGACAGACTGGCGTTTAACGCCAGAAAAGGTAGCAGAGTTGGCGTTAAATGCCAAAAATGGCACACAGAGGGCGTTTAAACGCCAGAAAGGTGCAGGGAGCAAAATTCCTTGATACCTCAGGATCTGTGGACCCCACAAGATCCCCACCTACCCCACCTCTTCTTTTCTCCTCTTCACACCTTTCCATAACACTCTTCCCCAAATACCCTTGACCAATCCCATCAATACCTTTTCCCCAAAATACCATTCACCTATCAAATTCTACCCTCTTCCCCATAATATCTTCACCACTCACATCCATCTACTATTCCCATCATAAAACCCCACCTACCTCACCATTCAAAATCAACAACATTTCCCTCCCAAACCCAACCCCTCATACACGACTTCCCTCTCTCTCTTACCCTATAAATACCCCTCCTTACCACCTTCAATTTCACACTTCATAAACACACTTACCCACCCTTGGCCGAAACCAACACACCCCCTCCATCTCCTCCATTTCTTCTTCTTCTACTCCTTTCCTTCTTCTTTTGCTCGAGGACGAGCAAACCTTTTAAGTTTGGTGTGGGAAAAAGCTCAGCTTTTTGTTTTTCCATAACCATTAATGGCACCTAAGGCCGGAGAAACCTCTAGAAAGAGGAAAGAAAAGGCAATTGCTTCCACCTCCGTGTCATGAAAGATGGAGAGATTCATCTCAAAGGTCCACCAAGACCACTTCTATGAAGTTGTGGCCAAGCAAAAGGTGATCCCCGAGGTCCCCTTCATGCTCAAAAAGAGTGAATATCCGGAAATCCGACGTGAGATTCGAAGAAGAGGTTGGAAAGCTCTCACCAACCCCATCCAACAAGTCAGAATCTTAATGGTTCAAGAGTTCTATGCTAATGCATGGATCACTAAGAACCATGATCAAAGTATGAAACCGAACCCAAAGAATTAGCTCACAATGGTTCGGGAGAATTACTTGGAATTCAGTTTGAAAACTGTAAGGTTGGCATTCAACTTGCCAATAATGCAAGGAGATCCTCACCCTTTCACTAGAAGGGTCAACTTTGATCAAAGGTTGGACCAAGTCCTTATAGATATTTGTGTGGAAGGAGCTCAATAGAAGAGAGACTCCAAAGGCAAGCCGGTTCAACTAAGAAGGCTTGACCTCAAAACCGTGGCTAGGGGATGGTTGGAGTTCATCCGACGCTCTATCATTCCTACTAGCAACCAGTCTATAGTTACAATAGACCAGGCTATCATGATCCATAGTATCATGAATGGAGAGGAAGTAGAAGTTCATGAGATCATACCTCTAGAACTATACAAGGTGGCGGACAAGCCTTCCACTTTGGCAAGGTTAGCCTTCCCTCATCTCATCTGTAACCTATGCAATTCAACTGGAATTGTCATAGAGGAAGACATCCTCATTGAAGGAGACAAGCCCATCACTAAGAAGAGGATGGAGCAAACAAGAGAGCCCACTCATGGACCTCAACAAGAGCATGAGGAAATTCTTCATCAAGGAATCCCTGAAGGGATGCACTTTCCTCCACACAACTATTGGGAGCAACTCAACACCTCCTTAGGAGATTTGAGTTCTAACATGGGGCAACTAAGGATGGAACACCAAGAGCACTCTATTATCCTCCATGAAATCAGAGAGGACTAAAAGGCCATGAGAGAGGAGCAACAAAGGCAAGGAAGAGACATAGAGGAGCTCAAGCACTCAATAAGATCTTCAAGAGGAAGAACTAGCCGCCATCACTAAGGTGGACCCGTTCTTTAATTTTCTTGTTCTTATTTGTCTATTTTCCGGTTTTATGCTTTATGTTTTGTCTATGTTTGTGTCTTTATTACATGATCATTAGTGTCTAGTGTCTATGTCTTAAAGCTATGAATGTCCTATGAATCCTTCACCTTTCTTAAATGAAAAATGTTTTCTGAAAAAGAAAAAGAAGTACATGAATTTCGAATTCTATCTTGAAAATAGTTTAATTATTTTGATGTGGTAGCAATACTTTTTGTTTTCTGAATGAAAGCTTGAACAGTGAATATTTTTTATAGTAAGGTTTATGAATGTTAAAATTGTTGGCTCTTGAAAGAATAATGAAAAAGGAGAAATGTTATTGATAATTTGAAAAATCATAAAATTGATTCTTGAAGCAAGAAAAAGTAGTGAAAAACAAAAGCTTGCAAAAAAAAATGGCAAAAAAAATTAAAAAAGAAAAAGAAAAAACAAGCAGAAAAAGCCAATAACCCTTTAAACCAAAAGGCAAAAGTAAAAAGGATCCAAGGCTTTGAGCATTAATGGATAGGAGAGCCCAAAGGAATAAAATCCTGGCCTAAGTGGCTAAATCAAGTTGTCCCTAACCATGTGCTTGTGGCGTGAAGGTGTCAAGTGAAAAGCTTGAGACTGAGCGGTTAAAGTCGTGGTCCAAAGCAAAAAAGAGTGTTCTTAAGAGCTTTGAGCACCTCTAACTGGGGACTCTAGCAAAGCTGAGTCACAATCTGAAAAGGTTCACACAGTTATGTGTTTGTGGCATTTATGTATCCAGTGGTAATACTCGAAAACAAAATGCTTATGGTCACGGCCAAGACTCATAAAAGTAGTTGTGTTTAAGAATCAACATACTGAACTAAGAGAATCAATAACACTATCTGAATTTTGAGTTTCTATGGATGCCAATCATTCTGAACTTCAAAGGATAAAGTGAGATGCCAAAACTGTTCAGAAGCAAAAAACTACAAGTCCCGCTCATCTAATTGAAACTAATCTTCATTGATATTTTTGAGATTTATTGTATTTTTTCTTCTTTTTCTCCTTTTTTGTTTCTATTTGCTTGGGGACAAGCAATAATTTAAGTTTGGTGTTGTGATGAGCGGATAATTTATATCCTTTTTAGCACTGTTTTTACATAGTTTTTAGTATGTTTTAGTTACTTTTTATTATATTTTTATTAGTTTTTATGCAAAAATCACATTTCTAGACTTTACTATGAGTTTGTGTATTTTTCTGTGATTTCAGGTATTTTCTGGCTGAAATTGAGGGACCTGAGCAAAAATCTGATTCAGAGGCTGAAAAAGGACTGCAGATGCTGTTAGATTCTGACCCTCCTGCACTTGAAGTGTATTTTTTGGAGCTACAGAAACCCAATTGGTGTGCTCTCAATTGCTTTGGAAAGTAGACATCTTGGGCTTTCCAGAAATATATAATAGTCCAACGTTTGCCTGAAATTTGATGGCCCAAACTGGCGTTCAAACGCCCACCTGAGACCCTTTTCTGGAGTAAAACACCAGAACTGGCACCAGAACTGGAGTTAAACGCCCAAACTGGCACCCAAGATGGCCTTTAACTCCAAGGATAGCCTATGCACGTGTAAAGCTCAATGCTCAACCCAAGCACACACCAAGTGAGCCCCGGAAGTGGATTTCTGCACTATCTGCACTAAGTTACTCATTTTCTATAATCCCTAGTAACTAGTTTAGTATAAATAGCACTTTTACTATTGTATTTGTAGTTTTGGAATACATTTTATGCCAAAGGTCACATTTTGGAGGTTGGCCATTCGGCCATGCCTAGACCTTTTTCTCTTATGTATTTTCTACGGTGGAGTTTCTACACCTCATACATTAAGGTGTGGAGCTCTGCTATTCTTCATGAATTAATGCAAGTACTATTGTTTTTCTTTCAATTCATGCCTACTTCTTCTCCAAGATATACTCTTGTACTTAATTTAGTTAAGTCAGAATGAAGGACCCGTGACAATCACCCACTATCTTCGTTGCTCGCTTAGCCAAGATCCGTGTGCCTGACAACCACAAGCGGTCTACATGATGTTCAACGTAGTCATTGGACGACAGCCGAAGTATATTCTCTTGGGTCTCTAATACACGGACTGATTCCGTGAGATTAGGATCTTCATGGTATAGGCTATAACCATTGGCAGCATTCCTGAGATCCGGAAAGTCTAAACCTTGTCTGTGGTATTCTGAGTAGGATCTAGGAAGGGATGACTGTGACGAGCTTCAAACTTGTGAATGTTGGGCGCAGTGACAGTGTGCCAAAGGATAAGGATCCTATTCCGATGCTAGTGAGAACCGACAGATGATTAGCCGTGCGGTAGCTGTACCTGGTATTTTTCATCCGAGACGAGAAATCCGACAGTTGATTAGCCGTGCAGAGATCATACCTGGTATTTTTCATCCGAGAGGATCATACAGCTTGTCATGGAAGGGAGCATACATGATTGGATGAAGACAATAGGAAAACAGAGGTTCAGAAGCAACAAATCATCTCCAAACGCTTATGTGAAATTCCCACCAATGAATCACATAAGTATCTTTATTTTATTTTATGTTTTATTTATCTTTTAATTATCAAAACCTCATAACCATTTGAATCTGCCTGACTGAGATCTACAAGATGACCATAGCTTGCTTCAAGCCGACAATCTCTGTGGGATCGACCCTTACTCACATAAGGTTTATTACTTGGACGACCCAGTGCACTTGCTGGTTAGTTGTGCAGAGTTGTGAAAAGTGTGAATCACAATTTCGTGTACCACTTTCAATCATGTCTGAAAATATGGAGAGCATGCACCTTTGGAATGTTGCAGGTGCATTGCACAATCCAAAGGGCATTCTCCTATAAGCAAAGACACCATATGGACAAGTAAATAAAGTTTTTTCTTGGTCCTTGGGGTCTACAACAATTTGGTTGTAGCCAAAATAACCATCCAAGAAGCAATAATACTCATGTCCTGCCAATCTTTCAAGCATCTGATTCATGAAAGGTAGGGGGAAGTGATCCTTCCTGGTGGCCTCATTAAGCTTCCTATAATCAATGCACATGCGCCACCCGATTACCGTTCTTGTAGGTATCAGCTCATTCTTCTCATTCGGTACAACAGTGACCCCTCCTTTCTTTGGGACTACTTGCACAGGGCTTACCCAAGGGCTGTCTGAGATAGGGTAGATCACCCCTGCTTGCCACAACTTTAATACTTCTTTTTAGACCACTTCATTCATGGTTGGATTCAGCCTTCTTTGTTGCTGTATTGAGGGCTTAGCACCTTCCTCAAGTAGTATCTTGTGCATGCACATTAAAGGACCGATTCCTTTTAAGTCTGCAAGTGTCCAGCCTATGGCATCCTTGTGTTGTTTCTGCCCTTGGATAAGCTCTTCTTCCTGCTCCTCACTCAAGCTTAAATTGATGATCACTGGGTAAGTATTGTTGTCACACAAATATGCATATTTCAAGCTTGGTGGTAGGGTCTTCAGCTCTAGTTTTGGTGCCTCCACTTCCTTGCTGTTTCTAGGGTTCAACATGATTGAATTCTCCATGGTTCCTTGTGGTAGTTCTCCACTTGATGCTTGCTGCTCTAACTCAATAGTTCTTTCACATTGTTCTTCTTCCAAAACTCCTTGGACTATCTGTTCTATGGTGTCTACCATCATGCATTCTCCTATGGATTCCTTGGGGTAACTTATTGCCTTCAAGATATTGAAGACCATCTTCTCTTCATGTAACCTCAAGACTACTTCCCCTTTTTGTACATCAATGATGGCTCCAGCAGTAGCTAGGAATGGCCTTCCTAGAATGATTGATGTATTAGCCTCTTCTTCCATATCCAACACAACAAAGTCAGCTGGAAAAATAAATTCTCCCACTTTCACCAACAAGTCTTCCACTACCCCATGTGGAAACTTGAAGGTTCTGTTAGCCAATTGGAGTGCCATTCTTGTTGTCTTGGCCTCCTCAATCTTCATCCTCTTCATCATGGTTAGGGACATGAGATTGATACTAGCTCCTAAGTCGCATAAGACTTTCTCAATGTTAATATCCCCTATGATGCAGGGGATTTGGAAACTCCCTGGGTCTTTCATTTTCTGGGGCAGCTTTCTTTGTATTATGGCACTACACTCCTCAGTTAGCACTATGGTCTCTTTTTCTCCCCAGTTTCTTTTTCTTGTCATGAGCTCCTTCAGAAATTTGGCATAGAGTGACATTTGCTCCAATGCCTCAGCAAATGGTATGTTGATTTAGAGCTTCTTAAAGATCTCTAAGAATCTAGAGAACTGGCCATCCTTCCCATCCTTCCTCAGCCTTTGTGGATATGGTGCCTTTGGCACATAAGGCTTCAAGACTGGCTTTGGTGAGGATGGGGCAGGGGTCTCCCCTTCATTCTTATTTTCAGGCTTTTCTGCAGCTCTTTTTTGTTGGTTGCTCTGGCTTGGGGTTGCTTCTTCTACAATTTTTCCGCTTCTGAGTATGATGGCTTTGCATTCCCCTCTTGGGTTAGCCATGGTATCACTGGGAAAGATATGTGTAGACATAGGAATTTTCTTGGATAGAATCCCCACTTGTGCTTCCAATTTTGAAATAGCTGCGCCTTGATTCTTCAGATTTGATATGTACTCTTCTTGGTTGGCATCTATCCTCTTGCCAGCTTGTGTTTGTCTCTCCAAAAAAGTGTAAATAGCTCCTGTCAGCTGTGATTACAGTTGTGCTATTGCAGCTTCTACTCTCTCAAAGTTGCTTTAATCTCACATGGTTGCATGGTTGAGGCTGATATGTCTTGATGGTGGTTGTTGTGTATTTGTTGAGTGAAGTGATATGATGTATTTTGTGCATTATGGTAGGATCTGTTATTGTTTGATTGATGGTTAGGGTTGTGATTGTGGTATTTATTGGCTTGGTATAGCTTGGCATGATCTTGATTGTGGCTTTGTTGGTTCCCCTACCCAAAGTTTGGGTGGTTCTTCCAACCTGGGTTGTATGTCTTGGAATTTGGATCATATAGTGGCCTAGAATTGTTCACATAATTAGCTTGCTCCCATTCACCTTCAACCTCTGGTGCATCTCCTTCTTGTTGAGGAGTTTGGGCTTGGATGGCTGAGACTTGATTACTCTCCATCTTTTTGGTCAAGGCTGCTAGTTGTGCAGTGATCAATTTGTTTTGGGCCAGCAAGGCATCCATTGAGTTGAGCTCCATCACTCCTTTCTTTTGAGTTCTTTCTGAAGCATAGAAGTACTCATTCTTGGCTACAGTCTCTATGACATCTATGGCTTCTTCAATGGTTTTCTTCTTGTTGAGTGAGCCTCCAGAAGAATAATCTACTGCTTGCTTTGACTCATATGACAGCCCTTCATAGAAGATGTGTAGTTGCACCCACTCATAGATCATATTGGGTGGGCATTTCCTTGTCAAATCTTTGAACCTCTCCCAGGCCTCATAAAGTGTTTCACCATCTTGTTGTCTGAAGGTTTGCACCTCAGCTCTCAGCCTGTTGACTCTCTGTGGATGGTAGAACCTTGCTAGAAATTTATTTACAACATCATCCCATGTGGTTAAGCTTTCCTTGGGGAATGCTTCCAACCACTTTGCTGCCTTATCTCTGAGTGAGAAAGGGAACAAAAGTAGCTTGTAGGTGTCAGGGTGTACGCCATTGGACTTTACAGTGTCACAAATCCTCAAGAATGTAGTGAGATGTTGGTTTGGGTCCTCCTGGGCTCCTTCTCCATATGAACAATTATTCTGGACAAGTGTGATGAGTTGAGGTTTCAACTCAAAGTTGTTAGCATGGATTGTTGGTTTGAGGATGCTGCTACCACAGTTTCCTGGATTTGGGTTGATTTAGGACCCTAAGACTCTCCTCTCTTGTCCAACATGATTTCCAGTATCTCCTCCAATATTGTCTTGCACTTCGTCATCCATGGTGGTTCTCAGATCTTTCTCCACTAGTTCCTCTCCAACTATGCCTTTGCCTCTTGCTTCCCTCCTTAATCTAAGGAAGGTCCTCTCAATTTCACTATCAAAAGAGGATGAAGTTTCTCCCCTTCTACCTGTCATACATTCAATAAACAGCAAGTAGAGGACAAGTGAAAGAATCACTCTAGTTAAGATTAGTGGTTAACTTGGTTGATGCAATTAATCAAATAGTTAGAAGGATGGAAATATGAACAATGAACAGCTAAAATGATCAAAGTAGAAACAAAGAAAACATAGTGGACAGAAAAATAAAGAGCTAAAAGGGAAATAACAAGGTAAAAAAAATGTTTAATCTAGCTCTCCAATTAATTTAATCATTGTCAAATTCAAACCAATCCCCAGCAACGGTGCCATAAAACTTGATGATTCAAATTCACTCCCCACATAAAAATGGTGAATTCATTCTTTTGGCAAGCGCACCAAATTTATCGTCAAGTAATAACCCACAGTGGAGTGGGATCGTATCCACAGAGATTGGTAGATTTGAGCAATTTTAACCAATTGGTGAATTAGTCAAGCTAAGCAGAATAGATTGTAATTGCAGAATTGTAAATATGTAGAATTATAAATGACTTAAAAGTAAAGGAAAGCAGTAAATGGCAGAATTGAAAATGGCAAGAAAGTAAATAGCAGAAACTTAAATGACTTAATTGTAAATGGGAATGGGAAATTGCAGAATATAAAAGAAAGCTATAAAGAAAGTGGAAGATAAGAATAGGGGAATTCATTGAGATCAGAAGATATTGTCTCTTTGGATTAAATCCAGCTCATATCCTCTTTAATCATGCAACTCATTGACCTCTTGGCAATCATGATTGATTGAGCCCCAATCCCTTGGTGACTCAATCTCTCAGATCTTGATCAATAGCCAATTCCTTGATCTAATTGCTCATTAAGAGAGATATGCTTGGTCCCTGATTATACCACACATCATCATAGGTCCAAGTAGAGGGAGGATTTTATGTCACCATATCCAAACACCAAATCCCAGATCCTACTCAAGTGTGAGAAGGGATTTCTAGCATGGTTTCATGTTTCCTTTTCCAAGGTTCCCATGAAACCCATTTTGCATTCAACCCCCTTTTCCAAGGTGATTGAACACTAGCATGAAGAACGAAATTTCTTCTAGCAAATCAAAGAGAAGATGAAGAGAAGAAGAAATTCACTATCATTAATCCATCAAGTACAACAGAGCTCCCTCTCTCAATGAGAGGGAATTTAGCTACTCATAGCTCAAGAAAAAAAGTAAAAGATGAAAAGAGTGAATCTAACTATGTTTCAACTAATAGCTCAACTGCTTGACCCCTTCTTCAGTACTTTCAAGGGATATTTATACTACTCCTAGCACTAGCAAATAAAGAAAATACAAAAGTGAAAGGAAAATTACATTTTGGAGGGAAAAGAAACTAAATAAACGTGATCTCACAGCTGGCGTGTGGTTGGCGCTTCAGTGGCGTGCCACGCTTGCTATGAATCTGACTTGGCGTGCCACGCCCAATCCTCAAGTGGTACGTCTCCCTTCGTTGACCACCCTGGCGTGCCACACCTTCAAGCCTAAGTGGCATGCCTAGGCGTTTTTAAAGACTTGGATAGCCTGGCGTGCCACGCCTTCGAGCCCAAGTGGCACGCCCAGGCCTTTTTAAAGACATGGATAGCCTGGCGTGCCATGCCATCGAGCCCAAGTGGCACGCCCAGGCCTTCTTCCTCCTCTTCAAAGCTTCTATTGAACTGGCGTGGCATGCCCTGGGTTTGGCGTGCCACGCCCATTTTGTGTGCTTGGACTTCCTCTCTGGAAAGTTGAACTGTCATGGCACGCCCAGGGTCTGGCGTGCCACGCCCATCATGTGCTTGGCTCCTTTGCTTGGTGTGCCACGCCCAGAACTTCAAGTGGCACGCCCAGGTCTTCCCTTGGTTGATTAGTGATGATGGCGTGCCACGCTTGGGACTCAAGTGGCACGCCCAAGTGATTTTTAAGACTGGCGTGCCACGTCCATATAGTTGGCCTTCTTTCTCCCTTTCTGGAAAATATAACCAGCGTGCCACGCCCATCATTTGCCTTGGTTCCAGTTGCTGGCGTGCCACGCCCAGCATTCAAGTGGCATGCCCAGGTGGGAATCTTGAGCTGGCGTGCCACACCTTCGACACTAAGTGGCACGTCTAGCCTTTGCTTTAGCCTTCTTTATACCTTGGTGTGCCACGCCCAGATGCTCAAGTGGCACGCCCAAGTAAGGGTGGAAGCTTGGCGTGCCATGCCTTCAACCTCAAGTGGCACACCTAGCCTTTTTAGCCTTCAACTTCTTCTCTGAAATTTTGTACTAGCATGCCACGCCATACTGCTCAAGTGGCACGTCCATTCATTTGTGTCGTTCTTAGCTTGGCGTGCCACGCCTGGTTCCTCAAGTGGCACGCCCAAGCAATTTTAAAGCTGGCGTGCCACGCCTTCGATACCAAGTGGCACGCCCATGGCTCAAGTGGTGGGTTAGGCGTGCCACGCCCAGATTCTGGCATGCCATGCCAATGCAATTTTGTGGCATTTGCTCCAAGTGGCACGCCAGTTTCACACGCCCAACTTGTTTTGTTGTTTTCTTACCCCTTTTTTTATGTCTTTTTCACCTGAAATTCAGCACAAACTCATTTCAAAGCAATGTACTATAATGTTCATCAAATAATGCATGAATTGCAATGATCAAATGAGATTATGCTCTTTTATGGTCTTTTTTATGTAAGAAGAAAGGGTAGATGATGCAAGTCATCACAACACCAAACTTAAGCTTTGCTTGTCCCAAGTAAATTAGTGTGAGTAGCTCTTTTATGACTTGAGACTTTGACCTTGAATAGATGCAAACATGACTAAAAGTAGGACTAAGTGCTTAACACATGCATGAATAATTCTGTTCCAATGTCACAAGGGTTCCTAGATCCTTGAGGGTTCCTTCAAGTATAAGCTTCAGGGGTCCTTTTTATTGATTGCCACCTTGAAGTAGCAAGAGTTATTTCATTTTCTTTTTGGTTGTTCTTTCTTTTCTGTTTATTGACCACGACTCTAAGTGTTTTGTCTCAAGACAACCCCTTAGTTAGGCTTTCAATTAGCACTCCCAAACCAGTTGGCTTTAGGGTATTAGGTGTTGAAACACCTCTAAGAATTTACTTGCCCAGGCCTCTTCTTGACACATCTTCACCACAAGCATCTACTAGGTTCTCTAACTTTTTGAGCTTCTTAATGTTTCTTTCCATCCTAGTAGTTGATGCTCAGAGCCTTGGGTCTTTATTGCTTACTACTTCTAGGTTCTATAGATGTTCAAGGAACACCCCTTAACCTTTACTTGTCATACCTTCTAAGACTAGTTGCCTTTCATGACTTACTTTCCCTTTTTTATTCATTCAAGGTTCTACACTTAGTTCCTTGTTTCTTAGTTTTTGAATGATCTCTCTTGGTCTTAGTCTCTTTTACTCTTGCTCTTATAACAACTCACAACAATTCTCATGAAGACAAACTATGATTTTATTGATATTGCAAAAACTTGAAATAACATTGCATTTTCTTTCTTGAAATTAAAAAGGACTCACAAGAGACTTCAGGATATATAAAAAAAACTAAGCATTAAAAATAAACTATCCTAATGTTGCAATTATTCAGAGACAAAATTTAAAGCATAGAGAAAAACTAAAACATGATTCAGAAATTAGAGTGTCAACCATGGGACTTAACAACCTTGAGCAGCTTCAACTTCAGTTCATTGGCCCTTTGCCTTTGTCTTTCTTCTTGGAAGGGGAGGAGTCATCTTCATCTTTTTTGGAGGATCCTTCTTGTGCCTTTTTGTCCTTGGGCTTCCAAAATCCTAGCCTTCTCATGTAGGATTTCACATTTTCTTGTGCTGGTATGCTATTTCTTCCTACCTTGTACTGAGTTCCTCCAATTTCTGAATATAGGTAGGGTAATTGGGATTCATGTTGGCTACTTCATTGCACAAGTAGCTCAACTTTGTTTGTGTGGAGCAGTCATATTCCCCTCTTGCTACAGTTCTTGCTTCATAAAGGTGTCTAAATTCAGCAAGGCTCCCCGTTTGTTGTAGCTGTCATTCTAGAATCATTCCTAGGCTGCCTTGCATTTCTCCCCAGTTAATCTGGTCTTACTGCTCCTTGAGATTCTGGCGTGCCACGCCAATGCAATTTTGTGGCATTTGCTCCAAGTGGCATGCCAGTTTCACACGCCCAGCTTGTTTTGTTGTTTTCTTCCCCTTTTTGATGTCTTTTTCACCTGAAATTCAGCACAAACTCATTTTAAAGCAATATACTATAATGTTCATTAAATAATGCATGAATTGCAATGATCAAATGAGATTATGCTCTTTTATGGTCCTTTTTATGCAAGAAGAAAGGGTAGATAATGCAAGTCATCAGCTGGCTACTGCTACGGAGAAGGTTAAGACTTCTAATGCCACCGTTGCCCGGCTTATCGAGAGGGAGATGACGTTGGAGAGTCAGCTCAACTCCGCTCAAGGCAAGGTAAAAGAGGTCAAAAAAGAGCGTGATGAAGCCCTGGCCTCAGCGACTGCGGCTAAGGATGAGGCAACCGAACTGATGAGGAAGTACAAAGAGACCGTCAAGCAGGGGAAGAGCGCCATATTGATTACTGAGGAGGCCCTCAAGGCTCAGGTGAAGCTATTGGCTCCTGACTTTGACACCTCAGCTGTTAGCGTCTTCAAAACCATCAAGGATGGAAAAATTGTCGACATCCCGAAGAAGTGATTTGGTCTTGCCTTTGTACTTCATTTTTTATAATATGTAGATTTTATATGCTTTTGGCTAGTTTGACTACCGTTATGTGTAAGAAGATAGTTATGGTGAACTTGGTTGCCGTTTTTGGCATATATGTAATTAATGGCTTGTCTACCGTCATTTTCTCTTATTGTTTTATTGGTCGCTAAGCGCATCGTTTGGTAGTCGTAGGAGTTGCCTGATTGTTTTTTGATGTTTTGGGTTACCGGGGTGATCAATCCCGGTTTCCCGTTTTGATAAATTTCAAAAAAAAAAACAACGGCGTATGACAAAGCCGAATAACGTAAATGCGGGGCAAAGATAGTATAGGCAATAATTAAAGATGGCATAAACAAGCTTATAACCAAAGGTAGCATAAACAATTATCGCAAGTCTAATGATCCCGTATACAGCAATACAAATCTTATTGGTGTGGTTAAGTGATAAACCCATATTTTATGATGTATTTTGTGCTCAATTTAAGTGATTTATTCAATCTTTCACCCACTTATTCATGTAAATTACATGGTTTTACTTTTCCTTCCTTATTTTATGATATATGTGAAAAACATGTTTCCTATGCTTTAAAAATATTAATTTTAATTACCCTTTACTATCATTCGATGCCGTGATTTGTGTGTTAAGTATTTTCAGGTCTCATAGGGCAGGAATGGCTTAAGGGACAAAAAGGAAACATACAAAAATGGAAGGAAAGCACAAAAATGGAGTTTGAAGAAAAGGCAGCGACGCGAACGCGTGAACCACGCGGACGCGCGCCTTGAGCAAAACGCAATTGACGCGTACGCGTGACCGACGCGTACGCGTGACAAGGAAAACTCCTAGATGACACGAACGCATGACCCACGCGAACGCGTGACAGATGCCACGTACAGGAATCTGCAGAAAACGCCCCCAGCAATTTCTGGACCCTTTTTCGGCCCAAATCCAAACCAGAAACACAGAATATATGCCAGAGAATGGAGGAATCAAAGGACACACGTAGAACAACATTCAAATACATAATTTTAGGATTAGATGTAGTTTTAGAGAGAGAGGTTCTCTCCTCTCTCTTAGGATTTAAGATTAGGATTCCTCTTAAAGGGTAGGTTTATTTCTCTTCAATCACAAGTTCAATATTCCTTTAAATTTATTTTCTACTTTCATTTATTCCATTACTTTAATTATCATTTATCTTTTCATTATTGATTTACAAACTTTTCATGTTAAGATTTGAATATTCTATTTAATATTATTTGAGGTATTTCAGACTTATGATTGCTTTCTTTAATTTATGTATCCAAATTATTTTCATTCAAGTAGATTTTCTTCCCTTTTGGCTTTGGTTGAGTAATTAGCAACACTTGAGTTATCAAACTCAGCTGTTGATTGAAATTGGAATTCTTTGCTGGTTAATTTGTACTTCAATAACTCTAGTCTTTCCATAGGAGTTGACTAGGATCTGAGGATCAAATTAATTTGTCCACTTGACTTTCCTTTGTTTAGCAAGGGTTAATTAAAAGTGGGAGCAGAATCCAATTCTCTTCACACCTGATAAGGATAACTAGGATAGGACGTCTAGTTCTTATACCTTGCCAAGAGTTTTATTATTTATTTAAATTAATTCCTTACAATTTACTTTCTTGCCATTTACTATTCTTGCTTTTTATCTTATACATAAAAAACCCAAAAATATATAATTTCCATAACCAATAATAAATCATACTTCCCTGTAATTCCTTGAGAAGACGACCCGAGGTTTAAATACTTCGGTTATTTACTTTTATTGGGTTTTGTTACTTGTGACAACCAAACTTTTGTAAGAAAGGAATTCTTGTCGGTCTAGAAGCTATACTTATAACGTGAATTTATTTGTGAAAATTTTAGATCGCGCGAGAGTTTCGTTCCTCAAAAAATGGCGTCGTTGCCGGGGAATTGCAACTGTGTGCCTTATTATTGGTTATTGTAAATATTTTCTTTTTCTTGTTTATTTCTTTTTATTTTCGCTTTTAATTTTTATTATTTACTATGAATTCTCATCCCTATCGCTTTGAGTTTGGTTCTAATAATGTTGAAAGGAATGGAAGCTATAACAGGAACATGCATCAAGGTCAAAACAATCAGAGATGGACAGAGCCACGAGGATCTGATCAACCCTTTAGGCAACAACACCTTCCAAACTATCATGGACGACGACCATTCAATAATGCATGTCAAAACAATAGTTATGGTGGACCCCCTTGTAATTACCGACAAGCTCCATCATACACCTATGAACCACCTCCTCAACACAGCTTTGAACCACCACACTCACAAGCCAACTACCACCATTCACCTCCATATGACCCCAACCCGTATCCACCCCAATTCCAACCTAATTACTCCCGAGAACCACCACTTCCCTTTGCACCACGTCCATATCCATCACTCCAAGAATCAAGGGAGCAACTTAAGGAAACATTTGAAAAATTTCATGCCACACTTCACCAATTGAATCAAGCGATAAATAGACTACCTTCCCGACATTCGAACACTCAAGGAACCCCCATGGCTTCATGTGGACAAACTAATGAAGAACGCAGCATGAAGGAGATACTAGAAACCCCACTGGACAGTACGGAGAATGACTTTGTACTGGAACAAGTGGAGGAAGCTGAAAATATTGAAGAAGAAGAATTGGTTGAAGACTTAGGAGATGCTGAACCTCCATGGGAATCCAGAATTGTGGAGAATTCTGTCAGAAAAAGTGCAGTTGATGCTGAGGAGGATAGTGCACAGCCCCCGAAGCAGGTATCCTATGAAGAACTGGACGGAATAACTCAACAAGCAAGTTTCCTTGATAATGAAGATCACGAGTCAAATTCTCCTAGCAATGAACTTACATCCGCAAGTGAATTCTTTGAGATAGAAGAATATTCCCCAAGTGAATACGAAGATGATGCAGAGGTAGATTTTTCACAACCTCCAACTTATGACTTGAGTGATGAGGAAGATATCGAAGACTTGGATCAAGATGTGGTTGAAACCGAAGAAGTCTGCAAGGAAGTGGAAGAATTCACAGAAGAACACAAGGGAGAAGAGGTTGCAAAACCACTGGAAACACCTATCCCAAGGCCATTACCACCCAATACTAAATTTAAGTGGGTAAAATCCTTAGCTTTTATCTTTACTTTTCCACTTGAATATGGTTTGCTTGAAACAGATGGTCAGCTTAGAGCCCTTTGTGGCTTTAAGAGTAAAAAGGAAATGGTTCGTGCTCTAGGCTGGTTGATGAGCGGATAAGTTATACGCTTTTTGGCATTGTTTTTAGGTAGTTTTTAATATGTTTTAGTTGCTTTTTATTGTATTTTTATTAGTTTTTATTCAAAAATCATATTTCTGGACTTTACTATGAGTTTGTGTGTTTTTCTGTGATTTCAGGTATTTTCTGGCTGAAATTGAGGGACCTGAGCAAAAATCTGATTCAGAGGCTGAAAAAGGACTACAGATGCTGTTGGATTCTGACCTCCCTGAACTCGAAGTGGATTTTCTGGAGCTACAGAGGCCCAATTGGCGCGCTCTAAATTGCGTTGGAAAGTAGACATCCTAGGCTTTCTAGCAATATATAATAGTCCATACTTTTCCCGATATTTGATAGCTCAAACCGGCGTTCCAAGTCAGTATAAAAATTCTGGCGTCAAAACGCCAGAATTGGCATAAAAGCTGGAGTTAAACGCCCAAACTGGCACCAAAGCTGGCGTTTAACTCCAAGAAAAGTCTCTACATGTGAAAGTTTCAATGCTCAGCCCAAGCACACACCAAGTGGGTCTGGAAGTAGATTTCTGCATCATTTACTTATTTCTGTAAACCCTAGGTCACTAGTTCTCTATAAATAGGACCTTTTGCTATTGTATTTTCATCTGGGAATCTTTAGTTCATCTTTTGATCTCTTGATCACGTTTTGGGGGCTGGCCATTCGGCCATGCCTGAACCTTCATTACTTTTGTATTTTCAACAGTGGAGTTTCTACACACCATAGATTAAGGTGTGGAGCTCTGCTGTTCCTCATGAATTAATGCAAAGTACTATTATTTTTCTATTCAACTCAAGCCTATTTCTTCTCCAAGGTATTTTATTCGCACTCAAGAACATGATGAATGTGATGATTATGTGACACTCATCACCATTCTCACCTATGAACGCGTGCCTGACAACCACTTCCGTTCTACATGCAAACAAGCTTGAATGTGTATCTCTTGGGTTTCTAATCTAAGATTAAAACCTTGGTGGTATAGGCTAGAATTATTGGCGGCCATTCCTGAAATCCGGAAAGTCTAAACCTTGTCTGTGGTATTTCGAGTAGGATTTGGGAAGGGATGACTGTGACGAGCTTCAAACTCGCGAGTGTTGGGCATAGTGACAGACGCAAAAGGATCAATGGATCCTATTCCAACATGATCGAGAACCAACAACTGATTAGTCGTGCGGTGACAGCGCATTTGGACCATTTTTACTGAGAGGATGGGAGGTAGCCATTGACAACGGTGATACCCAACATAAATCTTGCCATGGAAAGGAGTATGAATGATTGGATGAAGGCAATAGGAAAGCAGAGGTTCAAAAGGAACAAAGCATCTTCATACGCTTATCTGAAATCCCACCAATGAATTACATAAGTATTTTTATCTTATTTTTTGTTTTAATTATATTTTAACTATCTTAAACTTCATAACCATTTGAATCTGCCTGACTGAGATTTACAAGATGGCCATAGCTTGCTTCAAGCCGACAATCTCCGTGGGATCGACCCTTACTCACGTAAGGTTTATTACTTGGACGACCCAGTCCACTTGCTGGTTAGTTGTGCGGAGTTGTGACAAAGAGTTGAGATTACAATTGTGCGTACCAAATTGTTAGTGCCATTGAGATCACAATTTTGTGCACCAAGTTTTTGGCGCCGTTGCCGGGGAACAAACAATCCCCGTGCAACCAAGTTTTTGGCGCCGTTGCCGGGGATTGTTCGAGTTTGGACAACTGACGGTTCATCTTGTTGCTCAGATTAGGTAATTTTATTTTATTTTTAAATCTTTTTATTTTCGAAAAATTTTCAAAAATTATTCTATGTCTTCAGAATTTTTAAGAATGAATTCTAGAGTTTCAGATGATACTTTCATCATCACAGGAGCTAGTTGATTCTCATCAATTTGGCTGTTGTATGTAACGTCTGCTGAAGCTTGGCTAGCCATGTCTAATATTTTTAGACTGAAGCTTTAGACTAACATTGCATGATTCCTGGAATTCCGATTAAAAATTTTGAATTTAATTATTTTTTCTTTTTCAAAATAATTTTCGAAAAAAATACAAAAAAAAAATTTCAAAATTATAAAACCAAAAATAATTTATATTTTCCTATTTGAGTCTAGTGTCAAATTTTAAGTTTGATGTCAATTGCATCCTTTTTAATTTTTCTAAAAAAAATTTTGAAAAATTCATGCATGTGTCTTCATTGATCTTCAAGTTGTTATTGATGATTTTATTGGGTCTGATCTTTAAATTCTCTTGTTTTGTGTGTTTGGTTGTTTCTCATATGCATTCTCAATTTGTTAGTATTTCTAATATGAAAATTTCTAAGTTTGGTGTCCTGCATGCATTGTTTATTTGATCCTAGTTTTACATGATTAGTTTCATTTTGTTATTTTTCATCATTAAAAATTCAAAAAAAAATTTTCAAAACTATGTCTTTTCAAGTTAATAATACTGAAAATTGAAGAATCAGAACATACAATAGAGGAATCACAGAGAAAAAGCTAGGCGGTCAAAACGCCCAGTGAGAAAGGAAAACTGGCGTTTAAACGCCAGCCAAGGTACCTGGCTGGGCGTTAAACCCCCAAAAAGGTAGTATTTTGGGCGTTAAACGCCAAAATGGATACCATTCTGGGCGTTTAATGCCAGGAGGGCACAGGAGGGAAGATTTTGTTTTTAATTCAAATCTTTTTCAAATTTTCATAATTTTTCAAAATCAAATCTTTTTCAAATCATATCTTTTCAATCATATCTTTTCAAAATCAAATCCTTTCCATTTTTTTTACTATTTTCGAAAATCCTTGCTAACAATTAGTGATTTGATTCAAAAATTTCTTCCTTGTTAAGAAAGGTTCAATAATTGAATTTTAGAATCATATCTTTTAAATTTCTTGTTAGCCAAGTCATTAATTTTAAAAATCAAATCTTTTTAATTGTTTGTCAATCATATCTTTTTAAAACGATATTTTCTCAATCATATCTTCTCAACCACATCTTTTTCAAAAATTATTTTCAATCATATCTTTTTTATTTCTAATTTCAAAATCTTTTTCAAAATCACTTAACTACTTTCTCAATTTTAATTTTCGAAAATGATCAACCAAATTTTCAAAATTTCTTTCCCCCCCTCCTCACCTTCTTCTATTTAAGGGACTAACACTCCTCCTCAATGTGCAATTCGGACTCCCTCTCTCTATAAGTTCAAATTCTCTCCTCTCTACCCCCTCCTTCTATTCTTCTTTTCCTCTGATATTGAATCTCTATACTGTGACATAGAGGATTCCATACTTTTTTCTTCTCTCTTTCATATGAGCAGGAGCAAAGACAAAGGCATTCTTGTTAAAGCTGATCCTGAACCTGAAAGGACCTTGAAGAGAAAGCTAAGAGAAGCTAAAGCAAAACTCTCTGGAGAGGACCTAACAGAAATTTTCAAACAAGAAGAAGCCATGGCAGCCGAAAACAACTACAATGCCAACAATGCAAGGAAGTTGCTTAGTAACTTTACTGCACCTACTCCCGACTTCTATGGGAGAAGCATCTCTATCCCTGCCATTGGAGCAAACAACTTTGAGCTTAAGCCTCAATTAGTTTCTCTAATGAAACAGAATTGCAAGTTTCATGGACTTCCATTGGAGGATCCTCATCAGTTCTTAGCTGAATTCTTGCAAATCTATGACACTATCAAGACCAATGGGGTTGATCCCGAGGTCTATAGGCTTATGCCTTTTCCCTTTACTGTAAGAGACAGAGCTAGAATATGGTTGGATTTACAACCTAAGGAAAGCCTAAACACTTGGAAAAAGCTGGTCAGTGCTTTTTTGGCCAAGTTCTTTCTACCTCGAAAATTGAGTAAGCTTAGAGTGGAAGTCCAGACCTTCAGACAGAAGGAAAGCGAATCCCTCTATGACGCTTAGGAAAGATACAAGCAATTGATCAGAAGGTGTCCTTCTGACATGCTTTCAGAATGGAGCATCATAGGTATCTTCTATGATAGTCTGTCTGAACTGTCCAAGATGTCATTAGACAGCTCTACTGGAGGATCTCTTCATCTGAAGAAGACGCCTGCAGAAGCTCAGGAACTCATTAAAATGGTTGCAAATAACCAATTCATGTACACTTCTGAAAGGAATCCTATGAATAATGGGACAAATCAGAAGAAAGGAGTTCTTGAGATTGATACTCTGAATGCCATATTGGCTCAGAATAAAATATTGACTCAGCAAGTCAATATGATTTCTCAGATTCTATCTGGAATGCAAGTAGCAACAGGCAGTACCAAAGAAGCTTCATCTGAAGAAGAAGCTTATGATCCTGAGAACCCAGCAATAGAAGAGGTGAATTACATGGGAGAACCCTATGGAAACACCTATAATCCTTCATGGAGAAATCATCCAAATCTCTCATGGAAGGACCAACAGAGGCCTCAACAAGGCTTCAACAACAGTAATGGTAGAAGAAATAGGTTTAGCAATAGCAAGCCTTTTCCATCATCTTCTCAGCAACAAATAGAGAATTCTGAGGAGAGTCTCTCTAGCTTAGCAACTATAGTCTCTGATCTATATAAGACCATACTGAGTTTCATGACTGAAACAAGGTCCTCTATTAGAAATTTAGAGGCACAAGTGGGTCAGCTGAGTAAGAAAGTTACTGAACTCCCTCCTAGTACTCTCCCAAGCAATACAAAAGAGAACCCAAAGAGAGAATGCAAGGCCATAAACACGTCCCACATGGTCGAATGCATAGAGGAGGGAAACGCAGGGATTTCCACTGAGGAAGACCTCAATGGACGTCCACTAGCCTCCAAGGAGTTCCCTAAAGAGGAACCATGGAAATCTGAGGCTCACACTGAGACCATAGAGATTCCATTGAATTTACTTCTACCATTTATGAGCTCTGATGAGTATTCTTCCTCTAAAGAGGATGAAGATGTTACTGAAGAGCAAGTTGCTAAGTACCTTGGAGCAATCATGAAGCTAAATGCCAAGTTATTTGGTAATAAGACTTAGGAGGATGAACCCCCCTTGCTCACCAAAGAACTGGATGACTTGACTAGGCAAAGATTACCTCAGAAGAGACAGGATCCTGGAAAGTTCTCAATACCTTGTACCATAGGTACCATGACCTTTAAGAAGGCTCTGTGTGACCTAGGGTCAAGTATAAACCTCATGCCACTCTCTGTGATGGAGAAGCTAGGGATCCTTGAGGTACAAGCTGCAAGAATCTCACTAGAGATGGCAGACAATTCAAAGAAACAGGCTTATGGAGTTGTAGAGGATGTCTTGGTAAAGGTTGAAGGCCACTACATCCCTGTTGATTTCATAATCCTAGACACTGGAAAGTGTATTGATGAATCCATCATCCTTGGCAGACCCTTTCTAGCCACAGCAAAAGCTGTGATTGATGTTGACAGAGGAGAATTGGTCCTTCAAGTGAATGAGAACTCCCTTGTGTTTAAAGCTCAAGGATCTCCCTCTGTAACCATGGAGAGGAAGCATGAAAAGCTTCTCTCAATGCAGAGTCAAATAGAGCCCCCACATTCAAACTCAAAGTTTGGTGTTGGGAGGCCATCATCATGCTCTGAGTATTTGTGAGGCTCCATGAGGACCCACTGTCAAGCTATTGATATTAAAGAAGCGCTTGTTGGGAGGCAACCCAATTTTATTTAATTATATCTCTTTATTTTCCATTATTATTTTATATTTTATGTAGGTTAATGATCATGTGAAGCCATAAAAACAACTGAAAAAGCAAAAATAGAATGAAAAACAGTATTAAAAATAGCACACCCTGGAGGAGAAGCTTACTGGCATTTAAACGCCAGTAAGGGTAGCAGAATGGGCGTTAAACGCCCAGTCTGGCACCATTCTGGGCGTTTAACACCAGAAATGGGCACCAGACTGGCGTTTAATGCCAGAAAGGGGAGAAAAGCTGGCGTTAAACACTAGAAATGGGAAGCAACCTGGATTTTAACGCTAGGATTGGCAATCAAGGGGGCGTTTACACGCCACATGGTGCAGGGATGAGAAATCCTTGACAACTCAGGATCTGTGGACCCCACAAGATCCCCACATACCTCATCTCTCTCTCTCTTCTTCACACCTTCCCATAACACCCCTCCCCAAAAATCCCTCACCTATCAAATCCTACCCTCTTCTCCATAATCTCTTCACCAATCCACATCTATCCATCATAAAACCCCACCTACCTCACCATTCAAATTCAAACCACTTTCCCTCCCAAACCCACCCATATATGGCCGAACCCTACCCCTCTCTCCACTCCTATATAAACTAATCTTCACTCCTTCATTTTCACACATCATACACACTACTTCTCCCCCTTGGCTGAACCACTGAACCCCCTCCATCTCCTCCATTTTCTTCTTCTACTCTTTCCTTTCTTTTTTTGCTCGAGGACGAGCAAACCTTATAAGTTTGGTGTGGTAAAAGCGTTGCTTTTTATTTTTCCATAACCATTTATGGCACCTAAGGCCGGAGAAACCTCTAGGAAAAAGAAAGGGAAGGCAATTGCTTTCCAAGAAGAAGGTGATCTCTGAGGTCCCTTTCAAGCTCAAAAAGAGCAAATACCCGAAGATCTGACATTAGATTCAAAGAAGAGGTTGGAAAGTTCTCACCAACCCCATTCAACAAGTCGGGATCTTAATGGTTCAAAAGTTCTATGCTAATGCATGGATCACCAAAAACCATGATCAAAGTATGAACCCGGACCCAAAGAATTAGCTCACAATGGTTCGGGGAAAATACTTAGATTTTAGTCCGGAAAATGTAAGGTTGGCATTCAACTTGCCAATGATGCAAGGAGATGCACGCCCCTACACTAGAAGGGTCAACTTTGATCAAAGGTTGTACCAAGTTCTCATGGACATATGTGTGAAAAGAGCTCAGTGGAAAAGAGACTCAAGAGGGAAGTGATGAGCGGATAATTTATACGCTTTTTGGCATTATTTTTACATAGTTTTTAGTATCATTTAGTTAGTTTTTAGTATATTTTTAATAGTTTTTAAATAAAAATCACATTTCTTGACTTTACTATGAGTTTGTGTGTTTTTCTGTGATTTCAGGTATTTTCTGGCTAAAATTGAGGGACTTGAGCAAAAATCTGATTCAGAGGCTGAAGAAGGACTGCAGATGCTGCTGGATTCTGACTTTCCAACACTCGAAATGGATTTTCTGGAGCTACAAAAACCTAATGGCCACGCTCTCAAATGCGTTGGAAAGTAGACATCCAGGGCTTTCCAGCAATATATAATAGTTCATACTTTGCCTGAGTTTTGATGACGCAAACTGGCGTTCAAACACCAACTTCCTGCCCTATTCTGGAGTTAAACGCCAGAAACAGGTTGCAAATCAGAGTTAAACGCCATAAACAGGCTACAACCTGGCGTTTAACTCCAAAAAGAGTCTCTACACATGAAAGCTCAATGCTCAGCTCAAGCACACACCAAGTTGGCCCCGAAAGTGGATTTCTGCATCATTTACTCATTTCTGTAAACCCTAGTTACTAGTTTAGTATAAAAACTACTTTTAGTAATTTATTTTACATCTCTGGAACACATTATGTAACTTTTACATTCTGAGACCTCCATGGGAGGCTGGCCACTCGGCCATGTCTACCCTATTTTCAATTATGTATTTTCAACGGTGGAATTTCTACACCCCAAAGATTAAGGTGTGGAGCTCTGCCGTTCCTCATGAATTAATGCAAAGTACTATTGTTTTTCTATTCAACTCAAGCCTATTTCTTCTCTAAGATATTCATTCGCACACAAGAACATGATGAATGTGATGATTATGTGACACTCATCACTATTCTTACCTATGAACGCGTGCCTGACAACCACTTCCGTTCTATATGCAAACAAGCTTGAATGTGTATCTTTTGGGTTTCTAATCTAAGATTAAAACCTTCGTGGTATAGGCTAGAATTATTGGCGGCCATTCCTGAGATCTGGAAAGTCTAAACCTTGTCTGTGGTATTCCGAGTAGGATCTGGGAAGGGATAACTGTGACGAGCTTCAAACTCGCGAGTGTTGGGCGTAGTGACAGACGCAAAAGGATCAATGGATCCTATTCCAACATGATCGAGAACCAACAGATGATTAGTCGTGCGGTGACAGTGCATTTGGACCATTTTCACTGAGAGGTCGGACGGTAGCCATTGACAACGGTGATCCCCCCAACATACAGCTTGCCATAGAAAGGAGTATGAATGATTGAATGAAGACAGTAGGAAAGCAGAGATTCAGAAGCAACAAGCATCTCCATACGCTTATCTGAAATTCTCACCAACGAATTACATAAGTATTTCTATCTTATTTTATGTTTTAATTATATTTCAATTATCAAAACCTCATCACCATTTGAATCTGCCTGACTGAGATTTACAAGATGACCATAGCTTGCTTCAAGCCAACATTCTCCGTGGGATCGACCCTTACTCACATAAGGTTTATTACTTGGACTACCCAGTGCACTTGCTGGTTAGTTGTGCGAAGTGTTGAAGAAGAATTGAGATTATGATAGTGCGTACCAAGTTTTTGGCACCATTGAGATCACAATTTCGTGCACCAAATTTTTGGCGCCGTTGCCGGGGATTGTTTGAGTTTGGACAACTGACGGTTCATCTTGTTGCTCAGATTAGGTAATTTTATTTTAATTTTAAGTTTTTGTTTTTCAAAAAAATAAATTATTCTATGACTTCAGAATTTTTAAGAATGAATTCTAGAGTTTCATGATTATCTGTTGAAGTCTGGATGGCTGTGAAGCCATGTCTAATCTTTTGGACCGAGGTTTCAACTCATCATCACAAGAGCTTTTTTATTCTCATCAATTCAGCTGTTGTATGCCTGATTTGTATGCTAAAGCTTGGCTGGCCATTGGCCATGTCTAGTGTTTTAGACCGGAGCTTTCACTGAAAGCTTGGCTGGCTAGTAAACCATGTCTAATTCCTGGACCGGAGCTTTAGACTAACATTGCATGATTCTTGGAATTCTCATTAGAAATTTTGAAATCTTTATTTTTCTTTTTCCAATTAATTTTCAAAAAATACCAAAAAAAATTTAATAAAATCATAAAAACAAAAAATCTGATGTTTCTTGTTTGGGTCTAGTGTCAATTTTTAAATTTGGTGTCAATTACATCTTTTTAATTTGTCTTTAAATTTTCGAAGAACACCTGCATGAAACTGTTCTTCATAATCTTCAAGTTGTTCTTGATGATTTTCTTTGTTTGATCTTTGCACTTTCATGTTTTGTGTCTTTTCTTGTTTTTCATATGCATTTTCAATTTGTTAGTGTCTAAACATTGAAAATTTCTAAGTTTGGTGTCGAGCATTTTTTATTCTCTTAAAACTTTTCAAAAATAAGTTCTTGGTGTTCATCTTGACATTCAAAGTATTCTTGGTGTTCATCTTGACATTCAAAGTATTCTTGCATGCATTACTTATTTTGATCTTTAATTTTTATGTTTTGTTTCATTTTTGTTGTTTAATAGAAAAAGAGAAAAACATCAAAATGATATTGATGAACGGATAATTCATCGCTTTTTGGCATTGTTTTAAGTATGTTTTTAGTATATTTTAGTTAGTTTTTATTATGTTTTTATTAGTTTTTAAATAAAAATCACTTTTGTGGGCTTTACTATGAGTTTGTGTGTTTTTCTATGATTTCAGGTATGTTCTAGTTGAAATTGAGGGACCTGAGCAAAAATCTGATTCAGAGGCTGAAAAAGGACTGTAGATGCTATTAGATTCTGACCTCCCTGCACTCAAAGTTGATTTTCTGGAGTTACAGAAGCCCAATTGGTGCGCTCTTAATTGCGTTGAAAAGTAGACATCCTGGGCTTTCCAGCAATATATAATAGTCCATACTTTGCCCGAGATTTGATGGCCCAAACAGGCGTTCTAAGTCAGCTCAAGAATTCTGGCGTTTAACTCCAGAACTGGCACAAAAGCTGGAGTTAAACGCCCAAACTGGCATAAAAACTGGTGTTTAACTCCAGAAAATGTCTCTACACATAAAAGCTTCAATGCTCAGCCCAAGCACACACCAAGTGGGCCCCAGAAGTGGAATTTTACGATAAACACCCTAGCTTACTCATTTTCTGTAACCCTAGGTCGACACTACTAGAAATAGGATTTTTTCGGACGAAAATTTCAAACGAAATTTATTTCGTCTGAATGACTTTTTCATTTCGGACAAATTTGAGACAAATGTTGAACAATTTTTAGTGGAGACATTGGAATAATATATTCTATCCTAAATTTGTCTAAATTTTGTCCCAAATTTTGGCGCCAATTTTTTTTGGATGGCGCCAAAATTTTCATACAGATTAGCAACACATTTTGGACAAAAACTATAATTCGTCCGTATTCTATCTGAATATGCGCAATAACTTCAGACGGATTTGGGACGCATTTTGAAAAATGTTAATTCTATCCCAAATTTGTCTATAATTAGTCTTAAATGCTTTTACTATAGCTAACCTTTTGAAGTAACTAAAATTTTTTCCCACAAATTTGGGACGAAAATAACATCATTTGTAAATTCTATTTGAAAGTGCATCAGTTTTCAAACGAATTTTAAATGTTTATTGAAAAATTTTAACATCTAGTATAAAAATATTATTTATATTTTAAATTAGTCTATTATTTTTTAATTTATTCTTTTAATTATTTACTTTATAATAATTCAAAATTTAATTTTGTAACAAATTTATGATAAAGTGTATCTAAAAGAATCACATATATAAAAACTTAAGAATAAATTATATTCGATCTTCTAAAAAAATAATACAAATAATAAATAATAATAAAAAATCATATACTTGTTCATATAAGATTAAGGTATATTAAAAATTAAAAAAAGAAAATACAAATGAATACATTTTATAGTGCATTTTTTCATACTATTCAGTTTGATCTTCGTCCTCATTGTTCTCGTCCTCGTCTTCATCATCATCCTCGTCCTCGTCCTCATTCTCAAATGTCTCATCATCATCATCATCTTCATATCTTGTACTATCGGTATCCAATAAATCAATAATAGTGTCAATATTATTTGAGATATGATTGTTATATAGATTGATTTGTGGCATCTTCTTGATATGCAAAATCTTCTGTGTTTCAATCTCAATCTCACCTCTTGCTTTAGTCTTGAATACAATAAAAAAATTAATTTTAATTTCATAATTAATTATAAGTTTTTGTTCAATTAAAAAAATATTATCTACATTGCATAAAAAGGATCAATAATTTAACGTGTTGGCCTATTATTTATAAAATTTCAATTACCATAAACTGATTAATTCATCGGCATAAAAATTTTGTCTAGACACAGATTTGTATTTCACATTAATTTAATGAAAAATATTAGAGAATTAAGATTTTTATTTAATATAGAAAATACGAAAATTAGATAATAAATAATATTAGTTTATATACAAGATTAAAACTATAAAAAAATGTTGGCACCTTAGAAAATTTTTTATTTTTTATTAAAAATTAAAAAGTATTCCCTCCATTAACATTTTAAAAAATATAAAAAAATAAGTATTTTTTTCAAAAGGCAATCTAAATTTTTTTTCATAACCGGATCGGACCGTACAAAGAATAAAACCGATTGAAATCTAAAATTTCAAGAAATGTATGACATGTGAATCGAACCCCAATATTCAGGAAAAAGAATGTCCTTCCATGCCATTGAGCTGCTGTAATTTTGAATATTATTTATGCAAATTATGATATATATCGTTTATCAAATAATTTACTTTTATTTAATTTATTTTAATTTTAGTTATAAACTCACTCATTCTTAATTTAATTATATTTTTATTTAATAATAAAAATAATCTCACTTATTTTTTTTATAATTATATAATATCTATTAATATTATTTTTTAATAAATATTTGTAGTATATAATAGTATAATAGATATAAACTAATTAATAAATTATTAAAATTTGAAAATAATAGTTATTTTAATATAAAAATAAAATAAAAATATTTATGATAGAGTAAAATTAACAAAATACTTATTGTTCATATTCCAATTATTTTAGAATAGCTAGATATTTTTAAAATATTAGTGAAAATATATATTTTAAATTTTAATTTTAAATTTTTTACTATTTTTTATTTTATTATATTTATATAGGACCGAGTCAATTGGTTCAACCAGTGATCCATCAGTTGAACTAATGACCTAGTGATCCAGTAATCTGACTAGTTCGATTACCGGTTCGGTTCTGACAACTAAATAAGATAAATTAAATAAAGAACTACCCTTAAAGTAATATTAAAATTTTTAATAATGAAAATTATAATAATGAACATTAAACCACATAATGATAAGTCACCAAAAAAAAAAAAAAACCACATAATGATAGTTATTAAAAAAATTTATCTATAAAGAATTTTTTTCAATTGACTCTTTTAGCACACTATATATAGATACAGTCGTTCAAAAACAATTTTTACTTATCTAGAAGTCTCTGGTATGGCTTATGAGATGGATTGGAGACTTATGAGTTGAAACAGTTGTTAGATTGTTTGACTAGCGATTGGGTCGGTACTTAGCAAGAACATTCCGACGCTCAAGTTAGAATGGATTTATGAAATATATATGTGCGGAATGAGGAATGTAACTGAAGGGCCTCTAGCTCCTCTTTATATAATTCAATACAATTATCTTATCTTATCCATCTTATCTATTAATATAAAAAGAATTTTTAATTTCAAATATTGATTTTACTAAATATTTATCTTTTAAGATTATTATATAACAAAAATTTAAGAACATAATTTAATTTAAAAATTTTAAAATTAATATTAGATATAATTCTTTTTAAATATCTATCATTTAGATATCATATTCCATAATTTATTTGATATATTTTCGCTGCAATCTTATCTTTTTTTTAATTTATTAGTAAAAATTAAATACAATTTTAATTTTAAAATTTGTTATATGTAGTTGTTTCAAAGTCACTTATTTACTTTGCGCCAAAAATAAAAACTTTATTTAAGACCGCCTTTTTAGTTCCAAATATTTTAGTTTTTGAATGCTTTCTCGCTCGTATGTATCACAACTGGCTAGGTTACCTTGCCAAAAACCCAACCTTTTTTCAGCATTCCCTTTTGGTTTCAGCATCAGTTTTGGATCTCCGTCTCCCTCCTTCTGCGTGCTCCCTTCTTCTGCGTGCTCTGCCTCCTGTGGTCGCCACTCGTGCTTCGCGCTCAACGCTACGACAGCCACCGCTCCAGCCTCCACTATCGCACCTCAGACCACCTCCACCCTCTAGATTCGAACAAAAAATCTCTTTTCTCACCCTCATTCAGCGACTAGGAGCTCAGCCCAGCTCCTCCATTTTGGCGTCATTGTCACCGCACCTCCAGCAGTGGCAATAACATAGTACCATTGCATTCTTTTCCCCTTCCTTTGCTTCAAGAACCCTAGTCATCACCTCAGGTTCTCTCTTTGCTCTGCTTTCTAGTCTATTTTCTTTAATTAGTTAGTTAGTTAGAATTTGCATGTTGTTAGTGGATTTAAGTGGTTAAGATAGGTTAGGATTAGTTTATTAGATCTTTGTTAAGTTGCAAGTGTTGGATTATGGCTGTTATGGATTGAATGCTGCTGAAAGTTGCTTGATTATGCTGAATTTCTGAATTGCACACCACATGTTTGATTGAATGTCTATGTGATACTTTGCATTTGATTTATATGTTGTAGCTACTATAAAGATTAATATATTTACAAAATCAATTAATGAATTAGTTTATGCTTTGCATTCTCTGGTTTCTCTTATTGTTTTTGGTTATATATTTACAAAATTAATCAAACAACAGTGTTTAATACAGTCATTGGCTTCGTTATCAATATATTTGATCACTTCTATGATCTCCTAACTATCACAAATTATGTAAACTGCACACTGTAAACAGACATTTCCATTGGTCCTTCGTTCCCAATGTGTTGTATGATAAGACCTTCAAATTCTGAATTCACAACTTTCATTTGTGTCTAATTCCATCTTCAAAGTGAGAATAAAAATATAAAAGCATGATTCCTTCATAAATCATCAGTCATAATAAAAAAAAGGGTTATTAATCCTAAGACATCTATATCTCACTTATTAACACGTAATATGATTTTATCAAACATGTTAGAAAACAGCAGGTCATAGCTTTTTATTGGTTTAATTTTTTACTTAACAAAAATGTATTCTCTTTAGTGCAAACTGCAAGGCAATATTATATGCTTGATGAAAAATGGTTGAAATGACCTTAAATCCTGAACTCTACACAGTCAAAATTTATATGTTAAATTGAGGCATGATTCGCATAGAGTTGTGGATAGAAAGAAGTCTAAAAAAAATCTGATGAAAATTGCTTTTGCACATAATAAGAACAACAAATATATCTGCCTCATCAAAATTACCATTCAACGCAAAGCAGAATAACGGGAACTTTAAAAAAGCATAAAGTAATTAACTACATACAACTAGGTTGAATGAATCTTCATCCTCTGTTTTAGTTTCCAAGCTCATGAAACTAGTTTCTTCCTACCAAATTCTGCACTTTCTTTTGGCTTCACGGGTGACAACTTTGATAACACCTAACTAGGAGAATCATTAAGCCAGAGCACTTCACCTCTTTCTTTGTGCTTAAAGTCAAGAGCTTTTGAATTCCTCTGATGATTAAAATAGAAAAAGAAAAACTCGATCAACAATATCTAGTTAAGCCTGGTAAAGAACCTATGGAAGTATACTCTACTTACCTTATCTATTCTGTTATCCCACCATTTATTAGGGTTATTAACCAAATAATTCTATAGGGCACCGTTCCCATCCTTGCATTTGAAGTCAGGGAACCTAGGATTCACCTGCAAAGTAAGCATAATTATAAGTTCTTCCAATTAAATTAGTCAGCAGGGGAAAAATCAAAAGGTATGAGACAGCAATAACTACCTGCCCATCACGTTTGCTATCACGGTAATCAGTCCACTGCTTTGGGTCATCCAAAATATCAGTCCAAAGAGCAAGTGAAGAGTCTTTAACTTTCTTTAAATCGTCTATAAGCAAATTAGAATGGAAAACTTTTGGAATGTTTTGAATGAACCACTTAGCAATTACCATGAAATAAAAGATATATATATATATACCGCATCAAAACTTACTTGTTGAGTGCTTTAATTCAGGTTTCAAATCAATTGACAAGGAATCCAGTTTATCTTGCTGCCATTTGGGAGTTGAACTATTAATAAAGAGTAACTCACCATCCATTTTTCTTTCAAATATGTTGTATATGTTTGTTTTTTTTTATAGAAATATTGTATGTGAGAACCTCAACAAGCAAGAAAGCTCAGCTTCTTTCCCCTCGTGCTATGGTTGTTGATTCAATACAAACTATTGATCATGTTAACACTATTAGTAATTTTCCTTCAACTCTATTAACACTTTTTTTTTCTATCATTTGCCAATGTCTTTGAATTTAACATTTTGTTTTGATTTATCTATTCTCCAGTGGTCAGAGCAAAATGTTAAGTTGAATAATGCTGAGCATAAGTTAAAAGATCAAGGACGTCAACTAAAGGTTCAACAGAAAAGAATTGGTTCTACTGAAAAGACTTCATGCTTTGTATGAAAAGTTGAATCTCCCACTTCCTTCAACCATGTCTGTTTTTGCGGATGATGAGCTTGGGACAGGCTCTAGTGATGATGAGAATGATAACATGAGTGATTAATGTTTGGAGTATATGTTTTTTCTAATTTAGATTAAGAAATTTTTAGGTGAATTAGTTAGTATATTTGATTTTATTCATGATATTTGACCTTTTTAAAAGTTTTTTTTTGTTTTAGTTTAATTATTTTTTCTATTTTAGTTTGATTACATTTATGGACAAGTATTTTAATAATAAATATTTTTTTAACTCTTTTATGGTAATTGATTTTTTCATGACTTTATTATGCGTTTATAATTTCGATGATGTAATATGAAAAAAATGATTATGATGGTCTTAATATAGAAAGCAAATCGAATACAATTTATTTTCTAAAATATTTATATATTAAATAGCAAATTATTTTGTATGAAATTTGTTTGAAATATTATATTAAATTTGTAGAAAATTTGTGCGAAAATAATTTTTTCTTTTGTATGAAATTTGTTTCAAATATGTAAATTCTTTTAAATTAAATTTGTCTGAAATTTAATTGAAAAGAAATATTTGATTTGTCTAAAATTTGTTCGAAAAAAATTTGTTATATTAGACTAAATTCGTTAGAAATTTGTTTGAAATAAAGTTTATTTTTTGTTTGAAAATTGTCTAAAAAGAAATATTTTTATGTTTGAAATTTGTCTGAAATACGTTGTCTTTATGTTGGTTAACCTGTCTAAAATTCGTCTAAAATACGTCATAATATTTAGAAATCTAATAGATAAATGCCTATCCAAAATCTGTCACAAAATCATCTGAAAAAAATTTCGGACGAAATTTCAAACAAAATGTAAATTAGCAACAAGGCTTTTTGGGACAAAAAAAATTCGTCCCAATTTTGTTCGAAAGAAAAAATTTGTCTCTAATTTGTTCGAAATTTGTTTCAATTTCGTCTCAAAATTTGTTGTGTTCTCTACAGCATAAGTCTCTAAACCCCATTGTTGGAGGTGAGGAACTCTGTTGTTCTTCATGAATTAATGCAATTACTACTGTTTTCCATTCTATCACGCTTGCTTCTATTCTAAGATATTCATTCGCACTCCAACCTGATGAAGGTGATGATCCGTGACAATCATCATCATTCTCACCTATGAACGCGTGCCTGACAACCACCTCCGTTCTACATGCAATCAAGCTTGAATGTGTATCTCTTGGGTTTCTAATCTAAGATTGGAACCTTCGTGGTATAGGCTAGAATTATTGGCGGCCATTCCTGAGATCCGGAACGTCTAAATCTTGTCTGTGGTATTCTGAGTAGGATTTGGGAAGGGATGGTTGTGACGAGCTTCAAACTCGCGATTGTTGGGCGTGTGACAGACGCAAAAGGATCAATGGATCCTATTCCAGCATGATCGAGAACCGACAGATGATTAGCCGTGCGGTGACAGCGCATTTGGAACGTTTTCACTGAGAGGACGGGAAATAGCCATTGACAACGGTGATGCCCAACATAGAGCTTGCCATGGAAGGAGCCTTGCGTGCATGAAGAAGAAGATAGTAGGAAAGCAGAGATTCAGAAGACAAAGCATCTCCAAAGCCTCAACCTGTTCTTCATTACTACATAACAAGTATTTATTTCATGTTCTTTTACTTTTTACAATTAAATCTGAAAATTATTGATATCCTGACTAAGAGTTACAAGATAACCATAGCTTGCTTCAAGCCGACAATCTCCGTGGGATCGACCCTTACTCACGTAAGGTATTACTTGGACGACCCAGTGCACTTGCTGGTTAGTTGTGCGGAGTTGCAAAAGTGTGATTGTAATTTCGTGCACCATGTTTTTGGCGCCGTTGCCGGGGATTGTTCGAGTTTGGACAATTGACGGTTTATCTTGTTGCTTAGATTAGGAATATTTTATTTTTGTTGGTTTAGAGTCTTTTATTTGAGTTTAGTTTCATATTTTAAGTTTGGTGTCAATTGCATGCTTTTATTTTCTTTTAATTTTTCGAAATTGCATGTCTTTAGTTCTTTATTGATTTTTAAAAAATTTCTAAGTTTGGTGTCTTCTTTGTGTTTTCTTTTAATTTTTCGAAAATTTGTGCTTTATTTTCTAAAAATTTTAAGATGGGTGTTTTTGTGCTTTTATTTACTTAAAAATTTTTCAAAAATTTGTTCTTGGTGTTCATCTTGATCTTCAAAGTGTTCTTGGTGTTCATCTTGACATTCAAAATTTTCTTGTTTGTTTTCATTGTTTTTATTTAAAATTTCTAAGTTTAGAGTCATTTTGTTGTTTTTCTCTTTCCTCATTAAAATTCAAAAATCAAAAAAATATCTTTTCCTTATTTTACTCATAATTTTCGAAATTTTGCATTAATTTAGTCAAAGATTTTCAAAATCATATCTTTTTTAGTCAAGTCAATATTCTAATTTCAAAAATTGATCTTTTCATATCTTTTTCAAAATAATTTTCAATCATATCTTTTTAATTGCTAATTTCAAAATCTTTTTAATTGATTAATTAATTTAGTTTTCAATTTGCTTTTATTTTCTTTTTGTTTCAAAATTTTATTTTATTTTCCATTTATTTTACTTATTATTTTCGGTTACTTTAAAAAAAATAATTCATATCAATTTCCTTTTCTCCATCATGGACATAAGTGGAAGTGAACAGTCCAGAAGGACTCTGGGGTCATATGCTAACCCCATTACAGCTGCATATGGGAGTAGCATCTATATACCTCCCATCAAAGCAAGCAGCTTTGAGCTAAATCCTCAGCTCATTATCATGGTGCAGCAAAATTGCCAGTATTCTGGTCTTTCACAAGAAGAACCTACTGAGTTTCTGGCACAGTTCTTACAAATTGCTGACACAGTACGTGATAAAAAAGTGGATCAGGATGTCTACAGATTATTATTGTTTCCATTTGCTGTAAAAGATCAAGCTAAGAGGTGGTTAAATAACCAACCCACAGCAAGCATAAGAACATGGAGACAGTTATCAGACAAATTCCTGAATCAATTTTACCCTCCAAAAAGGATGACACAGCTAAGGCTGGATATCCAAGGCTTTAAACAAGAGGATCATGAATCCCTTTATAATGCCTGGGAGAGGTATAGAGGATGCTAAGGAAATGCCCCTCTGAAATGTTTTCAGAGTGGGTACAGTTAGACATCTTCTACTATGGGCTTACAGAAAAAGCTCAGATGTCTCTAGACCACTCAGCTGGTGGATCTATACACATGAGAAAAACAATTGAAGAGGCTCAAGAACTCATAGATACAGTTGCTAGAAATCAACATCTGTACTCAAACAGTGAGTCCTCCATAAAAGAAGAGGCTATGGCAGTAACTACTGATCCCAATCCTAAAGAACAGATTGTGGAACTTAATTAGCAATTACTCCTTATGACAAAACAATTAGCAGAATTCAAAGAGATGCTCCAAGACACTAAAAATGCTAACAAGAATATAGAAGCACAATTGAATCAGACAAGACAGCAGCTATCTAAACAGATAACAGAAGAATGCCAAGCTGTTCAACTAAGGAGCGGGAAGACATTAAATAACTCAGCTCAAAGTAGCAAAAAGTCAAGAAGGGAACAAATGACAGAGGATGACCAAACCACTGCCCAAAATCCCTCTGAGGACATCAAGAGCCCAGAGAGGAATAACTCTGGCATTCAAACGCCAGAAAAGGGGGAAAAGTTGGCGTTAAACGCCCATTCCTTGTCCAGTTTTGGCGTTCAAACGCCAGAAAAGGGTGAGAAGCTGGCATTAAACGCCCATCCAGCACCCAATCCTGGCGTTCAAACACCAATGAGGGATCAGACACCTGCAAGTGCTGATAGTAACCCCTCTAAGAAGGCTTCTCCAACCACTCCTGTAGGGAATAAACCTGCAGCAACTAAGGTTGAAGAATATAAAGCCAAGATGTCTTATCCTCAGAAACTCCGCCAAGCGAAACAGGATAAACAATTTACCCGCTTTGCAGACTATCTCATGACTCTTGAAATAAAGATTCCATTTGCAGAGGCACTTGAGCAAATACCCTCTTATGCTAAGTTCATGAAAGAGATCTTAAGTCATAAGAAGGATTGGAGAGAAACTGAAAAAGTGTTTCTCACTGAAGAATACAGTGCAATCATTCTGAAAAGCTTACCAGAGAAGCTTCAAGATCCAGGAAGCTTTATGATACCATGCACATTAGAGGGTGCATGTACCAAGACAGCTCTATGTGACCTTGGAGCAAGTATCAATCTAATACCTGCATCCACTATCAGAAATCTTGGGTTGACTGAAGAAGTCAAACCAACCCGGATATGTCTTCAACTTGCTGATGGCTCCATTAAATATCCATCAGGCATCATTGAAGACATGATTATCAAGGTTGGGCCATTTGCCTTTCCCACTGACTTTGTAGTGCTGGAAATAGAGGAGCACAAGAGTGCAACTCTCATTCTAGGAAGACCTTTCCTAGCAACTGGACGAACTCTTATTGATGTACAAAAAGGGGAAGTGACCCTGAGAGTCAATGAGGATGAGTTCAAGTTAAATGCTGTCAAAGCTATGCAACATCCAGACACATCAAATGACTGCATGAGCACTGATATTATTGACTCTTTAGTGGAAGAGATCAATATGACTGAGAGTCTTGAATCAGAGCTAGAAGACATCTTTAAAGATGTTCAGCCTGATCTGGAGGAATCAGAGGAAATAAAAGTACCTCTGAAAATCCCTCAGGAAGAGGAGAAACCTCCTAAACCTGAGCTCAAACCACTACCACCATCCCTGAAATATGCATTTTTGGGAGAGGGTGACACTTTTTCAGTGATCATAAGCTCTGCTTTAAATCCACAGGAAGAGAAAGCACTAATTCAAGTGCTAAGGACATACAAGACAGCTCTTGGGTGGTCCATAAGCGACCTTAAGGGCATTAGCCCAGCAAGATGTATGCATAAGATCCTATTAGAGGATGATGCTAAGCTAGTGGTTCAACCACAGAGGTGGCTAAATCCAGCCATGAAGGAAGTGGTGCAGAAAGAGGTCACTAAGTTACTAGAGGCTGGGATTATTTATCCTATTTCTGATAGCCCATGGGTGAGCCCTGTCCAAGTTGTCCCCAAGAAGGGAGGCATGACAGTGGTCCATAATGAAAAGAATGAACTGGTTCCCACAAGAACAGTCACAGGATGGCGTATGTGTATTGATTACAAAAGGCTCAATACAGCCACCAGAAAGGATCATTTTCCTTTACCATTCATAGACCAAATGCTAGAAAGACTAGCAGGTCATGAATACTACTGCTTTTTGGATGGCTATTCAGGCTACAACCAAATTGCAGTGGATCCTCAAGACCAAGAGAAAATAGCATTCACATGTCCATCTGGAGTATTTGCTTACAGAAGAATGCCTTTTGGTCTCTGCAATGCACTTGCAACCTTTCAGAGGTGCATGCTCTCTATTTTCTCTGATATGGTAGAGAAATTCTTGGAAGTCTTCATGGATGACTTCTCAGTATTTGGAGACTCATTCAGCTCCTGTCTTGATCATCTAGCACTTGTCCTGAAAAGGTGCCAAGAAACTAACCTGGTCTTAAACTGGGAAAAATGTCACTTTATGGTGACTGAAGGAATTGTCCTTGGGCACAAAATTTCAAGCAAGGGAATAGAGGTAGATCAAGCCAAGGTAGAGGTAATTAAAAAATTACCGTCACCTGCCAATGTAAAGGCAATCAGAAGCTTTCTGGGGCATGCAGGATTCTATAGGAGGTTCATAAAGGACTTTTCAAAAATTGCAAAACCTCTGAGCAACCTGCTAGCTGCTGACACGCCATTTGTGTTTGACACAGAGTGTCTGCAAGTGTTTGAAACCCTGAAAGCCAAGCTGGTTACAGCACCAGTCATCTCTGTACCTGACTGGACATTACCATTCGAATTAATGTGTGATGCCAGTGACCATGCCATTGGTGCAGTATTGGGACAAAGGCATAACAAGCTTCTGCACGTCATTTACTATGCCAGTCGTGTTCTAAATGACGCACAGAAGAATTACACAACCACAGAAAAAGAGCTGCTTGCAGTAGTTTATGCCATTGACAAGTTTAGATCCTATTTAGTAGGATCAAAAGTGATTGTGTACACTGACCATGCTGCTCTTAAATATCTACTCACAAAGCAGGATTCAAAACCCAGGCTCATAAGATGGGTGTTGCTTCTGCAAGAGTTTGATATAGAAATAAGAGACAGAAAAGGGACAGAGAACCAAGTAGCTGATCACCTGTCCCGGTTAGAACCAGTGGCTAGGGCGTCCCTCCCTTCCACTGAGATCTCTGAAATCTTTCTGGATGAGCAACTCTTTGCCATTCAAGAGGCACCATGGTTTGCAGACATTGCAAATTATAAAGCTGTGAGGTTCATACCCCAGGAGTACAGCAGGATGCAAAAGAAAAAACTAATTTCTGATACAAAGCTACTACTTATGGGATGAACCATATCTCTTTAAGAGATGCGCTGACGGAATGATCCGCAGATGCATCCCTAGAGAGGAGGCATAGAAGATCCTGTGGCATTGTCATGGATCACAGTATGGAGGATATTTTGGAAGTGAGCGAACAGCCACTAAAATCCTCCAATGTGGCTTCTATTGGCCTACTCTCTATAGAGATGCCCGAGAGTTTGTGCGTAACTGTGACAGTTGCCAAAGAGCTGGTAACTTGCCTCATGGTTATGCCATGCCTCAACAAGGAATCTTAGAGATTGAGTTGTTTGATGTATGGGGTATAGACTTCATGGGTCCTTTTCCACCATCATACTCAAACACTTACATTCTAGTGGCAGTAGACTACGTATCTAAATGGGTGGAAGCAATTGCCACACCCACTAATGATACTAAGACTGTGCTGAAGTTCCTCCAGAAACATATTTTCAGCAGATTTGGTGTTCCCAGAGTACTAATCAGTGATGGGGGAACCCATTTCTGCAATAAACAGCTTTACTCTGCTATGGTTCGATATGGAATTAGCCACAAAGTAGCAACTCCGTATCATCCATAGACAAATGGGCAGGCTGAAGTCTCTAATAGAGAACTAAAGAGAATCCTAGAACGGACTATAATTGCCCGTAGAAAGGATTGGGCAAGGAGCTTGGATGATGCTCTGTGGGCATACAGAACAGCATTCAAGACTCCTATAGGAGCCTCTCCATACCAGCTTGTGTATGGCAAGGCTTGTCATCTGCCCGTGGAACTAGAACATAAAGCCTACTGGGCAACCAGATTCCTAAACATGGATGCTAAGTTAGCTGGTGAGAAAAGATTGCTCCAGCTAAATGAGCTGGAAGAGTTCAGACTCAATGCTTTTGAAAATGCAAAAATTTATAAGGAAAAAGCAAAAAAGTGGCATGACAAGAAATTGTCATCCAGAGTCTTTGAGCCAGGACAAAAAGTTCTACTATTCAACTCTAGGCTCAGATTATTCCCTGGGAAATTAAAATCCCGGTGGAGGGGACCATATGTGATTATAGGAGTGTCACCATATGGATATGTTGAGTTTCAAGATATTGATTCTGACAAAAAGTTCATTGTCAATGGATAGAGAATCAAATATTATCTTGAAAGCAATTTTGAGCAAGAATGCTCAAAACTGAGGCTTGAATGAAGCTCAGTAAAGGTCCAGCTAAAGACAATAAAGAAGCGCTTGCTGGGCGGCAACCCAGCCATTAGCAAGTTATTTATTTTAATTAATACTTGTAGAGGTTTGATATACATTTTCATTAAAGGCTAAGCATCAAAATTGAAGGAATTCACAGAGTTACAGAAGGATTCAGTACAAAAAGCAGAGAAAAGGAGCTTGCTGGCAAGAAAACGCCAGAAAGGGGCATTTTGGGCATTAAACGCCAGAATGGGTATCATTCTGGGCGTTTAACGCCAGTAAAGGTACCATTTTGGGCGTTAAACACCAGAATGGGTACCATTCTGGGCGTTTAATGCCAGATTTGCAGTATCCTGGGCGTTCAGCAAAATGCCCAGTGATAAAGGAGTTTCTGGTGTTTAACGCCAGCCAGAGTACCTGGCTGGGCGTTAAACACCCATAATGGCCAACAACTGGGCGTTAAACGCCAGAATGGTATCCATTCTGGGCGTTTAACGCCAGAAAGGCAGGGGGAGGAGATTTTGTTTCCAACTTCAATTTTTTTCAAATTTTCATGTTTTGACTCATAATTTTCTGCATAAACATGTTTCAAACTTTCATCACTCACCCTCAATTCTCATCATTCAATAATTTTCTAAATTATTTCTCAAAATTCTTTCAAATCCTTTCCAAATCTTCTTCAAAAACTCAAATATCTTCTCAAATTCTTTCCATATCTTTTCATATCTCTCTCAAATTTTTCGAAAGCCATCCCCTCCTCCTATAAATATAGTTTCGGCCATCCCCTCCTCTACACCATTCGAATTTACCTCTTCTTTTCTCTCCTCCCTTTCCTTTCTTTTGCTTGAGGGCAAGCAAACCTCTAAGTTTGGTGTGCTTTTCCGTGATCACTGAGCTAAGACTCATCAAGATCATGGCACCTAAGGGAAAACAAACCAAATCAAGAGGCAAGAAAGAGAATACTCCAAAGAGTCTTTGGAATCAAGAGAGGTTCCTAACCAAGGAACATGCAGACCATTACTACAAAATAATGGGTCTGAGGTCAGTGATCCCAGAAGTTAAATTCAATCTGAAAGAAGATGAATATCCGGAGATTCAAGAGCAAATTCGAAACAGAGGATGGGAAATTCTAGCCAATCCTGAGACAAAGGTTGGAAGAAACATGGTTCAGGAATTCTACTCAAATCTGTGGCTGACAGATAATCAGAGAATGACTGGAACCGCCTTTCATACCTACAGAACCATGGTCAGAGGAAGAATTATTTACTTTCATCTGGACAAAATAAGAGAGGTCTTCAAACTACCTCAACTACAAAATGATTTTGAATCTTTTAATAGGAGAATGGTGAGAGTAGATAAGGGGTTGGATCAAGTTCTAGAGGACATATGCCTCCTTGGAACTAAGTGGATAACCAATTCCAAAGGTGTCCCAAACCAACTCAAGAGAGGAGATCTCAAACCAGTTGCAAGAGGCTGGCTGGACTTTATTGGGCGTTCTATATTTCCTACTAGCAACCGCTCTGAGGTCACTGTCAAAAGAGCAGTGATGATTCATTATATTATGCTTGGAAAAGAAGTGGAGATTCATCATCTGATTTCTTGTGAGATTTACACAATTGCAAATAAGAATTCCACTGAAGCCAAACTGGCCTACCCAAGCTTAATTTCTCTGCTATGTAAAGATGCTGGGGTGAGGATGGGAGTAGATGAATTCATCCCAATTGAACACCCAATCACCAAGAAGTCAATGGAAGGACAAGTGCAAGACAACTCCATCAAAAAGAGGGCGCAGGAGTTCCTCCCAGAAATTCCTGAAATTGACTACTGGACCCGCTTAGAAGCATCTGTTACCAAGCTGCAGGAAGCTATGGAACAACTTAAGGAAGAACAGCAGAATCAAAACTGCATGCTCTGCAAGCTGCTGAAGGAACAGGAGAAGCAGGGGCGTGAGCTACATGAGCTGAAGCGCCAGAAGCTCTCCCTTGAAGGACCAAGCACCCCACAAAAAGAGGGAGCATCAACTTCTCAAAATCAAGGTTGTTGAGTCCTAACTCTATGATAACCTTTATTATTAAGAGTCAATTTTAAGAGTCATTTCATTTTCTGCTTTTAATTTTCTGTCTTCTATTATTATGGGTCTGCTCTTCTATTTATCTTTGAGCCTTATTTTTATTCCATAATCAATAAAATTAGAGTTTATGTCTTAAAGCTATGAATGTCCTATGAATCCATCACCTTTCTTAAATAAAAAGTGTTTTTAACTGAAAAAGAAAAAGAAGTACATGAATTTCGAATTTTAAAATAGTTTAATTATTTTGATGTGATGGCAATACTCTTGTTCTCTGAATGAATGCTTGAACAGTGCATATTTTTGAATTTGATTGTTTATGAATGTTAAAATTGTTGGCTCTTGAAAGAATGAAAGAAAAAGGAGAAATGTTATTTGATGATCTGAAAAATCATAAAATTGATTCTTGAAGCAAGAAAAAGCAGTGAATAGAAAGCTTGCATAAAAAAAAATATGCGAAAAAAAAAGAGAGAAAAGCAAGCAGAAAAAGCCAATACCCCTTTAAACCAAAAGGCAAGGGTGATAAAAAGGATCCAAGGCTTTGAGCATCAGTGGATAGGAGGGCCTAAAGAAATAAAATCCTGGCCTAAGCGGCTAAACCAAGCTGTCCCTAACCATGTGCTTGTGGCGTGAAGGTGTCAAGTTAAAACTTGAGACTGAGCGGTTAAAGTCGTAGTCCAAAGCAAAAAAAGAGTGTGCTTAAGAGCTCTGGACACCTCTAATTGGGGACTTTAGCAAAGCTGAGTCACAATCTAAAAAGGTTCACCCAGTTATGTGTCTGTGGCATTTATGTATCCGGTGGTAATACTGGAAAATAAAGTGCTTAGGGTCACGGCCAAGACTCATAAAGTAACTGTGTCCAAGAATCAACATACTTAACTAGGAGAATCAATAACACTATCTGGATTCTGAGTTCCTATAGAAGCCAATCATTCTGAACTTCAAAGGATAAAGTGAGATGCCAAAACTGTTCAGAGGCAAAAAGCTAAAAGCCTCGCTCATCTAATTAATACTGATCTTCATAGATGTTTTTGGAATTCATTGTATATTCTCTTCTTTTTATCCTATTTGATTTTTAGTTGCTTGGGAACAAGCAACAATTTAAGTTTGGTGTTGTGATGAGCGGATAATTCATACGCTTTTTGGCATTGTTTTTAGTATGTTTTTAGTATACTTTAGTTAGTTTTTATTATGTTTTTATTAGTTTTTAAATAAAAATCACTTTTGTGGGCTTTACTATGAGTTTATGTGTTTTTCTGTGATTTCAGGTATTTTCTGGCTGAAATTGAGGGACCTGTGCAAAAATCTGATTCAGAGGCTGAAAAAGGATTGTAGATGCTGTTGGATTCTGACCTCCCTACACTCAAAGTGGATTTTCTGGAGCTACAGAAGCCCAATTAGCACGCTCTCAAGTGCGTTGGGAAGTAGATATCCTGGGCTTTCCAGCAATATATAATAGTCCATACTTTGACCGAGATTTGATGGCCTAAACAGGCGTTCCAAGTCAGCTCAAGAATTCTGGTGTTTAACTCCAGAACTGGCACAAAAGCTGGAGTTAAACGCCAAACTGGCATAAAAACTGGCGTTTAACTCTAGGAAATGTCTCTACACATGAAAGCTTCAATGCTCAGCCCAAGCACACACCAAGTGGGCCCCAGGAGTGGAATTTTACGATAAACACCCTAGCTTACTCATTTTTTGTAACCCTAGGTCACTAGTTTACTATAAATACTACTTTCAGTGATTCATCTTGTACCTCATGACACTTTACACATTTCTTGTTGTGTTCTCTATGGCATGAGTCTCTAAACCCCATTTTTGGGGGTGAGGAGCTCTGCTGTTCTTCATGAATTAATGCAATTACTACTGTTTTCCATTCTATCACGCTTGCTTCTATTCTAAGATATTCATTCGCACTCCAACCTGATGAAGGTGATGATCCGTGACAATCATCATCATTCTCACCTATGAACGCGTGCCTGACAACCACCTCCGTTCTACATGCAATCAAGCTTGAATGTGTATCTCTTGGGTTTCTAATCTAAGATTGGAACCTTCGTGGTATAGGCTAGAATTATTGGCGGCCATTCCTGAGATCCGGAATATCTAAACCTTGTCTGTGGTATTCTGAGTAGGATCTGGGAAGGGATGGCTGTGACGAGCTTCAAACTCGCGATTGTTGGGCGTGTGACAGACGCAAAAGGATCAATGGATCCTATTCCAGCATGATCGAGAACCGACAGATGATTAGCCGTGCGGTGACAGCGCATTTGGAACGTTTTCACTGAAAGGACGGGAAGTAGCCATTGACAACGGTAATGCCCAACATAGAGCTTGCCATGGAAGGAGCCTTGCGTGCATGAAGAAGAAGATAGTAGGAAAGCAGAGATTCAGAAGACAAAGCATCTCCAAAGCCTCAACCTGTTCTTCATTACTGCATAACAAGTATTTATTTCATGTTCTTTTACTTTTTACAATTAAATCTGAGAATTATTGATATCCTGACTAAGAGTTACAAGATAACCATAGCTTACTTCAAGCCGACAATCTCCGTGGGATCGACCCTTACTCACGTAAGGTATTACTTGGACGACCCAGTGCACTTGCTGGTTAGTTGTGCGGAGTTGCAAAAGTGTGATTGTAATTTCGTGCACCAGATATCTTTTTTTTCTCTTTCTTCATTAAAAATTCAAAAGAATATCTTTCCCTTATTCTCTCATAAATTTTCAAAAATTTGAGTTGACTTTTTCAAAACTTTTTAAAATTTAATTGTTTCTTATGAGTCAAGTTAAATTTTCAATTTAAAAATCCTATCTTTTCAAAAAAAATTTAAAAATCAAATCTTTGTCATTTTTCTTTTATGATTTTTGAAAATTTTAAAAATGATTTTCAAAATCTTTTTCTTAATTTCATTTCATAATTTCAAAATCTTTACTAATAATTAATGTGATTGATTCAAAAATTTTAAGTTTGTTACTTGCCTATTAAGAAAGGTTCAATCTTTAATTTTAGAATCATATCTTTTAGTTTCTTGTTAGTCAAGTAATCAACTTTAATTTTCAAAATCAAATCTTTTTAAATTTCTTTTTCAAATCTTCTTCAAAATAAATTTCAATCATATCTTTTTCAAAATCAATTTCAAAATCTTTTCTAACTTCTTATCTTTTCAAAATTGATTTTCAAATCCTTTTCAATTAACCACTTGACTTTTTGTTTGTTTTGCTATTTCTTATCTTTTTCAAAACTACCTAACTAATTTTCTCTCTCTAATTTTCGAAAACTCCTCACTTTTTTTTTCAAAATTCTTTTTAATTAACCAATTGTTTTAAATTTTAATTTAATTTTATTTCTCTTTTTAATTTTCAAATTCTAACTAATAATTAAAATAAAAACAAAAATATTTTTACTTTTATTGTAATTTAAATTCAAATTTTTCTCTTCTCCTTCTTCTATTCTTCTCTTCTTCTACTCACATAAAGGAATCTCTATACTGTGACATAGAGGATTCCATATTTTCTTTTCTGTTCTCTTCTTTTTCATATGAACAGGAACAAGGATAAGAATATTCTTGTTGAAACTAATCCTGAACCTGAAAGGACTCTGAAGAGGAAGCTAAGGGAAGCTAAAGCACAACTCTCTTGAGAGAACCTGACAGAAATTTTCGAAAAAGAGGGAGACATGGCCGAACCCAATAACAATGCCAACAATACAAGGAAGATGCTTGGTGACTTCATTACACCCTCTTCTGACTTCTATGGAAGAAGCATCCCAATTCTTGCAATTGGAGCAAACAATTTTGAGCTAAGCCTCAATTGGTTTCTCTAATGCAGCAGAATTGCAAGTTTCATGGACTTCCAATGGAAGATCCTCATCAGTTTTTAGCTGAATTCTTGCAAATCTGTGACACTGTCAAGACCAATGGAGTTGATTCCGAGGTCTACAGGCTTATGCTTTTCCTTTTGCTGTAAGAGACAGAGCTAGAACATGGTTGGATTCACAACCTAAGGATAGCCTAAACTGTTGGGATAAGCTGGTCAGTGCTTTTCTAGCCAAATTCTTTTCACCTCAAAAGATGAGCAAGCTTAGAGTGGAAATCCAAACCTTCAGACAGAAGGAAGGAGAATCCCTCTATGAAGCTTGGGAAAGATACAAGCAACTGATCAAAAGGTGTCCTACTGACATGCTTCCAAAATGGAGCATCATAAGTATATTCTATGATGGTCTGTCTGAGTTGTCAAAAATGTCATTGGACCATTCTGCAGGAGGATCTCTTCATCTGAAAACCCCTGCAAAAGCTCAGAAACTCATTGAAATGGTTGCAAATAACCAGTTCATGTACACCTCTGAGAGGAATCCTGTAAACAATGGGACGCCTCAGAAGAAAGAATCCTGTGAATTACATGGGAGAACCCTATGGAAACACCTACAATCCTTCATGGAGAAATCATCCAAATTTCTCATGGAAGGATCAACAGAAGCCTAATCAGGGCTTTACTAATAATAATGGTGGAAGAAATAGGTTTAGCAATAGCAAACCTTTTCCATCACCTTCTCAGCAACAGACAGAGAATTCTGAACAGAGCCATTCTGGCCCGGCAACCATAATCTCTAATCTATCCAAGACCACACTAAGTTTCATGAATGAAAACAAGGTCTTCCATCAGAAATTTGGAGGCACATGTGGGTCAGCTGAGTAAGAAGATTTCTGAAACTCCTCCCAGTACTCTCCCAAGCAATACAGAAGAAAACCCCAAGAGAGAGTGCAAGGCCATAACCATGATCAACATGGCCAAACCTGGAGAGAGTGAGGAGGACGTGAGTCCCAGTGAGAAAAGCCTCAAGGGACGTCCTCTGGACAGAAAGGAGTTTTCCTTTGAGGAACCAAAGGAATCTGAGGCTCATACAGAGACCATAGAGATTCCATTGAACTTCCTTCTGCCATTCATGAGCTCTAATGAATATTCTTCCTTTGAAGAGGATGAAGACATCACTGAAGAGCAAGTTGCTAAATATCTAGGAGCAATCATGAAGCTGAATGCCAAGTTATTTGGTACTGAGACTTGGGAGGATGAACCCTCCTTGTTCACCAATGAACTGAATGCATTAATGAGGCAGACATTACCTCATAAGAAACCGGATCCCGGAAAATTCTTCATACCTTGTACCATAGGTACCATGACCTTTGAGAAGCCTCTGTGTGACCTGGGGTCAGGGATAAACCTCATGCCACTCTCTGTAATGGAAAAACTGGGAATCTTTGAGGTACAAGCTGCAAGAATCTCACTAGAGATGGCAGACAAATCAATGAAACAGGCTTATGGACTAGTAGAGGACGTGCTAGTAAAGGTTGAAGGCCTTTACATCCCTGCTGATTTCATAATCCTAGACACTGGAAAGGATGAGGATGAATCCATCATCCTTGGCAGACCCTTCCTAACCATAGCAAAAGCTGTGATTGATGTTGACAGAGGAGAGTTGGTCCTTCAGTTGAAAGATGACTACCTTGTATTCAAGACTCAAGGTTCTCCTTCTGTAACCATAGAGAGGAAGCATGAAAAGCTTCTTTCAATACAGAGTCAAACAAAACCCCCACATTCAAACTCTAAGTTTGGTGTTGAGAGGCCCCAACCCTGCTCTGATTATCTGTGAGGCTCCATGAGAGCTCACTGTCAAGCTATTGACATTAAAGAAGCGCTTGTTGGGAGGTAACCCAATGCTATTTAATTATATCTATTTATTTTTCATTCCTATTTTATGTTTTCTTTAGGTTGATGATCATGTGAAGTCACAAAAACAACTGAAAAATTAAAAATAGAATGAAAAATAGAATGAAAAATAGCTCACCCTGGAGGAAGACCTTACTGGCATTTAAACGCTAGTAAGAGTAGCAGAATGGGCGTTAAACGCCCAGTCTGGCACCATTCTGGGCGTTTAACGCCAGAAACAGGCACTAGACTGGCGTTTAACGCCATAACAGAGCATCTAATTGGCGTTTAACGCCAAGAATGGGAGAAAAGCTGGCGTTAAACGCCAGAAGTGCATTCCAAGGGCATTTTGCACGCCTAAATGGAGCAGGGATATTAAGTCCTTGACCCTTCAAGATCTGTGGACCCCACAGGATCCTCACCTACCCCACCTCTTCTTTTCTCCTCTTCACACCCTTTCATAACACTCTTCCCCAAATACCCTTCACCAATCACCTCCATACCTCTTCCCCAAACACTCTTCACCACTCACATCCATCCACTCTTTCCCAAAAACCCCACCTACCTCCAAATTCAAAATCTTTTCCCTCTCAAACCCAACCCTAATACACGAAACCTAACCCTTCCCCTACCCCTATATAAACCCCTCAACACTACCTCATTTTCACACATTACAAACACTTCTTCTCCCCCTTGGCCGAATACACTCTCCCCCTCTATTTCCTCTATTTTCTTCTTCTTCTACTACTTTTTTTCTTCTTTTGCTCGAGGACGAGCAAACCTTTTAAGTTTGGTGTGGTAAAAGCATTGATTTTTGTTTTTCTATAACCATTAATGGCACCTAAGGCCAGAGAAACCTCAAGAAAGAGGAAAGGGAAGGCAATTGCTTCTACCTCTTAGTCATGGGAGATGGAAAGATTCATCTCAAAGGTCCATCAAGACCACTTCTATGAAGTTGTGGCCAAGAAGAAGGTGATCCCTGAGGTCCCTTTCAAGCTCAAAATGAGTGAGTATCCGGAGATCCAACATGAGATTAGAAGAAGAGGATGGGAAGTTCTCTCCAATCCTATTCAACAAGTCAGAATCTTAATGGTTCAGGAGTTCTATGCAAACGCATGGATCACTAAGAACCATGATCAAAGTATGAACCCGAATCCAAAGAATTGGCTTACAATGGTTCGGGGGAAATACTTAGATTTCAGTCCGAAAAATATAAGGCTGGCGTTCAACTTGCCAATGATGCAAGAAAACACACGCCCCTACACTAGAAGGGTCAACTTTGATCAAAGGTTGGACCAAGTCCTCATGGACATATGTGAGGAAGGATCTCAATGGAAAATTGATTCAAGAGGCAAGCCGGTTCAATTGAGAAGGCATGACCTTAAGCCTGTGGCTAGAGGATGGTTGGAGTTCATCCAACGCTCTATCATTCCTACTAGCAACCAATCCGAAGTAACTGTGGATCGAGCCATCATGATCCATAGTATCATGATTGGGGAGGAAGTGGAAGTTCATGAGATTATACCTCAAGAACTCTACAAGGTGGCTGACAAGTCCTCCACTTTGGCAAGGTTAGCCTTTCCTCACCTCATTTGCCACCTCTGCAATTCGGCTGGAATTGACATAGAGGGAGACATCCTCATTGATGAGGACAAGCCCATCACTAAGAAAAGGATGGAGCAAATAAGAGAGCCCACTCATGGACCTCAACAAGAGCATGAGGAAATTCTTCATCATGAAATCCCTGAGATGCCTCAAGGGATGCACTTTCCTCCACAAAACTATTGGGAGCAAATCAGCACCTCCCTAGGAGAATTAAGTTCCAACATGGGACAACTAAGGATAGAGCACCAAGAGCACTCCATCATTCTCCATGAGATTAGAGAAGATCAAAGAGCTATGAGGGAGAAGCAACAAAGGCAAGGAAGAGACATAGAGGAGCTCAAGAACACCATTGGTTCTTCAAGAGGAAGAAGGCGCCACCCTCACTAAGGTAGACCCGTTCCTTAATCTCCTTGTCTATTTATTTTTCTGTTTTTGTTCTCTATGCTTTATTTTTATCTATGTTTGTGTCTTATTACATGATCATTAGTGTCTAGTGTCTATGCCTTAAAGCTATGAGTGTCTTATGAATCCATCACCTTTCTTAAATGAAAAATGTTCTAAAAACAAAAGAACAAGAAGTACATGATTTCGAATTCATCCTTGAGCTTAGTTTAATTATTTTGATGTGGTGGCAACACTTTTTGTTTTCTGAATGAATGCTTGAACAGTGCATATTTTTTGAATTTGTTGTTTATGAATGTTAAAATTGTTGGCTCTTGAAAGAATGATGAAAAAGGAGAAATATTATTGATAATCTGAAAAATCATAAAATTGATTCTTGAAGCAAGAAAAAGCAGTGAAAAAGCAAGGCTTGTGAAAAAAAATATTAAAAAACTGGCGAAAAAAAAGAGAGAAAGAAAAAAAAAGCAAGCAGAAAAAGCTAATAGCTCTTTAAACCAAAAGGCAAGAGCAAAAAGCCAATAACCCTTTAAACCAAAAGGTAAGGGTAAAAATGATCAAAGGCTTTGTGCATCAGTGGATAGGAGGGCCCAAAGGAATAAAATCCTGGACTAAGCGGCTAAACCAAGCTGTCCCTAACCATGTGCTTGTGGCGTGAAGGTGTCAAGTGAAAAGCCTGAGATTGAGCAGTTAAAGTCGAGGTCCAAAGTAAAAAAAAAAGAGTGTGTTTAAGAACCCTGGACACCTCTAATTGGGGACTTTAGGAAAGCTGAGTCACAATCTGAAAAGGTTCACCCAGTTATGTGTCTGTAGCATTTATGTATCCGGTTGTAATACTGAAAAACAAAGTGTTTAGGGCCACGGCCAAGACTCATAAAGTAGCTGTGTTCAAGAATCAACATACTGAACTAGGAGAATTAATAACACTATCTGAATTCTAAGTTCTTATAGATGCCAATCATTCTGAACTTCAAAGGATAAAGTGAGATGCCAAAACTGTTCAGAGGCAAAAAGCTACTAGTCCCGCTCATCTAATTGGAGCTAAGTTTCATTGTATTTTGGAATTTATAGTATATTCTCTTCTTTTTATCCTATTTGATTTTCAGTTGCTTAGGGACAAGCAACAATTTAAGTTTGGTGTTGTGATGAGCGGATAATTTATACGCTTTTTGGCATTGTTTTTACATAGTTTTTAGTATGATTTAGTTAGTTTTTAGTATATTTTTATTAGTTTTTAAATAAAAATTATATTTCTGGACTTTACCATGAGTTTGTGTGTTTTTCTGTGATTTCAGGTATTTTCTGGCTGAAATTGAGGGACTTGAGCAAAAATCTGATTCAGAGGCTGAAGAAGGACTGCAGATGCTGTTGGATTCTGACCTCCCTGCACTCAAAATGGATTTTCTAGAGCTACAGAGACCCAATTGGCACGCTCTCAAATGCGTTAGAAACTAGACATCCAGGGCTTTCTAGAAATATATAATAATCCATACTTTTCCCGAGTTTTGATGCCACAAACCGGCGTTCAAACGCCAACTTCCTGCCCTATTCTGGAGTTAAACGCCAGAAACAGGTTGCAAATCAGAGTTAAACGCCAGAAACAGGCTACAACCTGGCGTTTAACTCCAAAAAGAGTCTCTACACATGAAAGCTCAATGCTCAGCCCAAGCGCACACCAAGTGGGCCCCGGAAGTGGATTTCTGCATCATTTACTCATTTCTATAAACCCTAGTTACTAGTTTAGTATAAAAACTACTTTTAGTAATTTATTTTACATCTCTGGAACACATTATGTAACTTTTACATTCTAAGACCTCCATGGGAGGCTGGCCACTCGGCCATGTCTACCCTATTTTCACTTATGTATTTTCAACGGTGGAGTATCTACACCCCATAGATTAAGGTGTGGAGCTGTGCTGTTCCTCATGAATTAATGCAAAGTACTATTGTTTTTCTATTCAACTCTAGCCTATTTCTTCTCTAAGATATTCATTCGCACATAAGAACATGATGAATGTGATGATTATGTGACCCTCATCACTATTCTCACCTATAAACGCGTGCCTGGCAACCACTTCAGTTCTACATGCAAACAAGCTTGAATGTGTATCTCTTGGGTTTCTAATCTAAGATTAAAACCTTCGTGGTATAGGCTAGAATTATTGGCAGCCATTCCTGAGATCCGGAAAGTCTAAACCTTGTCTGTGGTATTTCGAATAGGATCTGGGAAGGGATGACTGTGACGAGCTTCAAACTCACGAGTGTTAGGTGTAGTGACAGACGCAAAAGGATCAATGGATCCTATTCCAACATGATCGAGAACCGACAGATGATTAGCCATGCGGTGACAGTGTATTTGGACCATTTTCACTGAGAGGACGGACAGTAGCCATTGACAACGGTGATCCCCCAACATACAACTTGCCATGGAAAGGAGTATGAATGATTGAATGAAGACAGTAGGAAAGCAGAGATTCAGAAGCAACAAGCATCTCCATACGCTTATCTGAAATTCTCACCAATGAATTACATAAGTATTTCTATCTTATTTTATGTTTTAATTATATTTCAATTATCAAAACCTCATCACCATTTGAATCTGCCTGACTAAGATTTACAAGACGACCATAGCTTGCTTCAAGCAAACAATCTCCGTGGGATCGACCCTTACTCACGTAAGGTTTATTACTTGGACGACCCAGTGCACTTGCTGATTAGTTTTGCAAAGTTGTGAAGAAGAATTGAGATTATGATAGTGCGTACCAAGTTTTTGGCGCCATTGAGATCACAATTTCATGCACCAGGAAGCCGGTTCAACTAAGAAGGCTTGACCTCAAGCCAGAGGCTAGAGGATGGTTGGAGTTCATCCAACGCTCAATCATTCCCACTAGCAACCGATCTGAAGTTACTATAGACCGGGCTATCATGATCCATAGCATCATGATTAGAGAGGAAGTAGAAGTTCATGAGGTTATATCCCTAGAACTCTACAAGGTGGCGAACAAGTCCTCTACTTTGGCAAGGTTAGCCTTCCCTCATCTCATTTGTCACCTCTGCAATTCAGCTGGAATTGACATAGAGGAAGACATCCTCATTGATGAGGACAAGCCCATCACTAAGAAAATGATGGAGCAAACAAGAGAGCCCACTCATGAACCTCACCAAAAGCATGAGGAAATTCCTCATCATGAGATTCCTGAGATGCCTCAAGGGATGCATTTTCCTCCACAAAATTATTGGGAGCAAATCAACACCTCCCTAGGAGAATTAAGTTCCAATATGGGACAACTAAGGGTGGAGCACCAAGAGCATTCCATCCTCCTCCATGAAATTAGAGAAGACCAAAGAGTCATGAGGGAGGAGCAACAAAGGCAAGGAAGAGACATTGAGGAGCTCAAGCACTCCATAAGATCTTCAAGAGGAAGAATAAGCCGCCATCACTAAGGTGGACCCGTTCTTTAATTTTCTTGTTCTTATTATTCTATTTTTCGAAAATTATGCTTTATGTTTTATTTATGTTTGTATCTTATTACATGATCACTAGTGTTTAAATGTCTATGCCTTAAAGTTATGAATGTCCTATGAATCCATCACCTTTCTTAAAATGAAAAATGATCTAAAAACAAAAGAACAAGAAGTACATGATTTCGAATTCATCCTTGAAACTAGTTTAATTATTTTGATGTGGTGGCAATACTTTTGTTTTCTGAATGAATGCTTGAACAATGCATATTTTTTATATTGTTGTTTATGAATGTTAAAACTGTTGGCTCTTGAAAGAATAATGAAAAAGGAGAAATGTTATTGATGATCTGAAAAATCATAAAATTGATTCTTGAAGCAAGAAAAAGCAGTGAATAGAGAAAAAAAATTATATGCGAAAAAAAAAAATATATATATATATATAGAAAAAGAAAAAGCAAGTAGAAAAAGCCAATAACCCTTTAAACCAAAAGGCAAGGGTAAAAAGGATCCAAGGCTTTGAGCACTAATGGATAGGAGGGCCCACAGGAATAAAATCCTGGCCTAAGCGGCTAAACCAAGCTATCCGTAACCATGTGCTTGTGGCGTGAAGGTGTCAAGCCAAAAGCTTGAGAATGAGCGGTTAAAGTCGAGTTCCAAAGCAAAAAGAGTGTGCTTAAGAACCCTGGACACCTCAAATTGGGGACTCTAGCAAAGCTGAGTCACAGTCTAAAAGAGTTCACCCAGTTATGTGTCTGTGGCATTTATGTATCCGGTGGTAATACTGGAAAACAAAGTGCTTAGGGCCACGGCCAAGACTCATAAAGTAGCTGTGTTCAAGAATTAACATATTGAACTAGGGGAATCAATAACACTATCTAAATTCTGAGTTCCTATAGATGCCAATCATTCTAAACTTCAAAGGATAAAGTGAGATGCCAAAACTGTTCAGAGGCAAAAAGCTACTAGTCCCGCTCATCTAATTGGAGCTAAGTTTCATTGATATTTTGGAATTTATAGTATATTCTCTTCTTTTTATCCTATTTGATTTTCAGTTGCTTGGGGACAAGCAACAATTTAAGCTTGGTGTTGTGATGAGCGGATAATTTATACGCTTTTTGGCATTGTTTTTAGGTAGTTTTTAATATGTTTTAGTTACTTTTTATTGTATTTTTATTAGTTTTTATTCAAAATCACATTTCTGGACTTTACTATGAGTTTGTGTATTTTTTTGTGATTTCAGGTATTTTCTGGCTGAAATTGAGGGACCTGAGCAAAAATCTGATTCAGAGGCTGAAAAAGGACTGCAGATGCTGTTGGATTCTGACCTCCCTGCACTCGAAGTGGATTTTCTGGAGCTACAGAAGCCCAATTGGCGCGCTCTCAATTGCATTGGAAAGTAAACATTCTGGGATTTCCAGCAATAGATAATAGTTTATACTTTACCCAAGATTTGATAGCCCAAACCGGCGTTCCAAGTCAGTATAAAAATTCTGGCGTCAAAACGCCAGAACTGGCATAAAAGCGGGAGTTAAACACCCAAACTGGCACCAAAGCTGGCATTTAACTCCAAGAAAAGTCTCTACATGTGAAAGCTTCAATGCTCAGCCCAAGCACACACCAAGTGGGACCGAAAGTGGATTTCTGCGTCATTTACTTATTTCTGTAAACCCTAGGTCACTAGTTCTTTATAAATAGGACTTTTTGCTATTGTATTTTCATCTAGGAATCTTTAGTTCATCTTTTGATCTCTTGATCACGTTTTGGGGGCTGGCCATTCGGCCATGCCTGAACCTTCATTACTTTTGTATTTTCAACGGTGGAGTTTCTACACACCATAGATTAAGGTGTGGAGCTTTGCTGTTCCTCATGAATTAATGCAAAGTACTATTATTTTTCTATTCAACTCAAGCATATTTCTTCTCCAAGATATTCATTCGCACTCAAGAACATGATGAATATGATGATTATGTGACACTCATCACCATTCTCACCTATGAACGCGTGCCTGACAACCACTTTCGTTCTACATGCAAACAAGCTTGAATGTGTATCTCTGGGTTTCTAATCTAAGATTAAAAACTTTGTGGTATAGGCTAGAATTATTGGCGGCCATTCCTGAGATACGGAAAGTCTAAACCTTGTCTGTGGTATTCCGAGTAGGATCTGGGAAGAGATGACTGTGACGAGCTTCAAACTCGCGAGTGTTGGGCATAGTGACAAACGCAAAAAGGATCAATGGATCATATTCCAACATGATCGAGAACCAACAGCTGATTAGCCGTGCGGTGACAGCGTATTTGGACCATTTTCACTGAGAGGACGGGAGGTAGCCATTGACAACAGTGATACCCAACATAAAGCTTGCCATAGAAAGGAGTATGAATGATTGGATGAAGGCAATAGGAAAGCAGAGGTTCAGAAGGAACAAAGCATCTTCATACGCTTATCTGAAATCCTACCAATGAATTACATAAGTATTTCTATCTTATTTTCTGTTTTAATTATATTTTAATTATCTTAAACTTCGTAACCATTTGAATCTGCCTGACTGATATTTACAAGACGACCATAGCTTGCTTCAAGCCGACAATCTCCGTGGGATCGACCCTTACTCACGTAAGGTTTATTACTTGGATGACCAAGTGCACTTGCTGGTTAGTTGTGCAGAGTTGTGACAAAGAGTTGAGATTATAATTGTGCGTACCAAGTTGTTGGCGCCATTGAGATCACAATTTCGTGCACCACTGGTATGCAAGATTCAATAAGGTTCCACGCTTCAATCCGAAGTGTAAGGATTGGTTTCGAGTTCGATTGAATGGGTCTCGGAGAATGTTTGGCCATCTTGGTGAGAATGCAACTTCCAAACCGCCCGGCTGGAAAAATATAAATCAAGACAAAGGCGGATATAAGAGCAAGGTTTGGGATTCTGGAATCTATGCTGACATTCAACATCCCGGGAACCTGAGAACCTGTTTGAATTTACTCAAAGGCTTTACATGCCTAGTTTGGGACTCTGGAGGCTGTTGGCATTCCAAACATTGGTGGAAATTTTTGGATGAATTCAAGCACAAGCCACCATAACAAAGGACTCCCCAAATGTCCAACTTAAGGACTCTAACTAAAAGTGCTAGGTGGGAGACAACCCACCATGGTATGATCGTTCCTTTTTCAATTTCAATTTTATTTCGTTTTGTTTGTTTTTAAATTTTATTTTATTCTATTTTCATTGAACCTGGAATTATTCATATCACCCATATTAGCACTGCATATTGCATACTGCATAAATGCATAAAAAATCACCCCCACGCGAGCGCGCAGGCCACGCGTGGGCGTCGAATGGAAATCAGCGTAAAGATTCAACGCCCAGAAAGTTGGGCTGGAATCGTGCGGCTGGTGTGCGTTTAGCACAAATCGGCCCATGTGTTCGCGTCCCTGACGCAAACACGTCACTGCACTACGCACATCCCACGCGAAAGCGTGAGCGACGCGTACGCGTCGCATGGATTTTATGGACCCTTTTGGAAATAGAGAGTTGCGCCAAAACGATGCTGGAACTGTGCGTTTAGCACAATTTTCAGCGACACGTTCGCGTGCTCCACGCGTACGCATCTCTTACCTTTTACCTAATTCACGCGATCGCGTCAATGATGCGTTCGTGTCAACACCCTTTTCGCCTAAATCACGCGATCGCGTGCTCCACACATTCACGTGGATTCAAAAACACTAACCCCAACCCACGCGAAACCCTACCATTCCGCGTCAACCAACCCCCCCCCCTCCACCCCCTTTGCAACCTCTCTTCTCCCATCCCCCAACCACCACCACTCCTAGCCGCCCATCCCGACCGCCACACTACACCGCCGACGTCCCCCCCCCCCTTCTTCTTCTCCTCCCTCCCCTTCTTCCCTTCCCCTTCTCCCCCTTCCTCCTCCCTCCACAACCACCAAACCCCACTACCGCTGCCCCATCACCGAGCCACAACCACCGCGCCACCACTAGCCACCACAACACAACCCTCACCCCCTTCTCTCTTCCCCCCCTCAACCTTAACCACCCACAACCACCAAACCGCCCCTGCCTCCACCCCGGACCACCGCCGCGCCGCCACCCATCGCCGCTGCGTCACCACCATACCACCACCGTATCACTTAGCCTACTTTCTGTTTCTACACACCAGGTTCTGCCAAACACCGATTTCATTTTCTAATTAGTTAATTAGTTGCATATTTTACAGTTTTTGTTCGAAATAGGATAGGTAGAGATGCATGATTGTAGTGGATTTTAGGTGGTTAGGTAGCTAGGATGTGGTTAGTGGATTTAGGCCTGATAATTGCACCGTTCGTGCTAACTGTTCTTATCTAATTCACAATTTTGAATTTGATGTAATGATGTTCTGTTCATATGTTGTTCTTCATATTTGATGTTGCTGTTGAAATGTTCTTTAATATTCTTGCTATTTGTTAATCTTTCCAGCACTATTTAATTTCATATGAACTGATTTTTCCTGCTGTTTACTACCCGGGAACATCCAATTTTAGCCGGAATGCTGCCTAAATTTTTTGCAAATTTATGGTTCAATCTATCCTCATTCATGTATTGGTTTGAAATTCAGTGTTTTGCATTACTTGGCTACAACCAAACCAATTCACGAATGCACGGGCTAGCATTCTTATTCCTCTTGGTTCCCTGAGTAATGAATTGCTTATTGATGAATTCATTTTCATTTTAAACTTACTTTATCTATAGGCATTATCATCAATAAACTGCAATCCTTGCTTGAATATGAGTTAATTGTTCTTCAAGTTTGTGAATTTCTTGGTAACTAGGAAAACCATTCTCATGCCACTCACCTTAACTTCCTTTTTAACTCCTAACCAGCTTCACTTTCTAACTTCTTTTTTGGTTTTTACCTAACTACTTTAACTTTCTAACTCAAGGCATGATTACTGTTTTTCCTAATTAACTTGAATTTCATTTCTATTATATTTTGGATTGTGATTTTTACTCTCAGACTTTTAACCCAAATTCAATCCAAAATGTACCTATATTTACCTCATCTCATGCTTCTATTGCTCTTTTTGCCTTTATGCTTACATTGACAAAATCCTACTTGCCTACTTATTTTCCTGCTTTAGTTATTCAATTATATCCTGCTACTTCTGCTTTTTCAGGATGTCTGATCCCAAAAGTAAGCGAAAAGGCAAGGCCACTACAGGCAGACGATTCCTGGCGGGAAAAGAACTTTACTCCGCAGGAAAAGACCGACCAGCTCCTCACTGCCACAGATCAAGTCAAATTCACAAACAGATACTGTGAGCTAAAGTACCCAGTGTTTGCCACTGTCAGGAACCTCTACCTGGAGAGAACTCTTAAAATTCAAGAAGAACTCACCTAGTACACTTCTGAACAGATAAAACAAAGAGGCTGGTTCTTCATGGAAAGGAACTTGACAGAGGTCAACGCATCCTGGGTCAGAGAATTTTACTGTAACTATTTCAAGACCTCCCTGGATGCAGTGCACCTCAGAGGAAAATAGATTTTAGTCACTGAGGAAGCTATTGAGGATATCCTCCGGCTTCAGCCTATGCCAGATCAGCCTGACGGTTACCGAAAGGCTTACGAGGATATGAGATACATGAGATTTGACTGGAATGCAGTCAAGCAGAGAATAGCCCTTGATCCTACTGCCCCATGGGTCATGGGAATACAGCCAGCTGACCCCGAGATTCTTCTACAGTCAGCGCCCCCACTGCATCAGTCAGACCCTCCGACACTTATCCAGACTGCAGATCCTCAGCCTACTGCAGAGACACCAGCAGCCCATCCTTCCGAAGATGACACTTCTCACACCCAGCTTGACTGAACATCGAGGACGATGTTATTATTTAAGTGTGGGGAGGTCGCCATCTCTGGCGTACTTTATTTTGGTGAACCACGCTTTTCAGACTCTTTTTTATCCTATTTTGTTTATTTTTCTGTATTTTTATTTTTATTTTTATTTTTATTTTTATTTTTATTTTACCTTATCTTATTTATCTTTCAGTACTTGCACATTTTGCTGTATTTTCACTTTATTTCTACATTTTGCACTTTAGTTATATATTTATCTTAGATATTTAGTTTAGTCTAGTTGCAATTTTAGCTTATTAAGTTGTGATATAGAATATATAGATTAATTAGTTTAGTTTACCCTTTTAGCATACGATAACTTGGATTAATTAGAAATAAAAAGAGTAAACTAAAGACTTTAGTATAACAGAATCACAACAATCCACACACTGTATATATATATAGCAATAAATGATTGGTTAATTTACACAACATTTTTCAAGGAAGAACACTAAGATTTTAAGAGTCACCCTAAGATTCACATTGAGAATAATGGGAACCTTTGAATTCTACTTGCATGACATACATAACTGATATATGGTTTTTGAGCCAAAGAACACACAACCTGTGAGTTTTTGAGCTTATTTGTATAGTTACATTATTTAACCATAATTATTTCATTCTTGTGTGTTCGCCCTTCTTTTTTATTCTGGTGATCTTTACTTTGTTTCAGTCTATATGTCCAATATAGAATATAGATACATATCAAGAGATGATTGAGGCCATCATTTAAATTTTTCCTCACTTATCCCAAATAAGCTTACCTTTTACATCACCCTTGTTAGCCCCCTTGAGCTTTTAATCCCCTCTTGTTCTATAACCACATTACTAGTCTTAAGCAGAAAAAAAATTAAAAATCCCAAGTTGAATTCTTGGTTAGCTTAAGATAGAGGTTGTGTATCCACAAAGTGTGGGAAAACATGGGAACACGGGTTGATAGGAAAGGATTAATTCAATAAGATAATAAGGATTTTGGGAGCATGCTCATGTGAAATCAAATTAAACCAAAACACCATGTGCATTGAGAATGTCATGTTTAAAAAAAATTCCTTTTAGTTGAATAAGTAAATAAGGGGACAAAATTACCCTAATAATAAGTTTAATGAAGAAATCAGTGCACATGAGGTAAGAATCAAGATGAAATTGGTACATGAGTATGTATTAAGAAAGAGAAAAATTGGGAACCCCAAGGAAGTTATAAATTATATAGAATATGTATATGTTAGGTGAGACCTTAGACTAATTAAGGATTCAACTTATAGCTCACTTAACCTTATATATATATACCCCTACCTTTACCTTGGCCCCATTACAACCTTGAGAAAGACCTCATGATTTTTGTATGTCTGTATTCAATATTTGTTGATTGGTTAGATGAAGAACAAAGTTTTAGAAAGCATGAATAGAAAAGAATAGAGTGATTAATCCCAAACACTGAGTGACTAGAGAGCAAACACAAATCCAATGAGGGTTCAATAGCTCATCACCATATATCTCTGCTTAATTGTTAATTGTCTTGCAAGTTTATGAAATATTTTAACCCAACTCAATTGTGAAAGTACTTTAACATGATCTAGGTTTGGCTATGCATATGATTCCTTAAAAATATGAAACAAATTAACCACATGTAAGCTCTATATATATAGGTGGGTGATAATTAAAATTGCATGATTCATGTAGGTAGTTTACATTTAGAATAGATTGCATTGCATGAAATTCCACCATTCTAACTTTACCCTTTCTCTTGGATTTAGCATGAGGACATGCTATTGTTTAAGTGTGGGGAGGTTGATAAACCCATATTTTATGATGTATTTTGTGCTCAATTTAAGTGATTTATTCAATTCTTCACCCACTTATTCATGTAAATTGCATGGTTTTACTTTTCCTTCTTTATTTTATGATATATGTGAAAAACATGTTTCCTATGCTTTAAAAATATTAATTTTAATTACCCTTTACTATCATTCGATGCCGTGATTTGTGTGTTAAGTATTTTCAGGTCTCATAGGACAGGAATGGCTTAAGGGACAGAAAGAAAACATACAAAAATGGAAGGAAAGCACAAAAATGGAGTTTTGAAGAAAAGGCAGCGACGCGAACGCGTGGATGACGCGAACGCGTGCCTAGCGCAAAAATGCAGCGACGCGAACGCGTAGACAACGCGGACGCGCGCCTTGAGCAGAACGCAATTGGTCACGCGTATGTGTGACAAGGAAAACTCCCAGATGACGCGAACGCGTGACCCACGCGAATGCGTGACAGATGCCACGTACAAAAATCTGCAGAAAATGCCCCCAGCGATTTCTGGACCCTTTTTCGGCCCAAATCCAAACCAGAAACACAAAATATAAGCCAGAGAATGGAGGAGTCAAAGGACACACATAGAACAACATTCAAATACATAATTTTAGGATTAGATGTAGTTTTAGAGAGAGAGGTTCTCTCCTCTCTCTTAGGATTTAGGATTAGGATTCCTCTTAAAGGTTAGGTTTATTTCTCTTCAATCACAGGTTCAATATTCCTTTAAATTTATTTTCTACTTTCATTTATTCCATTACTTTAATTGTCATTTATCTTTTCATTATTGATTTACAAACTTTTCATGTTAAGATTTGAATATTCTATTTAATATTATTTGAGGTATTTCAGACTTATGATTGCTTTCTTTAATTTATGTATCCAAATTATTTTTATTCAAGTAGATTTTCTTCCCTTTTGGTTTTGGTTGAGTAATTAGCAACACTTGAGTTATCAAACTCAGCTGTTGATTGAAATTGGAATTATTTGCTGGTTAATTTGTACTCCAATAACTCTAGTCTTTCCATAGGAGTTGACTAGGATCTGAGGATCAAATTAATTTGTCCACTTGACTTTCCTTTGTTTAGCAAGGGTTAATTAAAAGTGGGAGCAGAATCCAATTCTCTTCACACCTGATAAGGATAACTAGGATAGGACGTCCAGTTCTTATACCTTGCCAAGAGTTTTATTATTTATTTAAATTAATTCCTTACAATTTACTTTCTTGCCATTTACTATTCTTGCTTTTTATCTTATACATAAAAAAAACCCAAAAATATATAATTTTCATTACCAATAATAAATCATACTTCCCTGCAATTCCTTAAGAAGACGACCCGAGGTTTAAATACTTCAGTTATTTACTTTTATTGGGTTTTGTTACTTGTGACAACCAAACTTTTGTAAGAAAGGAATTCTTGTCGGTCTAGAAGCTATACTTACAACGCGAATTTATTTGTGAAAATTTTAGATCGCGCGAGAGTTTCGTTCCTCATTGAGCTGGTAGGACTCTTACTCACATAGCGTACCTCGGCTGCTAGGGGTAGAATCTCCTTAGGTTAGCCGTGTTCCATGTCCTAGGTATCTCTTTGCCGTCCAGCCGTTCTAATTTATACACGCCGCTGCCGAGCACTTCTTTTACCCTATAAGGGCCCTCCCAGTTTGCCGCCAGCTTTCCTTGCCCTGTCGTCGGTGGCCCGATATCGTTGCGTCTTAAGACCAGGTCGTCCCATTTGAACTCTCTTTTGAGCACTTTGGCATTGTAGCATGGTGCGCGGAATCGTGATCTCAACACTTTTCTCACAACTCCGTGCAGCTGACCAGCAAGTGCACTGGGTCGTCCAAGTAATAAACCTTACGTGAGTAAGGGTCGACCCCACGGAGATTGTCGGCTTGAAGCAAGCTATGGTCATCCTTGTAAATCTCAGTCAGG